>NC_057800.1:279068109-279368109 GCF_018294505.1 Triticum aestivum | reverse complement strand
AAGCCCAGCAACAGCTCCTCGCGCGTCCCTGCTCCTCGTCATCCTCTGCTAGCAGCCGCCTCCTCGCCCGGCTCCCTTGCGGGTCCAGCACCAAAGGAGAGCAGCTCCTCGAGCCTTTGATCCAGCGGGCAGGTGCCGAGAGCCAACTCACCTCGTCCCCGTGCCGCTCGTCGAAAGGTCCAGCAGGCCATGCTCAGCTGACCCTCACCTTGGTCCCCTCCTTCCTCTCATTTTCTCCTCTCTCTCAGTCTAGTGCCTTTATAGGAAGAACACGAGCTCCCTTCCTCATGCCGTGGCGCCGTTCCGCCGCTTCATCACCGCCATGGGAACAAAGCTCCAAGTTCCTGCTCGCCCGCGCGAAGTCCATCTACGAGAAGCAGTCGCCCGCATCCGGCCATGCTTCCGGCGAGGACCGGCCATCCCACGACCCAGATCCACAGCTCGCCCGGTTCCACGCCCTCCATCCTTCGACGCCGCGCCAGAGTTCATTGACGCCGCTGCTCTGCTTTGCTTCTTCTAGAGCAGAGGAGGTCAGCGCCTGCAAACCTCTGCCTCATCCGCTCGACCTCCGCGCGTTGACCTCCAGCGTAGACCGCGCGAAGCCCATCTCCAGGCGCCTGTCTCCTGCGCACGTGGGCCGCGGCCCAGCCACTCACTAGCGCCTCCCCAAGGCCTAGCTTCCCGGCCTGCCTCCCCCTCTCCACAGTTCCGGCCAAGGCCCAATGTGAGCGCCCAGCCGCCCCTTGTTTCGACCTAGTTTTTTTTCCAGATCTGCGTTTTTAGTATTTTTTTCCAGAGACACCAGTTTTTGCAAAAAAACCCTAGACTTCATACATCTAATAACTAATTAAACCGTGCATCGGTTTCAAACAATTTATATATGAAATATGCTTAGTTTTCCATCTAGTTTCATAATATGTCATTTTCATCCATGTTTAAAATGCTTAAAATGATGTTTGTTTAAATTCGCTTAAATAACTTGCTAAAATGCTTTAATTCATAACTAAATAACCGTAGCTTGGTTTTAAATAAACTTTATATGTAAATGGGGTAGAAAAATGCGTAGTTTAACATGTTGGCCTTATTTCCATGTTTAACAACTCTAAAATATTGTTTAGGGCACCATAACCAAAATATGCACATGAGGAGTTTCCGGACTTGTTGTTTGTCGTTCCGGCCTCATTTAATCTTGCCTAGATAGGTAGTTTTCATTTGCTTCACCCTCTTGCCATGTTTAACAACATTTTGTATTGTTGGGTTCATAAACAAGATCGAACTTAATAAGTCACGTGGTGTTTCGTCAATATGCAACAGAGTTGCATATTGAGCTCCACTTAACTTGTAGGATTGTTTGTGCACTTTGCCATGCCATGCTTCATTAATCCGGACATGCATCATACTTGGTTGTGTATCATGCCATGTTCATGTGATGGTTGTTTTACTTTGTTGTTTGCTTCTTTCCGGTGTTGCTTCGTTGGGTTGGTTCCGTTAACGTTGCGTTTGTGAGGATTCATTCGACTACGTCCGTTTGCCTTCTTCATGGACTCGTTCTTCTTCCTTGCGGGATTTCAGGCAAGATGACCAAACCCTCGAAATCACTTCAATTTTTGCTTGCTAGTTGCTCGCTCTCTTCCTATGCCTATGCTGCGATACCTACCACTTGCTTACCATGCCTCCCATATTGTTAAACCAAGCCTCTAACCCACCTTGTCCTAGCAAACCGTTGTTTGGCTATGTTACCGCTTTGCTCAGCCCCCCTTATAGCGTTGTTAGTTGCAGGTGAAGATTGGAGCTTGTTCCATGTTGGAACATGGATATTTTGTTGGGATATCACAATATATCTTATTTAATTAATGCATCTATATACTTGGTAAAGGGTGGAAGGCTCGGCTTTATGCCTGGTGTTTTGTTCCACTCTTGCTGCCCTAGTTTCCGTCATATCGGTGTTATGTTCCCGGATTTTTGCGTTCCTTACGCGGTTGGGTTATAATGGGAACCCCTTGACAGTTCGCCTTGAATAAAACTCCTCCAGCAATGCCCAACATTGGTTTTACCATTTGCCTCCTAGCCTTTTCTTTCCCTTGGGTTCTGCAGATTCAAGGGTCATCTTTATTTAAACCCCCCTGGGCCAGTGCTCCTCTGAGTGTTGGTCCGACCGAGTAGACTGCGGGCCACCTCGGGGCAACTTGAGGGTTGGTTTTACTCGTAGGATGTCTCATCTGAATGTGCCCTGAGAACGAGATATGTGCAGCTCCTATCGGGGTTTGTCGGCACATTCGGGCGGTGTTGCTGGACTTGTTTTACCATTGTCGAGGATGTCTTGTAACCAGGATGCCGAGTCTGATCGGATTGTCTTGGGAGAAGGAATATCATTCGTTGACTGTGAGAGCTTGTGATGGGCTAAGTTGGGACACCCCTACAGGGATTGAACTTTCGAAAGCTATGCCCGCGGTTATGGCAGATGGGAATTTGTTAATGTCCGGGTGTAGAAAACCTGAAGTTGATCTTAATTAAAATACATCAACCGCGCGTTTAACCGTGATGGTCTCTTTCCGGCGGAGTCCGGGAAGTGAACATGGTGTTGGAGTTATGCTTGAGGTAGGTTGTTTTAGGATCACTTCTTGATCATAGTTGTTCGACCGTGCTTTTGCCTTCTCTTCTCGCTCTCATGTGCGTATGTTTAGCCACCATATATGCTAGTCGCTTGCTGCAGCTCCACCTCATACCTTTACCTTACCCATAGCTTAAATAGTCTTGATCGCGAGGGTGTGAGATTGCTGAGTCCCCGTGACTCACAAATACTTCAAAAACCAGCTTGCAGGTGCCGTTGAACCATGCAGATGACGCAACCAAGCTCAAGGAGGAGCTCTATGAAGATCGTGTTCTTTAGGTTGTTCCGTTTTCCAGTTGATCAGTAGTGGAGCCCAGTCAGGACGATCGGGGATCTGTGTAGCTTTTGGGTAGTCTTCTTTTATATTGGTTCCGTAGTCGGACCTTGATTGTATCTGGATGATGTAATGCTTTATTCATGTATTGTGTGAAGTGGCGATTGTAAGCCAACTATGTATCTCTTTCCCTTATGTATTACATGGGTTGTGTGAAGATTACCTCACTTGTAACATTTATTAAATGCGGTTATGCCTCTAAGTCGTGCTTCGACATGTGGGAGATATAGCCTTATCGAGGGCGTGACAAGTTGGTATCAGAGCCTTCCCCGACTTTAGGCGTCCCCTGCTTGATTGAATCGCTGGCGTTATTGAGTCTAGAAATGTTTTGAGTCATTTAGGATTTATATATATCGGAGAGTTAGGAATTCTTTTTACTCCTCAGTCCCTTCGTCGCTCTAGTGAGGCATCCTGACGTAGAGTTTTGACTCCTCTCTTCTCAAATTTCAATAAAAAAATTTAGGATGACGCGGGTATCTTGGAATCATTCTGATGGTTTTGTGACGAGAACATTGTTCTTGGTGACTCCTGACATTTAGGGGTTGTGGCAGTGTCCCGGGTAGTTGAGCTCCGAGGTGTTGTCATCACAATTTTATAGTTGCAGTTCTGGAATACCTGAGTTTAGTTTCGCCGACATCGAAAATCTCTTTTATGCAGTTGTTGGTGAGATAACCTCGATGCCACCCAGTACTAGGGCGGGACTTCGGGAGTATTGCCATAACTTGTATAACGGATTCTTTTCGAAGGTTGAGGTAAATGATTTCTGAAGGTTTCTTGGTTATGTGTTGAAGGATGGATACAGCTGGATGTAGGATTTGCTAGATTTGGGTGAGATATTATGCTTCCCCTGTATCCCCAACACCTGATTGCATAACTGGAAAATTTCGGGAGTTTATAAGTGGGAATTCAAGTAGCTCTTAGGATATCTTTCCGACAGATGTATGATATGAAATTGGGGTTCGACGTCTAGTGGTCTGCCTATTCACGATTAGTTTTACAGTGGTCTCATTGTGTCTTAAAGAGTCCTTGGCTATGCCGACTCGGGGACGCTTCGTATGTCATGTGCACTGCCTTGTACATGATGGTGTTGTACGATTGAGCCCGTGTAGGCCCCACCACGAAAACATCGGACGAAATCTCTATCATATGTTTGTTCCGGCTTATTTTGCAAGACAATCATTTGTTTTGTTTTCAGTTGTGGTATTCGAGTTGCTTCGGAGTCAAATGTGGATTCTATCCCTTGTCTAAACGGTGTTCTCATACTCCGATGTGAATACCAATCCTTCATGATAATCGAGATTGTTATGTCAATCCTTTTTCAACTTGTGTGTCTCTCTTCAAGTGGATCCAATCACTTCAACATTCGCAAGATCAATTATCAGTTCTTCTCATCGTTGTTTGTTTCATCCGTCTCCAAGTTTCCTTTGTTTTTCCCGCACACCCAACCTTTTTCCTCAAGGACTCAGATGTCTAAACCAAGCATCCATCTTATGGATATGAAGTCTCTCCATTCTTTTCCGTCAATGTTCTTACCTGGTGATTTTCATGAAGATCCTAACGGAACCTCAAGTACATCTTTACCCATTCTCTTTCTTCTCTGGTGGTTTCAATTCAAGTTTTCGGTGTTGATCATATTCTTTTCTGTATTTCAATGCTTTCTCATGCCGGTGCAATTCTTAATCATTACCCGCTTGCTATTCAATTGTTTCGGAGTGCTCAAGATAGCTCAGAAGATTCGTGTTTCCACTCTGCTTTCGTTCAAACTCTTTCGAGGATGTTATCTCATTCAAGCCTTTTAATTCAACCGGCACAATCTATATTTTAAATCATTCAACGATGCTTCTTTTGAGTGGGCCCTAACTGACAGGGTTTTTTTCCACAATTTTACCTGACTCTTCTTATTCTCCCGGAGATATTCTCAAATCTTCTAAAGTTTGACGTAAGAATGAATTATCATCAGTCAAATGTCTTTCTCCTAGATCTTTCAAATTCTTTTCATTGTTGGCTAAATCTCTCCGCTTCTGATTCTTCTGGAGCGTCTAAATAATTCATGGTGGTGTTTCTCGTTGTCATTCTCAGATTTGAAGACAGAAGAAGTTTTTTCTATCAATATTGCTCCATTCTCTTCAAGAGTCGTGATGCTAGCTTGATGCCATCCTCTCATAATTGTTTTCGATTGTGAGAATTCTTTGCTCTCATCCGGATCTATTCAGGAGTCTTTTCAGTTTGATTCTCCGAAGCCCATCATTTCAGAAGACTTATTCATTCTCAGCCTTCAGCTATCTTTCTCTAAATCTTATCGGTGCATCATTCAAGTTTTCTCTTATTAGCTCATGATTCTCTTCGTTCTCATGTTTCTAATTCTCTCAAGCATCTTCGTTCATTTGCAATTTCTTCCTGATGTTTCATTATCTTTTATTCGTTCATTTCCAATCGTTATGGTGGTTCGTTCAAGATTCTCTTCCGTGGTTATCATATTAATTCATTCGTTCTTGTCAATCCCACCGGTGGTTCGTTGAAGTCCTCCCCAAGTTTGTGCTATATCTATCTTAATCCTTTTTACGAGAATAAGTAGTATGCCAAATCCGTTGCTTGTCATCAATTTAAATTGGTGAAGGATACGCATAATGTAGTTCTTATTCTTGCTTCATCAAGTAAATTAAATTCCTTATTCTGGAGGTTCTTCATATCACATTCTCGGTTCTTCTCTCAATTTTCTCATCATGAAGCTTCATCTAATCATTACAAGGATTCACCTTGTGTTTTTAACTTCTTTTTCCTTTCGTCTTCATCATCCTTTTGTTACCGGAGTTCTTCATGGATGTTCTGTATGACGGTTCATCAAGGACTTAATCCGTTCTCGAAACGTTCATCAAGATTCTTTTTAGAGGAGTTCAAGCATTCTTCATCTTGCAATCCGGAGTGCAATTCCTTATACCTTATCTTTTGAGGTGGTGTTATGTCATTGTTGATAATTTCCCTTCGTGTTTCATGATTCATAGGTTTTCCAGAGTGACATATTTAAATCCATCATTTTCTCTTCGCTCAGGTCATCTTTTCAACCCATCAATTTCTTCGAGCATGAGCTCTTCTCAATCCATCAATCTCTTCATTGGAGTTATCTTGGGTTATATTGCACCTAAAGCTTTCCCTAGGGATTGTTGCTAGTTATGGTGCTTATAAATGACCCAAGTTCTTCATTTATCCTCCCAGTGAAATAGTTTCTCGTCTTCTTGTTCATTTCAATCCAATCTATTATTTTCGTTTGTGGCAGAATTTCACCTCATAATTTTGAGATGCCTTCCATAAGCCCACAACAAGCTTACTCTTTTCGTTGTTGGTTTTCTAACAACTCCGTTCGACCCTTCTCATAAGGATACCTTTTCAAGCTCTGTTGTGGCAGAAGCTGGCATTGTCTTCTCCATTCTTTTCTTTCAATTTACTATCTTCTATTTCTTTCTTCCAGAGGCCTTGTGATGTTGCTCTTTTCAATCATCATCTCGAATTGTCAGGACCATGCTCTTGCCGTGCTTATCCATTTAACCGGAGTGTCGTGCCCTCTTTTCAAGTTCTATCATCTTATCAAGTTTTACCTACCTTCTCAACCGGAGTGCTGTCCGAGATCTTTCTTACCCCTTGTCCCATTCTTTTAATAGTTTCGGAGGCAGTATGTTGTGATTTCATCAAGTATCTTCTCATCTTATCAAGTTCTTATTCAATCCTCCTTCTTTTCATTCGGAGTGCTACCTGAATTTGTTCTTCCTTGTTCCTCTTCCCTACCGGAGTGCTTTCAACTTTGTTCTTCTTTGTTGCATTCTTTCTTTCAATATCTTAACCTTTTCAAGGCTCGTGGTTTCACTCGTTTGTCAAAGAAGCAACTTAGTTTTACCTCTCCTCTTCCTCTTTCGTTTTCCCTCCAGTGCCATTCTAGATCTCGGGACGAGATCCACTCGTAGTGGTGGAGTGTTGTGACGCCCCGAGACCGATGTGCCAGGTGTCTTCCAGTTATTCGATGTTTGTTGCCTTGTCATTTGCTTGCGTGTTGCATCTTATTATGTCATCATGTGCATTGCATCATCATGTTTTCAAAACTTGCATCCGTCCTGGCCTCCTCGTTCTCTCCGTTGTCCGTTCTGAGCCCAGACACACTTGCACCCGCCCACGGCATGTCCAAATTATTGTTTTATAAGTGTCCGGAAAATGTTCTCAGAATGGGATGAAAGTTGGCGTGCGGTGTTTCTATGTTGTAGGTAGGCCACCTGACAATTTTCGTCGCATTCGGAGTTCGTTTGACGCCCCAACGGTTAACTATAGCGGCAATATAGTTGGTCTAACGTCGGACGTTTTCGGTCTCTGGAAACAGTCGCCGGGCCTCCCTCTCTTCTCTTCTCTCGGCTCGAGACCTTCTGCACAGTCCTCTACCCACCACCAGGACCAACCTAACCTCTCTCGTCAGCCCGCGGCCCTCCTCGCGCGCGCGTCCGAAATCTGTCCCAAACCCGAACCGGGCTGTCGTCACCGTTGGATCCGGATCATCCCCAAACGTCTAAAAAACATCACCGTTTTCTTATTTGGGCTCCTCTAACATTTTATTCTCGGCCGTCCATTTACGATCGGAGGGTTACGTTAGCCCCTAACCTAACCCACCAGCGTATATAATGGGCAAGCCTAGAAATTAGGGATCCTGTCCCATCCTTCCATCCATCCAATCCATCCCCGCCGCCACTCTCCTTGTTTTCTGTGCCCAACCAACCACCAAGCCGATACAATCCATCCCCGACCAACCTCACCGGCCTCTACTCAATCCACCCCTACAGCCGCAGCCACCCGAGCTCGTCATCTCGCGTCATGACCGCCGACCAAGCCCAGTAGCAGCTCCTCGCGCGTCCCTGCTCCTCGTCATCCTCTGCAAGAAGCCGCCTCCCCTCCCGACTCCCATGCGGGTCCAGCACCAAAGGAGAGCAGCTCCTTGAGCCTTCGATCCAGCGGGCTGGTGTCGAGAGCTAACTCACCTCGTCCCCGTGCCGCTCGTCGGAAGGTCCAGCAGGCCATGCTCAGCTGACCCTCGCCTTGGTCCCCTCCTTCCTCTCGATTTCTCCTCTCTCTCTCAGTCTAGTGCCTGTACAGGAAGAACACGAGCTACCTTCGTCGCACCGTGGCACCTTTCCGCCGCTTCATCGCCACCATGGGAACCAAGCTCCAAGTTCCTTCTCACCCGCGCCAAGCCCATCTACAAGAAGCAGTCGCCCGCATCCGGCCATGCTTCCGGCGAGGACCGGCCATCCCATGACCTAGATCCACAGCGCGCCCGGTTCCACGCCCTCCATCCTTCGATGCTCCGCTGGAGTTCCCTGACGCCGCTGCTCTGCTTTGCTTCTTCTAGAGTAGAGGAGTTCAGCGCCCGCAAACATCTGCCTCATCCGCTCGACCTCCACGCGTTGACCTCCAGCGTAGACCACGCGAAGCCCATCTCTAGGCGCCTGTCTCCTGCGCACGTGGGCCGCGGCCTGGCCAGCCGGCCCAGCCACTCACCAGCGCCTCCCCAAGGCCCAGCGTCCTGGCCCGCCTCCCCCTCTCCACAGTTCCGGGCCAAGGCCCATGGCGAGCGCCCAGCCGCCCCCTATTTCAGCCTAGTTTCTGTGTTTTTTCAGATCTTCGTTTTTAGTATTTTTTTTCCAGAGACAACAATTTTTGCAGAAAACCCCCTTGACTTCATACATCTAATAACTAATTAAACCTAGCATCAGTTTAAAACAATTTATATATGAAATATGCTTAGTTTTCCATCTAGTTTCATAATATGTCATTTTCATCCATGTTTAAAATGCTTAAAATGATGTTTGTTTAAATTCGCTTAAATAACTTGCTAAAATGCTTTAATTCATAACTAAATAACCGTAGCTCGGTTTTAAATAAACTTTATATGTAAATGGTGTAGCACAATGCCTAGTTTAACATGGTGGCCTTACTTTGCATGTTTAACAAATCTAAAATATGGTTTAGGGCAGAACAGTACCATAACCAAAATATGCACATGAGGAGTTTCCGGACTTATTGTTTGTCGTTCCGGCCTCATTTAATCTTGCCTAGATAGGTAGTTTTCATTTGCTTCACCCTCTTGCCATGTTTAAAAACATTTAATATTGTTGGGTTCATAAAAAGGATCGAACTAAATAAGTCACGTGGTGTTTCGTCAATATGCAATGGAGTTGCATATTGAGCTCCACTTAAGTTGTAGGATTGTTTGTGCACTTTTGCCATGCCATGCTTCATTAATCCAGACATGCATCATACTTGGTTGTGCATCATGCCATGTTCATGTGATGGTTGTTTTACTTTGTTGTTTGCTTCTTTTCGGTGTTGCTTCGTCGGGTTGGTTTTGTTAACGTTGCGTTTGTGAGGATTCGTTGGACTATGTCCATTTGTCTTCTTCATGGACTTGTTCTTCTTCCTTGCGGGATTTCAGGCATGATGACCATACCCTCGAAATCACTTCTATCTTTGCTTGCTAGTTGCTCGCTCTTTTGCTATGCCTATGCTGCGATACCTACCACTTGCTTACCATGCCTCCCATATTGTTAAACCAAGCCTCTAACCCACCTTGTCCTAGCAAACCCTTGTTTGTCTATGTTACCGCTTTGCTCAACCCCTCTTATAGCGTTGTTAGTTGCAGGTGAAGATTGGAGCTTGTTCCATGTTGGAACATGGATATTTTGTTGGGATATCACAATATATCTTATTTAATTAATGCATCTATATACTTAGTAAAGGGTGGAAGGCTCGGCCTTATGCCTGGTGTTTTGTTCCACTCTTGCCGCCATAGTTTCCGTCATATCGGTGTTATGTTCCCGGATTTTTGCGTTCCTTACGCGGTGGGGTTATAATGGAACCCCTTGACAGTTTGCCTTGAATAAAACTCCTCCAGCAATGCCCAACATTGGTTTTACCATTTGCCTCCTAGCCTTTTCTTTCCCTTGGGTTCGGCAGACTCAAGGGTCATCTTTATTTAAACCCCCCCTAGGCCAGTGCTCCTCTGAGTGTTGGTCCGACCGAGTAGACTGCGGGGCCACCTCGGGGCAACTTGAGGGTTGGTTTTACTCGTAGGATGTCTCATCTGAGTGTGCCCTGAGAACAAGATTTGTCCTGCTCCTATTGGGATTTGTCGCACATTCGAGCGGAGTTGCTGGACTTGTTTTACCATTGTCGAGGATGTCTTGTAACCGGGATGCCGAGTCTGATCGGATTGTCTTGGGAGAAGGAATATCCTTCGTTGACCATGGGAGCTTGTGATGGGCTATGTTGGGACACCCCTGCAGGGATTGAACTTTCAAAAGCCGTGCCCGCGGTTATGGGCAGATGGGAATTTGTTAATGTCCGGTTGTAGAAAATCTGAAGTTGATCTTAATTAAAATACATCAACCGCATGTGTAACCGTGATGGTCTCTTTCTGGCGGAGTCCGGGAAGTGAACACGGTGTTGGAGTTATGCTTGACGTAGGTTGTTTTAGGATCACTTCTTGATCATAGTTGTTCGACCGTGCTTTTGCCTTCTCTTCTCGCTCTCATTTGCGTATGTTTAGCCACCATATATGCCAGTCGCTTGCTGCAGCTCCACCTCATACCTTTACCTTACCCATAAGCTTAAATAGTCTTGATCGTGAGGGTGTGAAATTGCTGAGTCCCCGTGACTCACAGATACTTCCAAAACCAGCTTGCAGGTGCCGTTGAACCGTGCAGTTGACGCAACCAAGCTTAAGGAGGAGCTCTATGAAGATCGTGTTCTTTAGGTTGTTCCGTTTTCCAGTTGATCAGTAGTGGTGCCCAGTCGGGACGGTCGGGGATCTGTGTAGCTTTTGGGGTAGTCTTCTTTTATTTTGGTTCCATAGTCAGACCTTGATTGTATCTGGATGATGTAATGCTTTATTCATGTATTGTGTGAAGTGGCGATTGTAAGCCAACTATGTATCTCTTTCCCTTATGTATTACATGGGTTGTGTGAAGATTACCTCACTTGCGACGTTGCTTTCAATGCGGTTATGCCTCTAAGTCGTGCTTCGACACATGGGAGATATAGCTGCATCGATGGCATGACAGCCGCCCCACCCCTTGCCCCCTTGCTGGAGCCACTGCATCGCCGGTGTCCGCCACCACCACACGCCTCCGTGACCTCTCGGTCCTCCTCCGCCCCCGCGCTCTCCTCTCCTCCCCGAGGCCAGCCGACCCCCTGGACAGACGCACCACGCCGGGCCGCACGCACCGGTGGCCTCGGCCGAGTGGGAGCCGGCCGGACCCGGCCAGGCCGCCGCTCCCTCCCTCCCCTGCTGCTGCTCTGCTTCATGTGAGGCACAGGAGCGGGAGGTGGAGGCCGAGCGCCTGTGCCCCTCCCCCTGCGCCAGGGCCCCATGCGTGGTGGCACACCCCCTATATCCCACGTGGCAAGTGGAAACGCATTTTCCCAGAGTATGTTTTATTCTTTCTGAAAGCGTATTTTGTTTCTACTTCGGCCCTAAGTATGTTTTATAAGTCAGAAAGCATATTTTGTCAAATCTGTTTCTGCCTTATCCACTCAGGGACCCGTTGGTGATGAAAATATTCATAGACTGGTCCTTCATCTTCTACACCTCATAACTTCGCGAACGTAACTCCGATTGAGGTGATTCCAGTGCTCACGTTCTTTTCTCATCGAGCTCTTTCCGTTGGTTTCATTTTAAGAATGTTTTCACATAGTGAAAGTGACCACTTTGCTCTTGCCCGTAAACAGCCTCCTCTGAGAGAGAACTGTTTCCGGCAAATCTTTCTGTGATCATTCCACACTTCTTTCCGGAGTATTCCTCGACCCCCAGGCAAGCCAACCTCTTATCATGAGCCACGAACTTTCATGTTGACTTTGCTTGCACCTTGTGTGTGTGTAGTTCCAGTAGTTCTTTATCAGTTTCATCTCCAGTTATTTCGTTATCGTACTTGCCATGCATCTGTGTGCTCTCTTGTTATTTTTGCCATGCTAACGTGGATGTTGTTATTGATAATACCATGTCACTACTCTACTCAAGTTTCATGCTATTGATATAAATGCTATGATGATTGTAGTACACCGTTGATAGGCTAGTACCTGATATTGCCATGTTCTTTATGCTATAATTGTTCACTCGAGAAGCTTGGTATTTTGTTCATGCATTGGTATGCTAGATGCTCATTGATGCATTCATGTTAATATGCTCATAATGTTAATGATGATGGAGAAGGTAATAAGATGACTTAATAATAACAAACCTCCTCCGTCATCGATGGGATCGAGTCATAGTGCCACCTAATCGAACTTCTTCAGTGCAGCCACATTTGCCTTTATGGGAAGGCCCTAATGCGATCTATTGTCATGCCTCTTGTCGGTGCCTCCAATGAGGGAAGGTTATGGGTGCGTGCTACCCTGATCAGGTAGGCGAACATAAGCCTTGTGTGCCCAGGTTTGTTTTTGAGCTCCTGTCCTCGTTTGGGACCATTTATGTTTTGCCACGACGGTGGCCGTTGATGCCTTTGGTAGGTACGGGGCCACCCAAGACTAAACCCCAAAAGGGGTGTTGGTCGGAGTGGCTGGGAGAGCATCATGGCAGTAGGTTGGTTTTGTCGGAACGTCGTTGGTCCACCCGAATGGGAGTGCGAGGCCACGGGTTCTGTGGTGTGGGTAAAGTGTGCTACCTCTGCAGAGAGTGTGTGTTAAATCTATCGATAGCCGAGTCCTCGGTCATGGGCATAGTTCGTAGTAGGTCACATTACGGGTCTTGGTCGAAATGGATGATAAACCTTAAATAACTAAAGTGATAATAATGTGCTGTAAAAATGTGGTGACTTGGACTATGAGATAGTCGTGAGAAGTCACGGTGATGTTCTGATACGACCACGAGATGAGATCTCGGTGAGTCATGATTTTGCCTAAAGAGGCAGTGGATAAGTAAATGATTAATGAACAATATGTCTTCACGGGAGGTAACTGGTAGTTTATTTTCAGCATAGTTTCATGTTGATATGGTAAATTATGCCATGATTGAGATGATATGCTATGCCATGTTAGAAGTATGTTTTGATATGCCATGTTATTGCCATGATAGTAAATTCCATGATGTTGATGCTTAATTTGATTTATGTCTATAGTTAATATCATGTCATGCTTAGTTTCTGTTATGAGGTAGGTTGTTGCATGCGCTTGGTTCTTGCTTTGTCATCTGTTCATTTGGATGCTATGTATTTGGTTGTCTTGCAAGTACATTCAATGTACTAACCTCGCGTGTCATGCCAGATTATAGGTCATTCCTGGATTACTTGCTTATTTGGTCGCACTAGGTCGTAACCTTGCCAGTCCTGTGAGTTGTGGAGCCCAGCTAGAGTCGAGCCGCTAAACCAAGACTTCCGCCGCCATTTAGATAGCCTTAGAGCTATGCCAGATGATTGTATGCATCAATGATGTAATCCTCTATACATGTATTTGATTAATATTTTGTACCTGGAATGATGTATCATGGAGCTGTCGTGCGTCAGGTGTTATCCTGGGCTGACATGCGAAGGCCCCCTGCTTCATGTGGATCGGGTGCCATAGGAGATGGTATCAAAGCAGCCAGGCTAGCATAGGTTATCCTACCATCATATCACCTCTATCATTAACCTGTAATGACCATAAAGGATTTTACCCATCCCTAGCCTCTGGCATGACCACTGTTGAGCAACAGGTGGTGCAGCCTGGAATGAAACGTCCCTACCCCGTTGTCCCTGCCTAGTTTTTCATGGAGCGGATAGCAACACTATCCATTCTGGTCGGCCACACAGCATGCCCTTCTCCAATAAGGGAAAGGGGCCACGCCATGCGGGTGTGTCTTGCATAGCTACTTATAAAGCCCCCTTTCCTCTAGCCGCGTCGCTCCCCACTCAGTCAGCCATGTCCCTGCAGAGAAGCCTAGCTAGTAACTCCGAAGCCATGACTCGCTCTCTCAAAGCACCCAAATTTTACACCCGAACCTTCGCAGTCAATCATGCTAGCTTTCCACCCCTGCTTACTGATATGCTCACCAAAGACCTTCGCTATAATGCTAGCCCTGATTACCTGTTGTTCCAATCGGCACCCGTTCCTCACCTTCACCGATACAAGGCAAGAGTGCATATCTGCCTAGGTCTAGCAGAAGATGGTCAGTCCTTGATTTTTCAGGGCAGATCCATGCCTACTACTGTGTTGGACATTCAGGCTGCTGCTATGGAGGCTATCCTATACCTCCGACACCAATTTCCGCAAGTGGCGGAGAAGCGTGAGTTCTACTTCCCCCTTGCGCAGAATTAGGAAGTAAGCATCCCATGACTGTCCAGGAAGAAGACCAAACAATAGGTCACCTGGTGCAATATATCACTGCCCAAGGGATGATGATTGCTAAGATGATTGCCGAGTTTAGAGCCTCGGACCGCGATGATACTCAGGTTGTCACAGAAGCTTATCATGAGGCTCGTTTATTTGCATCTCAAGCCATCCACCCCATGCCGTACAGCCCAGTGCTACTCTCTCAGCCTGTGCCGTGGGTGAAGCCAGACATCGTCACTCTCGACTCCTTCAACAAGGCTCTTTACCATATTCACTAGCATCATTTGCTTGGATCAGTTCCAGGCGCACCCCCAACAGTTGAGCCCCAACCCATAGAGATGTCCGACGATGAAGGTGGAGATTGGCTCAGTCTCCATCCCCTAGGAGAGCCCCAGCAAGACCAGCCCTCTGGGTGACCTCAGTCACGCAATGAGATGAATCTGCAAGTGGGTCGGGGCTATCAGTCTATTCATCCTCGATATGAGGATAGAACTATGTATCCTGGAGTGAGTTGTTTCTTTTAGCGCGTAGCGCTTCCGTGCTTTATTTTATGCTTGCACTGTTTGTAACCCGTATGATGTGTTTTATGTATGCTTTCTTGCTTGTTGGTTTTGTTTTTGGTTGTCTCCCTGCCAAGCAGAAATGTTAGATAGTGCTGGCAATGTGTTTCTAACAAGATTTTAATCAGTAGAGCACATACACTAAACAACATGGACTCATCCTGAGTCTATAATAAAATGTGCGCTGGTGCAGGTATATGTATACCAGGAGTACATATACCCACTAGCATTAAAAAACTTTTGTATGATTTGTCTGATGTATTTTTTCCTTTCCATATTTGCTGCATCTGTCTATTTGTTAGTTTAGATTGTACTACACACTGCATGCATACCCGGTTTACCCAAGAGTACATTCAGGTAGTACTCGGGGGAATGCAAAGTCACCTATCCCTCACTATCTATGCATACCCCGTGTGCAAGATTTCCAGATCCAGAGCCTCGCAGAGGCATTTCCATCTGGCAATTCCTCGCCTCTAATATTTTTTCCCTATTTCATTTCCGGAGGAACACTGCCAACTTTATTTCACTCGATCCAGTACATCTACCCCAATACATATTTCAACTCCGATTCTACCTCGACACCTACTTTTCGTGGAGCAATTCGCAAAATTTTCCCGCACCCCAGTGTGCTTCCTGAGCTGGTGCAGCCACCTCACCGGCATCTGGACCCCACCACCACCCTCGTATCTTCCTTGCGTGACACCAGGAAACTTGCCACCCGCTCCACCGCAGCACGCGAATA
The DNA here is from genome assembly GCF_018294505.1 of Triticum aestivum. Taxonomy (NCBI): domain Eukaryota; kingdom Viridiplantae; phylum Streptophyta; class Magnoliopsida; order Poales; family Poaceae; genus Triticum; species Triticum aestivum. The sequence continues at coordinate 279,352,528 of NC_057800.1, read as the reverse complement.
CTCTGCCGGCGCAAAGCGATAGAGGATCAAGCGTGGTGGAGGACCACCCAGTGCACCACCATCTCCCGTATCTCGAGCCACCACACCTAGCCGCACGTTGTCCCGAGCCCGATCATTCCTGATGATAATCAGGAGGAGGACCGACGAGCCGATCAGCGTGCCCAGCAGTGCGGCGAGGAACAACCGTCGCGCCGCCAAGAACACCTCCTCGCCGATAGATCTTGGCTCGGTCTCTCCCAAACCAAAGAGGTAGTAGAGCGGCATTGTGTTTGTGTGTTGGAGAAGAGTCGCGCTGCCGTGTTTTATATCCCAACCCCGGTGTACGGTGAGTGAGGTCTAGGAGAACCGCTTGTCGCTCGATCACCGATGTCTAGGAGGCGAATCCGCAAGCAATGCCGACAAGGTCCTGGCCCGCGACATGAGTTCTCTCTGCACCGGCACCATGCAGACCACGCACTACGGTACTAGGGTCCTCATTGCCCTAGGAGCTAGATGCGGGCTACGTCAAGCCACACGCGGAGCAGCGACGAAGAAGAAGCATCAAGCTGGAGGTCTAAGAAGGAGCCTGCTAGTGGGCCCTGGACCCACATGTCAGCAGGTGAAACCAATGTTCATTAGGGTGCATCCAGCATTTTTCGGGAGTCTGATCTCGAGTGCCCCTAGCCATGGAGGTAACCCTGTTTTGCCCATATCTCCCCCAGGGTGTACCAATTATCGGTATCCCAACACGTCTGTTCTAACCAAAGGGTTAAAATTAACCCTGAGGTTTTTCCCCGGAGTGGTTGTCTTTTCATTGTTGCTGTAACCCTAGGAATCTCGAGGACGAGATTCTTTTAAGACGGGAAGAGTTGTAACAACCCCAAAATTGGGTTATCAATTTTTGCGCTGTTATTCCTTCCTGGCAATAATTTTTCAAATCTTTCTCCTAAGTTTGTTGGATGACTCTCACAATTCTTGTCATTTTCAACCTTTCAAAACCTTGCTCATGTCTTTGTTACTGGGCACGACCCCATTTGCATCATCTCAAATCCATCAAAACCCTAATTCCATTTTTTGGAATTTAAATATTTCCCCTGTGCTTGCAAAGGAGCCATCATTTCTCTTGATCTATTAATCTTCCAAATCATCTCAGAGATCCTCCTACCCTTTCAAATCTTGGAAATGCAAAAATATTGATAAGTCCTATGCAATATTTCCCATTTGGGATTTATTCCTTCTCTTGCCTTTCTAAGGAATAAAATCCAAAGGGGCATCTAGCCATCTCCTAAATTCATGAAAATTTGTGGAGATGATATTTATGTCTAATCATAGATCTGGCAAAAATATTGGCCACATTTAAATAAGGAAAATTGCCATTTCCTATTTTAAGCCAATATTGCATTTCTGCCATTTTCTATAGGAGCTTCCATTTTTATAGCAAGGAAAATTACCAAATAATTTTTTGAGTTTGTACTTGCTACATCTTCACCATTTCCATCCAAACCCATGTTTCAAGGGTCATAATTTGAGCACATGATCCAATGCAAGTCCCTGCCCTTTCTGATTTTTTTTGCAAAGGAAGTGCTTGAACGCTTGACCCATTTGAGATGACATTGTGCAGGGTGATTAGCATTGAGAAATTACCTATGGATACCCAAAATCATGTCAATCCATCTATCCAATCTTCCGTGGCAATTTTCTCAAGTTTCTATTCAGATTGCTTGTCTGTGATGGAAGTACCTTCATAGATGATCAAAATTAGCTGAAAGTTTTCTGGAATTCTCTTATGATCATATCATCACCCTCCTCCGAGATTCATCTCATTCGATTGCACTATGTGAGCCCAGGATCAATTCTTAGTTTCTGCCCAAACTTTCAATTTGTGAAGCAAGTGTATTTTATCTTGCTCCATTATGGCTGAAAATTTTCCCAAGTCTTCTCCTATCCATATCAACTCTCTCCACCAAGTTTTGTCTCAATCCATTACCCCATTTGCCCTATGCAATGTTTCCAAAAGTTTGTCCAGAGAGATGCTTCATGAAGCAAGTGCTATTTTGGTTCTTCTAAATGGCATGAAACTTTTTGGGCATCTTCATATCATCAAATCATTGGGCCATGCACAATTTCAGCTCTATCCAATCAAGTACGTGAGTGCATCATCCTAATCTCTAATTCTGTCCATTATGGTGGACTCTACAACAAGTATCATTTTTATTCATCCTTATGAGCTAATAATTTGCATAGGTGATCATCCTAGTGTATGAACACACCATGCCAAAGCTCACCATCTGCCTCTTCCTTTACTTGTCTCCCGCAGCAGAAACACCTTGCTGCCAAAAGGTTTTGGCTCCTCCTCCAAATCTCTTCTTTGCCCCTGGACCGAGTTGTTACCGCCTTTGAACTCAGGGCACTAAGGTCATTCTACTAGACATGGTCGGCCTGGCTAGAACACGCCGCTTGAGCCAGCTCACGCGGTGTTTATCAGCCAAACCCGTGCTCTGGCGCGTTGTCGCCCTGGTTCCCGTCATCTGCCTCATCATCTCGACCTCCATTAATGTCCTATAGGTAGCTCGTGATCGTCTGCAGCTTCTGGTGCCTCTGCACCGCCTTATCTCGTCGTCGTTTACTCCCCGTCGAGATTGCCCGTGACTTGTCGCCTCTGTATCCTCCATTGGCGTTGAGCTCGAGCTCCCTCGAGGTCTCCCGAAGCCCTCCCATGCCTATATAAGGACCCCCAAGGTTTTCTCGCAGCCCCCAAGCCTCTCCTAGACGCCCCCCACCCACCGGAGCAGCCCCACCTCTCCTAGACCTCCCGCAGTCCGCCGCCGATCGCAATGGCCACCTTGGCCTCGGCATGATTCCAGCCACCCCGAGCCTCCTCTCCTCCTCCCACCTCGTCCACCGAGTCCCCCTCATTCCACTCAGTCGCCCCACCCCCTTGCCCCCTTGTCGGAGCCGCTGCTTCACCGGAGTCTGCCACCACCACGCACCTCCCTAACCTCTCGGGCCTCCTCTGCCCCCGCGCTCTCCTGTCCTCCCCGGGGCCGGCCGACCCCCTGGACGGACGCGCCACACCGGGCCGCACCCTCCAGTGGCCTCGGCCGGGCGGGAGACGGCCGAAGCCGGCCAGGCCGCCGCTCCCCTCCCGCTCTTGTGACTCACGTGAAGTAGAGCAGCGGCAGGGGAGGTGAGGGGAGCGGCGGCCTGGGCCCCACACACAGTGGCACACCCCCTCTGTCCCATGTGGCAAGTGGAAACGCATTTCCCAGAGTACATTTTCTTCTTTATGAAAGCGTATTTAGTTTCTACTTCGGCCCTAAGTATGTTTTCTAAGTCAGAATGCGTATTTTCTCAAATCTGTTTCTGCCTTGTCCACTCAGGGACCAGTTGGTGATGAAAATATTCATAGATTGGTCCTTTATCTTCTACACCTCATGTTGTCTGCTAATCAACCTCTTTCCATTGGTATCATTTTCATAATGTCTTCACACAGTGAAAATGACCACTTTGCCCTTGCCCATAAACAGCCCCCTCCGAGAGAGAACTGTTTCCAGCAAATCTTTCTGCGATCATTTCACACTTCTTTCCGAAGTATTCCTCAACCCCCAGGCAAGCCAACCTCTTATCATGAGCCGTAAACTTGCATGTTGACTTTGCTTGCACCTTGTGTGTGTAGTTGTAGTCATTCCTTATCGTATGTAGTTATTTCGTTATCGTGCTTGCCATGCATGCATGTGCTCTCTTGTTATTTTTTCCATGCTAACTTGAATGTTGTTATTGATAATAGCATGTCACCACTCTACTCAAGTTTCATGCTGTTGATACAAATGTTATGATGATTGTAGTACATCGTTGATAGGCTAGTACCTAGTATCTCCATGTTCTTTATGCTATAGTTGTTCACTCGAGAAGCTTGGTATTTTGTTCATGCATTGGTATGTTGCATGGTAATTGTTACATTCATGTTAATATGCTCATAATGTTGTTGATGATGATGGAGAAGGTGATAAGATGACTTAATAATAACAAACCTCCTCCATCATCGATGGGATCGAGTCATAGTGCCACCAAATTGAACTTCTTTAGTGCAGCCACATTTGCCTTCATGGGAAGGCCCTAATGCAATCTATTGTCATGCCTCTCGCTGGTGCCTCCAACGAGAGAAGGTTATGGGCATGCGCTACCCTGATCAGCTAGTCGGACATAAGCTTTGTGTTCCCAGGTTTGTTTTTGAGCTAATGTCCCTGTTTGGGATTGTTTATGTTTTGCCACGACGGTGGCCGTTGATGCCTTCGGTAGGCACGGGGCCACCCAAGATTGAACGCAAAAAGGGGTGTTGGTCGGAGTGGTCGGGAGAGTGTCATGGAAGTAGGTCAGTTTTGTCGGAACACCATTGGTCCACCCGAATGGGAGTGCAAGGCCATGGGTTCTGTGGTGTGCGTAAAGTGTGCTACCTGTACAGAGTGTGTGTGTAAATTCTATTGATATCCGCGTCCTTGGTCATGGGAACAGTACGTAATAGGTCACACTATCGGGTCTTGGTCGAAATGGAGGATAAACATTAAATAACTAAAGTGACAATAATGTGGTGACTTCGACTATGAGATAGTCGTGAGAAGTCACGGCGATGTTCTAATACGACCACGAGATGAGATCTCGGCGAGTCATGATTTTGCGTAAAGAGGCAGTAGATAAGTAAGTGATTGATGAATAGTATGTCTTCATGGGAGGTAACTGGTAGTTTATTTTCAGCATAGTTTCATGATGCCATGCCTTGCTTTGATTGATATGGTAAATTATGCCATGATTGTGATGATATGCTATGCCATGTTCGAAGTATGTTTTGATATGCCATGTTATTGCCATGATAGTAAATGCCATGATGTTGATGCTTAGTTTGATTTATGTTTATAGTTAATATCATGCCATGCTTAGTTTTTGTTATGAGGTAGGTTGTTACATGCGCTTGGTTCTTGCTTTGTCAAATGTTTGTTTGGATGCAATGTATTTGGTTGTCTTGCAAGTACATTCAATGTATTGACCTAGTGTGTCATGCCAGTTTGTAGGTCATGCCTGGATTACTTGCTTATTTGGTCGTGCTAGGCCGTAACCTTGCCAGTCATGTGAGTTGTGGAGCCCAACTAGAGTCGAGCCACCATACCAAGACTTCCGCCCCCATTTAGATAGCCTTAGAGCTATGCCAGATGATTGTATTCATCAATGATGTAATCCTTTATACATGTATTTGATGAATATTCTTGTACCTGGAATGATGTATCATGGACCTGTCGTGTGTCAGGTGTTATCCTGGGCTGACGTGTGAAGGCCCCCTGCTCCATGCGCATTGGGGCGCCACATTCTTGCAATGGTGGGGTGCGATCAAAAGATTGAAGAGACACAAGGGTTAAATGGCCGCTGTAATAAATGGGGGCCAGCCGGCCTGTAATCATCACATCTTGTCATGGCGTTCATAGCGGAGGATTCCAGTGCACGCTTGACAACACCGCATCACACGTGTGGGCTCGAAGAGGCGCCAAACGTATCGTTAGTGAGCCTGTTCCCACACTATCGCACAGTTCACCGTGCAAGCTTCCTGCCTGGCTAGTTTGGCCACGCGTCAGCTAGCTAGAAGAGGGACAAATCGTCGGCGTTTATTGGCAAAAAGCTTTCTAAAAATGTAGTGTGTGGAATGACTTCAGTCATAAGTTTACCCATGGGTGATGAGGTCAAAGTTACACAGAAGGGTGATGATGGACACTCGAGTGCGATAATTAATTTTCACTCTACAGGGCACACAGTGGAAGAAACCAACTGTGTGCAATAATGTGTAATATCGCAGTCGAGTTAGCTATACAGATCGTGCGCTATGATATCGACAAGGTAAACAGATTCAAGAATGGTTAATAAAATCTAAGACCATTGCATATTAAGTTCAAAATAGTGCTACCAATATACGAGTCTCATACGATGCCATTTCAACGATTGTACCTCAAAAGCTCGAAATATTACAAGGTTCAAATTCTAGAGTTATATGACTCAAATTTGAAGACTATAAGGTTCAAACTGATACTAGAAATGAAATTCAGCTCATTAGCTACAAACGCTCGCACTGATCCACTGAACATGGATATCAGAGGGGTTCAAACTAATATTACCACTTCTAAGTCTGGTTTCGAAACCTCACAATTTTTGCAAAGGGGTCAGCCACTGAGAAGTCATGTATCGGGTCGACATGATGGCTTCAGATTACTCTGTCATCCGAAATTCCAAAATGAAATTTAGCATTTTTGGAGCCTATTCCATTCTACCGCAGGCACCGACGCTGATCAACAAAGCATTCATTTTTGCGAAATAAATGTAGGGCAAACCTCATTTCCTTCAGCACCCTTGCTTTGAGAACAAAGAACCTGGCGAATATAATCTCCGAGAAGGTCCCACGGTAGGAGTTCAAAGAAATTTCTGAGAGATGCAAATCTAGGCATTCGACATGATTGTTATATTGTATCACATTATCCACCACTGGGCCTAATCTTATCTTCAAAAGAAGAAAACGTGTTAGTGCCTACATGCAGTTTTGAACATTATTAAAAGCATATTTGGTTTGCAGGATTTGTAAAATGCACTAACATGCCTTCTTCCATATGACATGATTAACATGGGCATTCGATTACATTCTAGAAAAATGTAGCCTTCTTCACAAGAGGTTGGAGTGGATGAAAAGTTCCCTAAAAAACTAGTACAGATGAATCCAAAAGAGAAATGCTTATTGATTGTAACCATATGGATCAAGCAACCAATATGGGGGTAGGGACATGTATGTACTAAAATCCTCCAAACGAATCCTTCAAAAATCGTAGTACATTGTCATTGTAAACTTGGAAAAAGGTGTCACAAATTGAACTCCCTTATGGTTAACATTTAATAGGAAATGAACATCACCTCGATATATAGCTTCTCTAGGCACGGAAAGCATCTTAGGAAACTAACAACTTGCTCCAGGTTGGGGCTGATAGATTCTAGTGCTAAGACCTTCACTGTGCATAGTTTCGGGGTCAAGCTTGTCGGAATCATTTTTTGAGTGAAAAACGAACAAACATCTTGAAAATTAGAAATAATGTTAATTTGTAGAAGGAGAGGTAGAAGGCGGCTGTGGTACCTGAAAGGGTGTGGATCCAATAACGGAATATTTGTCAGACGAGTAGCCCACCACTGTCAATTTCGGCGCAGAAATGATATTGATTCTTGTTGGACCTTCTTGATCAACTACAAGTAATCTCAAGTGCCGGTGTATCCTCAATGACCATACCGTGGTACATATCTAGTGTTGTCTTCCTGCCGCACCAGCAACACACATAAATAGTTCGGATAGTCATGAAGGTGATGTGGAAGGTACTCAACCCATTGATCGCCTGAAGGCGAAGGTACTCAAGACGGAGACGCTCCATGTCACCATTTGAGAGGCAGACGACGATGAGCACGAGGTGCTTCAGTCATGGTAGAATAAGAGCAGGCGCGTCATTAAGGGGGGGATTGGCAGTTCCTGAACTGGGTGATGCGCAGCGTGGGCACGAGGCGGAGTGCGGAAGTTGGCAGGGACCGCATATGCCCATCATCAAAAGTGAGCTCCTCAAGATGATCTGGGGAGGGGGATTGGATCCAGTCGTCAAGCTTGGCTTGGTCCTTGCCACTGGAACGGAACTTGCCCATTCTAAGTCCTTTGGTTGGCCCATGGTGACTGCCGAGGATCTTGGAGAATGCATCCAAGCTTTTGCGATAGCCATGGCAGAGCTCGTGGGTGTCGATGTGGTCGAGAGGGCTGGAGTTCCATAGGGGGCGCCACCACGAAGAAAGGACGGTTGTCCACCCCCCATATTTGATTGGGAGGAGGGAGATGATGACTGTCAACATATCATTGGGGAGGGTGCTGATGAAGTCTAGGCATGCTGGAGTCGCTTACAGTTCTAGCTTGCCCCGCCTCTGCTTGTTGGCAGCCCCGTTCTCCACCTCCAGAGTCTCCTTGTCAGCGGCGCTTTCTGATAGAAATGGGAGTACAGGGAATATTTCGTTAAAACAGGGCAATAGAAAAGTGTATTGGTAACTAGAAGTTATTAGGTAGGAATATAGTAAGAAAAGGGAATAATAGTTGGTTGCTTAAATACTATACAATTCATTTGATATTGCTGGGTAAGTCAACACGCAGATAGTTGAAAAGAAAACTTACTTCAAACAAAGTCTGGACGGATGATATTGTCAGGGAAGTTACCATATATCTCATGACCAGGCCCTTTTATGTGCAGTGCAATTCTAGTGCCAGCTTTTAGTTCATAACACTTACAAATTTCTTTCCAAAAGCCAGTGCCAAAATAGGAGTCACCACGTTCATAAAGTCTTACAGTAGCAACAATTGTAAATCCATGGTTTGTGTGCAGTATGACATCCCTGCAGTCTTGATTTATGTAAAGGGAAAGATTGTGCACTATAGATTCCGTTGCATATTAAGGGACATGTTGTAGAAAATGGTAGGATTGTTAAAGAAAATATGGTAACATGAAAATATGGGCTCAAATTAAAAGAACTGTACATTAGTCGAAATCGAAGGACAAAAATCTATAATTAAATAGATAGGGTAAACATGATTTCATGGAAATATGAGAGTAATTGAAGGAACGGCACATCTTTAATTTTCCTAATATAGAAAGAAGAGGGGAAAATCCACTTTGACATATATGGCGCATGTGGAACCTTTTATCCAAATGTAGTAATATTTAGAATATGTTAGGAAAGTAGGCCATGCCAGCTGATTTAGGGTGAGATTGAACATACCGCGCGCATCCTAAAAGCCATCTGGTACGGTGAGATGGAATGTCTGGCGGAGAACGCAAGGTCCTGTTGTGTCTATGCATTGTACACTCTATGAACGGAAGAAAACCCTCAAATCAGCATGAATAAAAATGAATTCATGGTGAATTCGGCCCGGGGATTAAAGGAGGCAGATGAACTGGGATAAATTAGTTACCTTGTTGTCCATGAGAAATAACCCTCAGTACGGCAGATTCCCCAACCGAGCAGAGCTGGGTCGACCGCGAGCAGCGTCGAGAAAGTCGATGGCGATAGGTGGCGACAAGCAGAAATGACGAAATGCGGTGGGCTTTCCCGGCAGCCTGGCAGTGGCGGCAAGTGTCGAGCTAAGTGGTTACCGCCGCGATAGGCGGTGCCATGCATAGACGCGGAGGAGCTTGTACATGTGTGAATGGGAACTAGGGGGGTGGCGGGCGGGGTGAGGGTTTTTGTGACGTGGGGATGGTGAGGGTTTTCTTTTTTGTTTTTTGAATTGGGTGCTGAGGGTTTTCTGTCCCACAAAGAATTTTGGAGGCGGCGGTTTGCTAGAGCCAACCCTGTGTGATTGACGCAACAGGAAAAATGAAAGTCATTGCACACTGTTCCAATTTTGGGAACCGTGTGTGATTGACGTACTACCTCTGTCGTGGTTTATTGGTCCCCTTTGTAATTTTTACCAAATTTTGACCAAATATTTAACTAAGAAATGTTTATGCATGTCACCAAAAATTATATCATTAAACACTATGCTCAAATACCCATCCAACGATATAATTTTTGCTGACCTGCACTAACATTTTGTTAGTTAAACATTTGGTCAAAATTTAACACAAATTACAACGGGGACCAATAAACCAAGATGGAGGTAGATTCCATCAATCGAACTGATTGCATCCATATCCCACGGTTAGACATAAGTAAACATAGATTAAACATAATCAGACATAGGTAATAAGCATACACGTACACAAGCATAGTTCAACCATAAGAACATAGTTCAACCGTCATTAAGCATTATCAAGCATAAATAGTTCGATCCCACATCTCATCTCACATGCCGGCACAATCCTGAAGCTTCTCTAGGTACTCGGCTTACAAGCCATGCACCACCCTGCGAGAATACTTCTGCTTGAAGGAGCCAACGGCCAGTCCTCTTGCATGTGCAAGAACACTTAGATACGCATCATGAAGCTTGTGGTTGCAAAATGGGCATTGATAGCCGCCATTCCAGGTCCTAATACGCCTGTTATGCATTCCCGCATAAAGATCCCTCAGGATTTGCCTCTTGTACCTCCTCTGTCCATCTTCATCCTCGCTGTCCACATCGTCAGATAGCACCTATACAAATAGTAAAACAAATTTAGCATGAAATCAATGATTACATGCCATGAAGTAGGATTAGGAATTTATGGCTATTTATTTATAGATATCCAGAGATTATTTTTCAATTTTTACGCACAGTCGTCTATGTACAGACAAATCTTGAAGAAAATAATGGCACAAACATATGTCGGTCATTCAAAATCAATTGTCCAGTCCTGGTTAGGAATTATTGCTAGCAGAAATCATTTGCACAGATGAAACAACTAATCACTTATCACTTGTACCATTCAAACAATCAATACACTAGACAGATCTAACGAAACTTACTCAGATTTCATGGATTGGGAGAACATAACCATAGGATTTCTATTCCAGAAAGGGGAGGCAAGAGTAACCAGAGAAACCCTATGATCTATTTGACAAATAAATAGGTATAGATGACTAGCTAGCTGTCCATTGTCGTCGGAGTCGTCGTCAGAGTCGTCACTAGAGTCGGTGTGGAACTCTGCCTCCGGCTGTGAAAGCTCGACGCCATCGATGACGTCAGGGTGCCGCAATAACTCGCCGGCGGTGACGCCAACCTCTCTCTCCATCTCCACACCGTGCTCCGGTGCTTTTTTTTTACTATGAATGACAGCGGGAGAGGCTCCCACTGACTATTGTATTACTCACAAGATATATTTTACATCATTACAGGGTGGGATATTTTAAGGCCTCCCCCTCGGCCAGGCTAAACATGAATAATGCAACCAGTTATAAGCCTAGTATGTAAGAATCTAAGAAGGGTTGAAGCTCTTCTTTATAGTTATGAACAAGAAGACTCAAGAGAGCCTTAAACCTAACCAACCAGGAGGAAAATGAATGGGGTATCCCTCTGAAGTATTCGTTGTTCCTCTCCTTCAAATGCTCCATGCTGCCAGCAAAAATATGTCCATGAACATTGGCCGCCGCCATTGGGTTTTACCTCCATGTAGCAGAAAGATCATGTTGTCCGATGATACATCTCCAACGTATCTATAATTTTTGATTGTTCCATGCTATTATATTATCAACCTTGGATGTTTTATATGAATTTATATGCTATTTTATATGATTTTTTGGGACTAACCTATTAACCTAGAGCCCGGTGTCAGTTTCTGCTTTTTTCCTTGTTTTTGAGTATCACAGAAAGGGAAAATCAAATGGGGTCCAATTGACCTGAAACTTCATGGAACTTATTTTTGGACCAGAAGAAGGCCATGGTGTAAAAGAGTTGGGCCAAAGGAGTCACGGGCTGCCCACGAGGGTGGGGGGCGCGCCTCCCTACCTCGTGGACAGCCCAGAGACCCCCCTGACTTGTTCTCGACGCCAAAACCTCTTATATATACTAAAACTTCCAGAAAGAAACCTAGATCGGGAGTTCCGCCGCCTCAAGCCTCTGTAGCCACCGAAAACCAATCTAGAACCATTCCAGCACCCTGCCTGAGGGGGGGAATCCCTCTCCGGTTGCCCACTTCATCATCCCGTCGCTCTCCATGACGAGGAGGGAGTAGTTCACCCTCGGGGCTGAGGGTATGTACCAGTATCTATGTGTTTGATCTCTCTCTCTCTCTCTTGTGTTCTTCATTCGGCATGATCTTGATGTATCACGAGCTTTTGCTATTATAGTTGGATCTTATGATGTTTCACCCCCTCTACTCTCTTTTGATGTATTGAGTTTTCTCTTTGAAGTTATCTTATCGGATTGAGTCTTTAAGGATTTGAGAACACTTGATGTATGTCTTGCATGTGCTTATCTATGGTGACAATGGGATATCACGTGATCCACTTGATGTATGTTTTGGTGATCAACTTGCGAGTTCCGTGACCTCGTGAACTTATGCATAGGGGTTGGCACATGTTTTTTTCTTGACTCTCCGGTAGAAACTTTGGGCCACTCTTTGAAGTTCTTTGTGTTGGTTGAATAGATGAATCTGAGATTGTGTGATGCATATCGTATAATCATACCCACGGATACTTGAGGTGACATTGGAGTATCTAGGTGACATGAGGGTTTTGGTTGATTTGTGTCTTAAGGTGTTATTCTAGTACGAACTCTAGGATAGATTGAACGGAAAGAATAGCTTCGTGTTATTTTACTAAGGACTCTTGAATAGATTGATCAGAAAGGATAACTTTGAGGTGGTTTCGTACCCTAGAATAATCTCTTCGTTTGTTCTCCGCTATTAGAGACTTTGGAGTGAATCTTTGTTGCATGTTGAGGAATAGTTATATGATCCAATTTTGTTATTACTGCTGAGAGAACTTGCACTAGTGAAAGTATGAACCCTAGGCCTTGTTTCCTAGCATTGCAATACCATTTTCACTCACTTTTATCATTAGTTACCTTGCTGTTTTTATAATTTCATATTACAAAAACCTATATCTACCATCCATATTGCACTTGTATCACCATCTCTTCGCCGAACTAGTGCACCGATACAATTTACCATTGTATTGGGTGCATTGGGGACACAAGAGACTCTTTGCTATTTGGTTGCAGGGTTGTTTGAGAGAGACCATCTTCATCCTATGCCTCCCACGGATTGATAAACCTTAGGTCATCCACTTGATGGAAATTTGCTACTGTCCTACAAACCTCTACACTAGGAGGCCCAACAACGTCTACAAGAAGAAGGTTGTGTAGTAGACATCAAGATCTTATCTGGTGCCGTTGCCGGGGAGGTTAGTGCTTGACGGTATATCTTTAGATCTTGCATTCAAATCTTTTAGTTTCTGTTTTATCACTAGTTTAGTTTATAAAAGAAAATTACAAAAAAATGGAATTAAGGTTGCCTCATATGCTTCATCTTTTTAATATCTTTTATGAAAATAAGGATTTCAATAATTGTGCCAAAGTGTTAGAAGAAGAATGCATTAGAATGTTTGGCACTAAATCTTTGTATGATGAGCATGATTGCGATGTTGTTAGTATGAATTCCTTGGATACCTATGATGCTAATGATATGCAAAGCCACAAGCTTGGGGATGTTATGTTTGATGAAGATGATATTTTTTGTCAGCCAAGTTTTGATGGGAAAATTTATTTTGATGATAGCATGCCTCCTATTTATGATGATTATATTGATGAAAGTGGGTTTGGAAGAGTGTCAACTTTAGTAAGTAATAATCCCACTATTTTGGAGGGTGTTTAATCTTATTATGATAATTATGAAAGTGGGTTTGGAGAGGTCATGACTTTAGTTAATGTTAATCCCACTATTTTGAAGAGTGGCAACTTCGCATACTTGTAGATCATGAAAAGAATGCTTTATGTGATGGTTTTATTGTTGAATTCATTCATGATGCTACTGAAAATTATTATGAGGGAGGAACATATACTTGTAGGTATCGCAATAATATCAAGTTTCCTCTCTATGTGCTTAAAGTTCTCAAGTTATGCTTGTTTTGCCTTCCTATGCTAGTTGATTATTGTTCCCATAAGTTGTTTGTTCATAAAATCCCTATGCATAGGAAGTGGGTCAGACTTAAATGTGCTAGTCATATTCTTCATGATGCTCTCTTTATGTTTCAATTCTTATCTTTTATGTGAGCATCATTGAAATCATCATGCCTAGCTAGGGGCGTTAAATGATAGCGCTTGTTGGGAGGCAACCCAATTTTATTTTTGTTCCTTGCTTTTTGTGCCTGTTTAGTAACAAATAATTCATCTAGCCTCTGTTTAGATGTGGTTTTATGTTTTTAATTAGTGTGTGTGCCAAGTAGAACCTTTGGGAAGACTTGGGGGAAGTTTATGTGATCTTGCTGTAAAAAAAGAAACTTTAGCACTCACGAGATTTGCTGCCATTTTTTACTGGAAAGTGAGATTAGGTTGATTCTTTTTGAAGATGATTAATAGACAATTTACTCACATACACAAATTTATTTCAGAATTTTTGGGGTTACAGAAGTATTCGAAACATACAGATTACTATAGACTGTTCTGTTTTTGATAGATTCTGTTTTTCGTGTGTTGTTTACTTATTTTGATGAATCTATGAGTAGTATCGGTGTATATGAACCATAGAGAAGTTGGAATATAGTAGATATTACACCAATATGAATTTAGAATAAATTCACAACAGTACCTAAGTGGTGATTTATTTTCTTATACTAACGGAGCTTACGAGTTTTCTGTTAAATTTTGTGTTGTGAAGTTTTCAAGTTTTGGGTAAATTCGATGGACTATGGAATAAGGAGTGGAAAGAGCCTGAGCTTGGGGATGCACCGGAAGGCATCCCCTCTTTCGTCTTCGTTCATCGATAACTTTACTTGGATCTATATTTTTATTCACCACATGATATGAGTTTTGCCCGGAGCATCATTTTATTTTATTTTGCTTTGCTTGCTGTTTGAATAAAATACCAAGATCTGAAATTCTTAAAAGTTAGAGAGTCTTCACATAGTTTCATAATTATTCGACTACTCATTGAGCTTCACTTATATTTTTCGGAGTAGTTTGTTGTTTGCTCTAGTGCTCCAATTATATCTTCTTAAAGCATGGCGGTGGTTTTATTTTATAGAAATAGATGAACTCTCATGCTTCACTTATATTATTTTGAGGGTCCTAAACAGCATGGTAATTTTCTTTGGTTATGAATTTAGTCCTAATATGATTGGCATCCAAGAGGGGTATAATAAAAAACTTTCATATAAGTGCATTGAATACTATGAGAAGTTTGATACTTGATAATTGTTTTGAGATATGAAGATGGTAATATTAGAGTCGTGCTAGTTGAGTAATTGAGAACTTGAGAAAAACTTGTGTTGAGGTTTGCAAGTCCCGTGGCATGCACGTATGGTAACCGTTGTGTGACAAATTTGAAGCACGAGGTGTTTCTTTGATTGCCTTCCTTATGAGTGGCGGTCGGGGACGAGCATGCGCGTACTGCTTGGTTTTTGATGACTTGTAGATTTTTGCAATAAGTATGTGAGTTCTTTATGACTAATGTTGAGTCCATGGATTATACGCACTCTCACCCTTCCATCATTGCTAGCCTCTTCGGTACCGTGCATTGCCCTTTCTGACCTTGAGAGTTGGTGCAAAATTCGTCGGTGCATCCAAACCCCATGATATGATAAGTTCTGTCACACATAAACCTCCTTATATCTTCCTCAAAACAGCCACCATACCTACCTATTATGGCATTTCCATAGCCATTCCGAGATATATTGCCATGCAATTTCCACCGTTCCGTTCATCATGACACACATCATCATTTTCATATTGCTTTGCATGATCATGTAGTTGACATCGTATTTGTGGCAAAGCCATCATGCATAATTTATCATACACGTCACTCTTGATTCATTACCCTTCCCGGTACACTCCCAGAGGCATTCGTATAGAGTCATATTTTGTTCTAGTATCGAGTTGTAATCATTGAGTTGTAAATAAATAGAAGTGTGATGATCATCATTAATACAACATTGTCCACAAAAAAGGAAAAAAGGGCAATGCTACTATCCTTTTTCCCCACTTGTGCTTCAAAGTAGCGCCATGATCTTTATGATAGAGAGTCTCTTATTTTTTCACTTTCATATACTAGTGGTAATTCTTCATTATAGAACTTGGCTTGTATATTCCAACAATGAGCTTCCTCAAATGCCCTAGGTCTTCGTGAGCAAGCAAGTTGGATGCACACCCACTTAGTTTCTTTTATTGAGCTTTCATACATTTATAGCTCTAGTGCATCTGTTGCATGGCAATCCCTACTCCTCGCATTGACATCAATCGATGGGCATCTCCATAGCCCGTTGATTAGCTGCGTCAATGTGAGACTTTATCATTTTTGTCTTCTCCACACAACCCCCATCATTACATTCTATTCCACCCATAGTGCTATGTCCATGGCTCACGCTCATGTATTGCGTGAAAGTTGAAAAAAGTTTGAGATTACTAAAGTATGAAACAATTGCTTGGCTTGTCATTGGGGTTGTGCATGACTGTTACCTCTTGAGCATGCGTTGGTTTTCCCTTGAAGAGGAAAGGGTGATGCCGCAAAGCAGCGTAAGTATTTCCCTCAGTTTTTGAGAACCAAGGTATTAATCCAGTAGGAGACCACGCGCGAGTCACCTCGTACCTACACAAACAAATAAGAACCTCGCAACCAACGCGATAAAGGGGTTGTCAATCCTTTCACGGCCACTTGCAAGAGTGAGATCTGATAGAGATAATAATAATAAGATAAATATTTTTGGTATTTTTATGATATAGATTGAAAGTAAAGATTGCAAAATAAACTGTGCTAGAAATAGCTAGTTGACGGGAGATTAATATGATGGAAGATCGACCTGGGGCCATAGGTTTCATTAGTGGCTTCTCTCAAAATAGCATAAGTACTATGGTGGGTGAGCAAATTACTGTCGGGTAATTGATAGAATTGAGAATAGTTATGGGAATATCTAGGTATGATCATGTATATAGGCATCACGTCTGTGACAAGTAGACCGACTCCTGCCTGCATCTACTACTATTACTCCACACATCGACCACTATCCAGCATGCATCTAGAGTATTAAGTTCATAAGAACGGAGTAACGCTTTAAGCAAGATGACATGATGTAAAGGGATAAACTCATGCAATATGATATAAACCCCATGTTTTTATCCTCGATGGCAACAATACAATACGTGTCGTTTCCCCTACTGTCATTGGGATCGAGCACCGCAAGATTGAACCCAAAGCTAAGCACTTATCCAATTGCAAGAAAGATCAATCTAGGTTGCCAAACCAAACTGAAAATTCGAAGAGGCTTGCAAAGATAACCAATCATACATAAAAGAATTCAGAGAAGATTCAAATATTGTTCATAGATAATCTTGATCATAAACCCACAATTCATCGGATCTCGACAAACACACCGCAAAAGAAGATTAAATCAAACAGATCTCTAAGAGAATCGAGGAGAACTTTGTATTGAGATCCAAAAAGAGAGAAGAAGCCATCCAGCTAATAACTATGGACCCGAAGGTCTGAGGTAAACTACTCACACATCATCGAAGAGGCTATGGTGTTGATGTAGAAGGCCTCCGGGATCAATGCCCCCTCTGGCGGAGCACCGGAAAAGGCCCCAAGATGGGACCTCACGGGTACAGAAGGTTGCGGCGGTGGAATTAGGTTTTCATGGTGCTCCCTGATGTTTCCAGGGTACGTAGGTATATATAGGAGGAAGAAGTAGGTCGGTGGAGCCACGAGGAGCCCATGAGGGTGGAGGGCCCGCCTAGGGGTGTAGGCTCGCCCCCCTGCCTCGTGGCTTCCTCGTTGGTTGCTGTACGTCCACTCCAAGTCTTCTGGATCACATTTGTTCTAAAAATCACGCTCCAAAAGGTTTCATTCCATTTGGACTCTGTTTGATATTCTTTTTCTGCGAAACACTAAAATAGGCAAAAAAAACTGCAATTTGAGCTGGGCCTCCGGTTAACAGGTTAGTCCCAAAAATAATATAAAAGTGTATAAATAAGCCCATTAAACATCCAAAACAGAATATATAATAGCATGGAGCAATAAAAAATTATAGATACATTGGAGACGTATCAAGCATCCCCAAGCTTAATTCCTGCTAATTCTTGAGTAGGTAAATGATAAAAACAGAATTTTTGATGTGGAATGCTTCCTAACATGAATGTAATTTTCTTTATTGTGGCATGAACGTTCATATCCGAAAGATTCAAGATAAAATTTTAATATTGACATAAAAATAATAATACTTCAAGCATACTAACTAAGCAATCATGTCTTGTCAAAATAACATGGCCAAAGAAAGTTCATCCCTACAAAATAATATAGTTTCGTCATGCTCCATTTTCGTAACACAAGAATGCTCTCATCATGCACAACCCCGATGACAAGCCAAGCAATTGTTTCATACTTTAGTAATCTCAAACTTTTTTAAACTTTCATGCAATACATGAGCGTGAGCCATGGATATAGCACTATGGGTGGAATAGAATATAATGAACGGGGTTATGTGGAGAAGACAAAAAGGAGAAAGTCTCACATTGACGCGGCTAATCAATGGGCTAGGGAGATGCCCATCAATTGATGTCAATGCAAGGAGTAGGGATTGCCATGCAATGGATGCACTAGAGCTATAAATGTATGAAAGCTCAACAAAGGAAACTAAGTGGGTGTGCATCCAACTTGCTTGCTCACAAAGACCTAGAGCACTTGAGGAGGCCCATTGTTGGAATATACAAGACAAGTTCTATAATGAAAAATTCCCACTAGTATATGAAAATGACAAAACAAGAGACTCTCTATCATAAAGATCATGGTGCTACTTTGAAGCACAAGTGTGGAAAAAAGGATAGTAGCACTGCCGCTTTGTATTTTTATTATTAATTTTTTTGGGGGGCTTCTTTTTTTGGCCTTTCTCTTTCTTTTTTGGGACAATGCTCTATTAATGATGATCATCACACTTCTATTTATTCACAACTCAATGATTACAACTCGATACTTAGAACAAGATATGACTCTATATGAATGCCTCCGGTGGTGTACCGGGATGTGCAATGACTCATGAGTTACATGTATGAAAGAATTATGAACAGTGGCTTTGCCACAAATACGATGTCAACTACATGATCATGCAAGGCAATATGACAATGATGATGCGTGTCATAATAAACAGAACGGTAGAAAGTTGCATGGCAATATATCTCGGTAGGTATGGTGGCTATATTGAGGAAGATATAAGGAGGGTTATGTGTGATAGAGCGTATCGTATCACGGGGTTTGGAAGCACTGGCAAAGTTTGCACCAACTCTCAAGGTGATAAAGGGCAATGCACGGTACTGAAGAGGCTAGAAATCATGGAAGGGTGAGAGTGTGTATAATCCATGGACTCAACATTAGTCATAAAGAACTCACATACTTATTGCAAAAATCTACAAGTCATCAAAAACCAAGTATTACGTGTGTGCTCCTACGGGGATATATTGGTAGGAAAAGACCATCGCTCGTCCTCGACCGCCACTCATAAGGAAGACAATCAAATAACACCTCATGTTTCAAATTTGTTACAAAATTTTACCATACGTGCATGCTACGGGACTTGCAAACTTCAACACAAGTATTTCTCAAATTCACAACTACTCAACTAGCATAACTTTAATATCACTATCTCCATATCTCAAAACAATCATCAAGTATCAAACTTCTATTAGTATTCAATGCACTTATATGAAAGTTTTTTATAATATCAAAAGAAAATTACCATGCTCTTCTAAAGGACTCTCAAAATAATATAAGTGAAGCATGAGAGATCAATTATTTCTATAAAATGAAACCATCACCGTGCTCTAAAAGATATAAGTGAAGCACATAGAGTATTCTAATAAATTTCGATTCATGTGTTTCTCTCTCAAAAGGTGTGTACAGAAAATATGATTGTGGTAAACTAAAAAGAAAAGACTCAAATCATACAAGACTCTGCAAGCAAAACACATATCATGTGGTGAATACAAATATAGCTCCAAGTAAAGTTATCGATGAACGGAGACAAAAGAGGGGATGCCTTCCGGGGCATCCCCAAGCATAGGATTTTTGGTGTCCTTGTATTTTACCTTGGGGTGCCTTGGTCATCCCCAAGCTTAGGATCTTTCCAATCCTTGTTCCATAATCCATCAAATCCTTACCTAAAACTTGAAAACTTCACAACACAAAACTTAACAGAAAATCTCGTGAGCTCCGTTAGCAAAAGAAAACAAATCACCACTTCAAAGTACTGTAATGCACTCATTATTTATTTATATTGGTTTTAAACCTACTGTATTCCAACTTCTCTATGGTTTATAAACTCCATTACTAGCCATAGAATCATCAAAATAAGCAAACAACACACGAAAAACAGAATATGTCAAAAACAGAACAGTCTCCAGTAATCTTTAACTAACGCAAACTTATGGAACCCCAAAAATTCTAAAATAAATTTATGTACGTGAGGAATTTATCTATTAATCATCTGAAGAAATAATTAACTAAAGAGCACTCCTCAATAAAAATGGCAGCAATTCTCGTGAGCGGTAAAGTTTCTGCTTCTACAGCAAGATCACAAAGACTTCGCCAATTCTTCCCAAAGGTTCTACTTGGCAAAAACACTAATTAAACACAAAGAACACAAACAAAACAGAGGATAGATAAATTATTTATTACTAAACAGGAAAAAAAGCAAGGAACAAAAATAAAATTGGGTTGCCTCCCAACAAGCACTATCGTTTAACGCCCCTAGCTAGGCATAACAACGAAGATAGATCTAGGTATTGCCATCTTTGGTAGGCAATCCATAAGTGGCACTCATAATAGATTCATATGGTAATTTAATTTTCTTTATATGGAAGTGTTCCATGCCTTTCCTTAATGGAAATTGAAATCTAATATTCCCTTCCTTCATATCAATAATTGCACCAATCATTCTAAGGAAAGGTCTACCAAGAATAATAGGACATGAAGGATTGCAATCTATATCAAGAACAATGAAATCTATGGGAGCATAATTCCTATTTGCAACAATAAGAACATCATTAATTCTTCCCCTAGGTTTCTTAATAGTGGAATCCACAAGGTGCAAGTTTAAAGAACAATCATCAAATTCACGGAAACCTAGCAAATCACACAAAGTTATTGGGATCGTGGAAACACTAGCACCAAAATCACACAAAGCAGAGCATTCATGATCTTTAATTTTAATTTTAATTGTAGGTTACCACTCATCATAAAGTTTTCTAGGGATAGAAACTTCCAACTCAAGTTTTTCTTCATAAGATTGCATCAAAGCATCAACGATATGTTTAGTAAAAGCTTTATTTTGACTATAAGCATGAGAAGAATTTAGCACGGATTGCAACAAGGAAATACAATCTATCAAAGAGAAATTATCATAATTAAATTCCTTGAAATCCAAGATAGTGGGTTCGTTGCTATCTAATGTTTTAACCTCTTCAATCCCATTTTAACCAGTTTTTGCATCAATATCTAAAAACTCCGAATTTTTGGGATGCCTTCTAACTAAAGTTGACTCATATCCAGTCCCATCATTATCAAGATTCATATTGCAAAACAAATATTTAATAGGGGACACATCAATAACTTTTAGATCTTCATCTTTATTATCATGGAAACTAGAAGAACACGCTTTTACAAAGCAATCCTTTTTAGCACGCATCCTAGCAGTTCTTTCTTTGCACTCATCAATGGAAATTCTCATAGCTTTGAGAGACTCATTGATATCATGCTTAGGTGGAATAGATATAAGTTTCAAAGAATCAACATCAAGAGAAATTCTATCCGCGTTCCTAGCCAACTCATCAATCTGAAGCAATTTTTCTTCAATCAAAGCATTGAAACTCTTTTCTGAACTAATAAATTATTTAATACTAGATTAAAAATCAGAGGGCATCTTATTATAATTTCCATAAGAATTGTTGTAGGAATTACCATAATTATTAGAGGAATTACTAGGAAACGGCCTAGAATTAAAATTGCCTCTATACGCATTGTTACCAAAATTGTTCCTACCAACAAAATTCACATCCATAGATTCATTATTGTTCTCAATCAAAGTAGACAAAGGCATATCTTAGGATCAGTAGGAGCACTCTTATTAGCAAGCAATTTCATAAGTTCATCCATCTTCCCACTCAAAACATTAATCTCTTCAATCACATGAACTTTTTTACTAGTAGATCTTTCGGTGTGCCATTGAGAATAATTAACCATAATATTATCTAGGAGTTTAGTAGCTTCTCCTAAAGTGATTTCCATAAAAGTGCCTCCTGCGGCCGAATCTAAAAGATTTCTAGAAGCAAAATTCAATCCGGCAATTTTTTTTGTATAATCATAGATAAATTCAATCCATGTGTACGACAATTACGTATCATTAATTTCATCCTCTCCCAAGATTATGCAACATGTTCATGATCAAGTTGCTTAAAATTCATAATATCGTTTCTAAGAGAGATGATGTTAGCAGGAGGAAAATACTTAGAGATAAAAGCATCTTTGCACTTATTCCATGAACCAATACTATCTTTAGGCAAAGACGAAAACCAAGCTTTAGCATGATCTCTAAGCAAAAATAGAAATAGCTTAAGTTTAACAATATCAGTATCCACATCTTTCCTCTTTTGCATATCACACAAATCAACAAAGTTGTTTAGATGGGTAGCGGCATCTTCACTAGGAAGGCCAGAAAACGGATCTTTCATGACAAGATTCTACAAAGCAGTATTAATTTCACAAGATTCAACATCGGTAAGAGGAGAAATTGGAGTGCTAACAAAATCATTATTGTTGGTATTGGCAAAGTCACACAATTTAGTATTATCTTGAGCCATCGTGACAAGTAAGCAATCCAACACACAAGCAAACAAGCGAAAAGAAGAAAAAGCAAACGGAAGGGGATGACGAAAGGAAAAGAGGGCGAATAAAATGGCAAGGGTGAAGTGGGGGAGAGGAAAACGAGAGGAAAATGCCAAATAATGTAATGTGAAGGATAAGAGTTGTGATGGGTACTTGGTATGTCTTGACTTGGCGTAGATCTCCCTGGCAATGGCGCCAGAAATCCTTCTTGCTACCTCTTGAGAATGCGTTGGTTTTCCCTTGAAGAGGAAAGGGTGATGTTGTAAAGTAGCATAAGTATTTCCCTCAGTTTTTGAGAACCAAGGTATCAATCCATTAGGAGACCACACGTGAGTCACCTCGTACCTACAAAAAAAAATAAGAACCTCGCAACCAACGCGATAAAGGGGTTGCCAATCCCTTCACGGCCACTTGGAAGAGTGAGATCTGATAGAGATAATAATAATAAGATAAATATTTTTGGTATTTTTACGATATAGATTGAAAGTAAAGATTGCAAAATAAACGGTGCCAGAAATAGCTAGTTGACGGGAGATTAATATGATGGAAGATAGACCCGGGGGCCATAGGTTTCACTAGTGGCTTCTCTCAAAATAGCATAAGTATTACGGTGGGTGAACAAATTACTGTCGGGCAATTGATAGAATTGAGCATAGTTATGTGAATATCTAGGTGTGATCATGTATAGGCATCACGTCCATGACAAGTAGACCGACTCTTGCCTGCATCAACTACTATTACTCCACACATCGACCGCTATCCAACATGCATCTAGAGTATTAAGTTCATAATTAAGGAGTAACGCTTTAAGAAAGATGACATGATGTAGAGGGATAAACTCATGCAATATGATATAAACCCCATCTTTTTATCCTCGATGGCAACAATACAATATGTGTCGTTTCCCCTGCTGTCACTTGGATCGAGCACCGCAAAATTGAACCCAAAGCTAAGCACTTCTCCCATTGCAAGAAAGATCAATCTAGCAGGCCAAACCAAACTGAAAATTCGAAGAGACTTGCAAAGATAACCAATCATACATAAAAGAATTTAGAGAAGATTCAAATATTGTTCATAGATAATCTTGATCATAAACCCACAATTCATCGTATCTCGACAAAAACACCATAAAAGAAGATTACATCGAATAGATCTCCAAGAGAATCGAGGAGAACTTTGTATTGAGATCCAAAGAGAGATAAGAAGCCATCTAGATAATAACCATTGACCCGAAGGTCTGAGGTAAACTACTCACACATCATCGGAGAGGCTATGGTGTTGATGTAGAAGCCCTCTGTGATCAATGCCCCCTCCGGTGGAGCACCGGAAAAGGCCCCAAGATGGGATCTGACGGGTACAGAAGGTTGTGGTAGCGGAATTAGGTTTTCGTGGTGCTCCCTGATGTTTGCGGGGTACATAGGTATATATAGGAGGAAGAATGTAATGCCCCGGACACACCCGCCGGTGGTTGTTACTCCTGGTAGGATCTAGACTGGCCCCATAGATCAATACTAGTCTTTTCTGCGCACTTTGTCCTCACTCGTGCGCACCCGGGAGCAACTTCCCGGTCGGTCACCCATCCTGACACTACTCCAAGCTGAGCATGCTTAACTTTGGAGTTCTGTCCGAATGGGCTCCTGGAAAAGAAGGAATTCCTTATTGATATGAGTAGTCTATCATCCCTAGTAAGCCAGGCTATCACATACACCCCCACTCAGAGGAACCGACGTCCTCGTCGGGCCACAGGAACGTCCCTCTTGGCACATACGTCTGTGCATCCAGTCCGGTACATGTGCCATGACGGGTGCCACGACGGGTCACAAACGTCATGAACAACATGACTGCGCACCTGTCCGCAAACATCCATGTAACCGCGAGGGTCGGCTCTGATACCAACTTGTAACGCCCCGGACACACCCGCCGGTGGTCGTTACTCCTGGTAGGATCTAGACTGGCCCCACAGATCAATACTAGTCTTTTCTGCACATTTTGTCCTCACTCGTGCGCACCCGGGAGCAACTTCCCGGTCAGTCACCCATCCTGACACTACTCCAAGCTGAGCACGATTAACTTTGGAGTTCTGTCCGAATGGGCTCCTGGAAAAGAAGGAATTCCTTATTGATATGAGTAGTCTATCATCCCTAATAAGCCAGGCTATCACAAAGAAGTAGGTCGGTGGAGCCACGAGGGGCCCACGAGGGTGGAGGGTGCGCCCAGTGGTAGGTGTGTCCCCCTGGCTCGTGGCTTCCTCGTTGGTTGCTGGATGTACACTCCAAGTCCTCTGGATCACGTTTGTTCCAAAAATCACGCTCCCGAAGGTTTCATTCCGTTTGGTCTCCGTTTGATATATTTTTTTCTGCGAAACACTGAAATAGGCAAAAAACAACAATTTGGGCTGGGCCTCTGGTTAATTGGTTAGTCCCAAAAAATATAAAAGTGTATAAATAAGGCCATTAAAAATCCAAAATAGA
The DNA here is from genome assembly GCF_018294505.1 of Triticum aestivum. Taxonomy (NCBI): domain Eukaryota; kingdom Viridiplantae; phylum Streptophyta; class Magnoliopsida; order Poales; family Poaceae; genus Triticum; species Triticum aestivum. Next base: position 279,327,537 of record NC_057800.1, on the reverse strand, counting down.
ATATATATATATATAATAGCATGGAGAAATAAAAAATTATAGATACGTTGGAGACGTATCAATGATGGGAGCATTTTGTGTGACGAAAATGGAGCATGAACAAACTATATGATTTTGTAGGGATGAACTTTCTTTGGCCATCTTATTTTGAGAAGACATGATTGCTTAGGTAGCATGCTTGAAGTATTATTATTTTTATGTCAATATTAATCTTTTGTGTTGAATCTTATGGATCTGAATATTCTTGCCACAATAGAGAATTACATCTATAAATATGTTAGGTAGCATTCCACATCAAAAATATGCTTGGGGATGCTTGATACGTCTCCAACGTATCTATAATTTTTGATTGTTCCATGCTATTATATTTTCATCCTTGGATGTTTTATATGCATTTATATGCTATTTTATATGATTTTTGGGACTAACCTATTAACCTAGAGCCCAATGCCAATTTCAGTTTTTTCAAGTTTTTGAGTAACGCAGAAAAGGAAAATCAAACGGAGTCCAATTGACCTGAAACTTCAGGGAACTTATTTTTGGACCAGAAGAAGGATATGGAGCAAAAGTGTTGGGCCAGAAGAGTCCCAGGCTGCCCATGAGGGTGGGGGGCGCGCCCACCCCCCTGGGCGTGCCTCCGTACCTCGTGGACACCCCGAAGACCCCCAGACTTGTTTTGGACACCAAAACCTCTTATATATACTAAAACTTCCATAAAGAAACCTAGATCGGGAGTTCTGCCGCCGCAAGCCTTTGTAGCCACCGAAAACCAATCTATACCCGTTCCGGCACCCTGCCGGAGGGGGGAATCCCTCTCCGGTGGCCATCTTCATCATCCCAGTGCTCTCCTTGACGAGGAGGGAGTAGTTCACCCTCGGGGCTGAGGGTATGTACCAGTAGCTATGTGTTTGATCTCTCTCTCTCTCTCTCTCTCTCTCTCGTGTTCTTGATTCGGCACGATCTTGATGTATCGTGAGCTTTGCTATTATAGTTGGATCTTATGATGTTTATCCCCCTCTACTCTGTTGTGATGGGTTGAGTTTTCCCTTTGAAGTTATCTTATCGGATTGAGTCTTTAAGGATTTGAGAACACTTGATGTATGTCTTGCATGTGCTCATCTGTGGTGACAATGGGATATCACGTGATCCACTTGATGTATGTTTTGGCGATCAACTTGCGAGTTCCGTGACCTTGTGAACTTATGCATAGGGGTTGGAACACGTTTTGTGTTGACTCTCCGGTAGAAACTTTGGGGCACTCTTTGAAGTTCTTTGTGTTGGTTGAATAGATGAATCTGAGATTGTGTGATACATATCATATAATCATACCCACAGATACTTGAGGTGACATTGGAGTATCTAGGTGACATTAGGGTTTTGGTTGATTTGTGTCTTAACGTGTTATTCTAGTACGGACTCTAGGATAGATTGAACGGAAAGAGTAGCTTCGTGTTATTTTACTATGGACTCTTGAATAGTTCGATCAGAAAGGATAACTTTGAGGTGGTTTCGTACCCTACAATCATCTGTTCGTTTGTTCTCCGCTATTAGAGACTTTGGGGTGACTCTTTGTTGCATGTTGAGGGATAGTTATATGATCCAATTATGTTATTATTGTTGAGAGAACTTGCACTAGTGAAAGTATGAACCCTAGGCCTTGTTTCCTAGCATTGCAATACCATTTTCGCTCACTTTTGTCATTATTTACCTTGCTGTTTTCATAATTTCATGTTACAAAAACCTATATCTACCATCCATATTGCACTCGTATCACCATCTCTTCGCCGAACTAGTGCACCTATACAATTTACCATTGTATTGGGTGTGATGGGGACACAAGATACTCTTTGCTATATGGTTGCCGGGTTGTTTGAGAGAGACCATCTTCATCCTACGCCTCCCACGGATTGATAAACCCTAGGTCATCCACTTGAGGGAAAATTGCTACTGTCCTACAAACCTCTACACTTGGAGGCCAAACAACGTCTACAAGAAGATGGTTCTGTAGTAGACATCACCCAAGGATGGCCAGTTCAAACCCACCTTGTCCCAACACCGTTGGCTAAATGAGCAAGAAAATAACAGATGCTCAACCGTTTCCTCGGGGGGGGGGGGGTTCCGACACATCATGCATGCATAATTGTTGTCCATAACAACGAAATGTCTACATCTTAGCATGTTCCTCGTGTTTAGGCGATCCACTAGCATCAACTAGCCAAACATTTTGAATTTGATTGGACTTTTGGCCTTCCAAATCCACAAAAAAGCTTCATCAGCTGTCGTTTCTCTGAAGTAGTGATTATTAAAAAATTTGGCCAAGAATCTTCCTCCAAGAGTACAAACCCACGAGTCACCACACCCCCTCTCCAATGTGACGTGCGTCGAGCCTTCATGGATCTCCCTGACCTCATCTCTCGCCTGAGTAGATAGAGGAAGATGAAAGAGCATAGTTGGATCTGTAGCCGCGAGCGCAGCACCCACTAGCTCGTCTTCATTTGTACAAAAGGAGAAGGCTCGGGGGAAGATCTCCAATAGTGGGGCCTCATGATCATGCACAAACCACACATCCTTCCAGTACAGAGCCGATGAACCATCCCCAATAATAACTTTTGTGATTCCACTGAACACATTACTGAGTTGCATGATGTCACGCCACCAAAAGGATCCAATCGGGTCAGTTGCATGCAGCACTCTGCCAGTGTAGTATGCATCCCAGATCAGAGTCACCCAAGGAACATCCTCACGATTGTAAAATTTAAACAGGTGTTTGAGGAGGAGGGCCATGTTCTGGGTTTTGAAGTCGATCACCCCAAGTCCGCCTTTACACTTCGGCCAAAAAACCAGATCCCACTACAAAAAAAGACACATCCGTGACATTTTCGGCCAAACGAATTTTTTTTCTGTCATACATATGACACTTCTATGATGATAATTGTGACAAAACCCGGTACCATCATAGATGTGGTGGGATCCTAATTCTATGACAAAAAATCATGATAGAAAATGGGCTTTTCGTCCTGGGCGGGCCGGAGACGCAGCTGCATGACATTCTTTGGGTCGTCCATGACGGAAAAAACCATGGTAGAAGCGAGGGGGAGGAAAATTTTGGGGAGTTCCCGGTTACGGTGGGAGGTCGGGGGCCAAGCGGTGCGCGTTTCTATCGTACACGTATGCACATGTGTGCGAGGCGTTGGCTCTAACTGAACCCGAGTGAGGCGTTGGGCTCTAACTGAACCCGAGCGATTACACTGCAGGCTACGCGTTACTGAACCCGAGCGATCGATCGATGGCTATTAACTCAACCCGATCGAGCGATTCCTTCGCTACTACTGCTAACTGAAGCCAATCGATTGGATGAACAGTGAGTGTTGCGGGGGGTTGGATGAACAGTGAGCGGTGGCGTTGCCTCTAGATGAACAGGACCCTGTGGTGTGGTGGAGGGCTGGATGAATAGTAGACAGTGGATGGGTGCCCGTGGAGGGGTTGTTGAATAGGACCCCGTGGTGTGGAGGGCTGGATGAACAGTAGACGGTGGAGGGGTGTCCGTGGAGGGGTGGTTGAACAGTAGCCGGCGGAGTAGTGCGTGGTGGAGGCTGGATGAACAGGAGCCCGTGGAGGCTGGAGGAGGTCGACGGGAGCCCGTGGAGGCTGGAGGAGGTCGACGGTGGAGATGAACAGTATCCTGTGGAGTCCCGATTTGCGATGCGCCACACCCCTCCCAAAGAACATGATCCCCGTTTCGACCGTAGGAGGTCCGTTTCGTCTGTTTTGCGGTACGCCACACCCCTCCTGATCAACATGACCCCCATTTCGACTGTAGGAGGTCCGTTTCCTCCGTTTTGCGGTATGCCACACCCCTCCCGATGAACAGGACCGCCGTTTCGACCGTAGGAGGTCCATTTCCCCCGTTTTAGGGTACGCCAGACCCCTCCCGATCAATAGGACCCCGTTCCGAACGTAGGAGGTCCGTTTCCTCCGTTGTGCGGTACGCCAGGCCTCGTTTCCATCGCCTGTTCAGTCCAAGCCCTCCCGATGAACATGACCACGCATTTCGTTCCGACCCAGCCGGTTGGCTCCCACACGTTCCATTGCCTTCCGATGAACAAGACACATTCCGTTGCATCCCCATGAACACGACGCATTCTGTTGCCTCCCCATGAACACGACGACGACGTTGTTTCTCCATTCCGACCCAGCCATGTACACGAGCCCTGGCCGTACGTATGCGCGAGTAGGCGTTCGAGACCCCGCCCGTATGTAGACATACGTGGTCGTATTTTCTTTCTTGCACCCTGGCCGCTGTACGTACGTGTACATGCTACGTGCGCGCCTCTACTACGACACGTACGCGCCTCCACTATGACACGTGCGCGCCTCTACATCCACTAGTATATATGTACGTACACATTCGCGACCAGAATGACAATGCTACGTACGCTTCGACCAGGTGAGTCCCGACTGTCATGCACTTCCTTGCGTGTGAAGATGTAGCTGGTGGGTCCCAGTAGTCAGGGGGGCGAATCGTTTTTTTTTGCCCGGACGCACTTCCTTGCATGCGAAGATGTAGCTGGTGGGTCCCAGCAGTCAGGGGGAAATGTTTTTTTTGTGAAATACAGTGGCCCGTCCGATGGGTCCCAACTGTCAGGTGGAGGAATCATTATTTTCCGCATAATAAGGAGGCACTTCCTTGCTGCGGCCATGGACCCAACTGTCAGCCTCTCCACGTACAGTCCACATCCGATGGAAGTCGTTCCTTGACCACGTTGACCGCACTGCGCCAAGAGTACCAGGGCGGTGGACGACGGTGAGGCCTAGGAAGGGGACGACGCAGAGCCGGGGAAGACATGGCAGTGGAAGCCCGCGTGGAGAGGAGTATGAGGGTTCACTGGCTCGGCTGCAGTGTGAGGCTGCCGTTGCCGCATGGCCTGGCCAGCGGTGGGAATAGTAGGGGGCGGTGAGGCCTCCACGGCAGCACAACCGGCCATAGGAGGCAGGAGCATGCAGCACGACCGGCGCTGCTTTGGGCGGCTGGAGCAAGAAGACCAGAGGTTGAAGAAGCACTATGGTCGTTGGATGGACATCATAAGGTCAGTGGAGGTAGAAACGTGCATATTGACTGACTTGACAAAGCCCTTCGTCCCCGTCAACTTAGTAGGCCCACTATACTGGGTCCCAGCTAGCAGGGGGAGTATTCATTTTTTGTGCGTAATAAGGAGGCACTTCCTTGCGTGCGAAGATATAGCTGGTGGGTCCGAGCTGTCAGCGGCGGTAATGTTTTTTTCGCGAAATACAGAGGCCCTTTCGGTAGGTCCTAGATGTCAGGTGGAGGAATCATTATTTCGCGTGTAATAAGGAGGTATTTCCTTGTGTTCGGTTGTGGACCCAGCTGTCAGCCTCTCCACGTACAGTCCACTTCAGATGCATGTCGGTCGTTGACCACGTTGACCACGCCATGCCGAGAGCACCAGGGCGGTGGACGACGGCGAGGCCTAGGAAGGGAACGACACGGGGGCAGGGAAGACTCGGCAGTTGTTTTTGTTTCCCACGCGGAGGGGAGTATGACTGTATGAGGGTTTACTGGTTCGTCTGCCGTCACCGGAGAATAACAGCAGGTGTGGGTGAGTAGAGGGATGGCTAGGCCAGCGATGGGAGTACGGTGGGGCGGTGAGGCCTGCGTGGCAGCACAGCCGGCCACGGGGAGGAGGGAGCAGGCAGTCCCGCTGGCGCTTGTTTGAGCGGCTAGAGCAGGAAGAGCAGAGATTGAAGAAGCACGACGGCCCTTGGATGGACATCCAATAGTATACATGCCATCTGTGGAAAGCTTCAAATCTGTGGAAAATAGCATACAACCCGTCTGCCATTATTTCAAATAATTTACAGCCCATTTGCTAATTCTTATGGGTTTTTTTGGAGCCCATATTCTTTTTGTTAGCATTACAGCCCATATTGTGGCCACGGTTAAAAAATTATACAAAATAATGCATATGTCGGTGCGGTCTGAACTGTTTTTAATCTCGAAATTTCGAGTCACATTCAGACTGATTTTAAAAATAAATGTATATCAATATAAAATCCAATAAATTGTCCACGCGTAAAAATCAATGCAATTCAAAATCTCGAAATGAAAAAAAGGCATTTGAAACTAATTGCCAGTTTGATGTGTTTTAAAAATGTACATCCCATTTCTCATTAGTGATAGGCCATTTTCTCGGCAAGCCGAATGAAGCTCTCCTCGTCTTGAAAGATTTGCAGCCCAACAGGCCTGATAAAGTGACTTACTTGACAAATCACAAAAAACAGGGCTACCATTTTTAGAAAGAAGAAAAAACTACTGGACTGGTCTGTGGTAAACATAAAAGAAAAGGCTGTCTACACATGCCAGAGTGTCCCGCACAGCCCAGTTGACACCCTACTTCCGTCTCAAAAACAAATTAGATAAATGCCACTCCAATTATGGCGATTCATAAAAATACCACTACAATTTCCAAACTTTGAAAAATGCCACTGCAATTTTTGCAAACTTTGAAAAACGCCACTGCAGTATGCAAACTTTGAAAAATGCCACTGCAGACTTCGAAAAATGCCAATAGAAATGGCATGAAATGGCATTTTTCAAAGTTTGGAAATTGAAGTGGCATTTCTCGGATACACCAGATTTGGAGTGGCATTTATCAAATTAACCCAAAACAAAAATAACTGGGCGAGCTGCTGGGTCCTTGGTGTCAGCCACTCGTTGTGGAATTCTCTCGTTTATTGACTACGTTGACAATGGCATGGGACCCAGATGTCAGAAATCCACTAGGTGGAGCCATTTTTTTATTGGCTTGAAATAAGGAGGCACTTGCTTGCGTACTGCCATGACCTTGGCGGGTCCCTGCTGTCATCCTCTCCACGTACAATCATCTCCTGATTGTGTACACGTCAACTTGCTAGGCCCACAAGTCAACCTCTAAACCCGTGGAGGACAAATAAAACCCATTTAAAAAAATAACAACCCATTCCATACGTTCAAACGGAAAGTTCAACATTCAGAGCAAAGTAACCGGTCTGATCCACATATAGAGTACTGAACTTCCACATTGACAACCATCATAGCCAAGTTAACTATCTACTCCCACTAACACTCTAGTAGCGTACAAGTACTAACTTACTCTTAGCTAACTAGACGATGCCGACGGCCATCTGTGGTACACACTAAACGTCGGCACCAGCGTCGTGCACCTCGCCTCGGACTTGCAAGAGGTGCAATAGGGCGCGTTGCTCGCGCGCGTTGGCCCTTTCCATGCCGGCGTTGTCCACCGAAGCTTCGGCTTCCAAGCGGGAAACCCACTTGACGAGCTGGTAGTAAAAATCGGCGTCACGAACGCGTGCGTGCCCGACAGCCTCCAAGGCTATTTGCCGAGCGCAGGCCTCCACGTAGTCGGCCCAGTTGCGGGCGCTCTGCTCGTGACTCAGAGCATCAGTGCGTTGCTGCTCCATGTCCCGCTGGCGGTGCAAATCGGTGATACACTGCTCCTCCACCAGGCGGTCGCGCTCCAACAACTCCTGCTCCTCCGCCATGTGGTCGCACTCCAACAACTCCTCGATCTTCGCATTGCCATCTAAAGACAGATAGAATGCCTCCTCCCTCCGTCTGCCTTCCGGTGAAAACCCGAACACTAGTTCCGACGGTGACCGCCTCCAGCGTCGCCTACCGCGGACGGGCGGGGGCATGGCGGATGTGGCGAGCGACGTCGGGCCGGTGGGGGCTTATGAGTTGGGTCATGGTAGCAACGGAGAAGGCCGGGAAACCGTACTTATAGGTGGAAGGTAGCGTGATGGTCATCGGAATTCAATGCATAATGGCTTAGCACGCCAGCTTGCCGTGGAAAACTAGAGAAACTGAAATTATGACTGTGTCGTCCCGTCTGGGTCGCACGCCGGCATGGCGGTCAAACGAGTGCACTCGAATCATCTCCCTCCTTGTCAATAATGATTCCACAGATTTAAAAAGCCCGCAACAATTAAAGCATATCTTTTTTCGCATTAGTTAGCTACCTTAATTACGGTCGGCTGCATGCAGGCACTCATAATCGCTCGCAGGCAGTACGCGAAGCAGCACGCAATGAGTCAAAGCCGAGGGCACACATGCAGCCACTTAAATCACTGGAATTAATTAAGCTTAAACTTCTGCATGCCATTAATTATTGCCATGCCTTGGTCTTGCTGCTTTCCTCATGGGACTAATAAACCCAGACTGAGGGAGTACCTTGGTTGTTGAGAGGTTTGAATTAAGCCCTACAAACCGGAAAGGAGGTACTAGTATGTGCGTGATCCGCTATTTATTCGTGTAGGATCGAGTAGCTCGTTTCTTGAATTGAGCACCGCAAACCGGAAAGGAGGTAGTACGCGCGTGATTCGCTATTTATCCGTGTAGGATCGATATTGTAGCTTGTCAGTTTCTTCAGAGGCAGGCATTTTTATCCGTTTTGGATTGATAGTGTAGCTTGTCAGTTTCTTCAGAGGTAGGCATTCTTATTCAAAAAACTGCCACTTTGCATCTTGCGTCACAAATAAAACTGCCAGGAGCGCATTTGTAGGCTAGCTAGTGATCGATCAGTAACTTGTAAACACTGAGGGAACAGAAATAAGTAACTGTTAATGCATCTCAATGATTCACATATCATATACAAATATGTAGCTCCAAAAGCAAAGGTTAGCCACTTCGGATCTTGCATCGCAACTAAAACTAACTAGTACGATTCCCATACATAAGATCAACATGTTAATGCATCTCAATGATTCACAGATCATATACAAATATGTAGCTCGAAAAGCAAAGATCTAGAAAAACATCTGTTCTTCCTACTAACATGGATGCTTCTCTTGGCCTGGCGCTGCTTCCGCGTAGCCGTCGACCGTTGTGACATCGCTCTTTCCCTGCCGCCGGTCGCCACCGCAATCGCGCCGGCTCACCGACTCGGCAGCTGGACCTGCCTACTTCACCTTGCCGCCAGATAGGTCGCACCCTCATCTCAAATCACCTTATTTAGGCGTCAGTTGTCTGAATTTTTATTCTGGGCCAATCAATTCCCAATGGGAAGCAGCACCCCTCGAGGCGGCGGAGCTCCTAGGCTGCCGGTTGGCTGGTGTCTAACGTAAGGGTGCGGGGCCGCAAGTTCGCCACGGAAGCAGCGCTTAGATGTCTATCTTTTAGAGTGGCGTGGGTTGAAGGTACTGCCGCCACCTGATCTGGATGACGGGGAGTCTTTGTGGAATGGCCCGGGGGCAGCGCAACCATGGTAGTGCGGTGGGGCGGGGAGCGGGGTTTTGTGTAACGCCCTCGATGCGGCTATATCTCCTACGTGTCGAAGCACGACTTAGAGGCATAGCCGCATTGAAAGCAATGTCGCAAGTAAGGTAATCTTCACAACAACCCATGTAAATAGATAATAGGGGAAAAGGTACATAGTTGGCTTACACTCGCCACGTCACACAAATATATGAATAACATTACAATCATCCAATACACTCATGGTCCGACTACGGTACCAAAATAAAAGATCAACCCCAACAAGCGACATGGTCCCCGATCGCCCCAACTGGGCACCACTACTGATCATCTGGGAAAGACACATAGTAACAACGAGAGGCTTCATCGAACTCCCACTTGAGATCAAGTGCATCATCTGGAATGGTATCATCGGTCCCTGCATCTGGTTTGGAAGTAATCTGTGAGTCACGGGGACTCAGCAATCTCGCACCCTCGCGATCAAGACTATTTAAGCTTATACGTAAGGCAAGGTAATATGTGGAGCTGCAGCAAGCGACTAGCATATATGGTGGCTAACATGTTCGTAAAAGAGAGCGAGAAGAGAAGGCAAAGCACGAACGAAGAACTATGATCAAGAAGTGATCCTAGAACAATCTACATCAAGCATTACTCCAACACCATGTTCACTTCCCAGACTCCGCCGAGAAGAGACCATCACGGTTACACACGCAGTTGATTCATTTTAATTAAGTTAAGTTTCATGTTATCTACAACCGGACATTAACAAATTCCCATCTTCCCATAACCATGGGCACGGCTTTCGAAAGTTCAAATCCCTGCAGGGGAGTCCCAACTTAGCCCATCACAAGCTCTCACGGTCAACGAAGGATATTCCTTCTCCCGAGACATTCCGATCAGACCTGGCATCCCGGTTCCACAAGACATCCTCGACAATGGTAAAACTGAACCAGCAACATCACCCTGATGTGCCGACAAATCCCGATAGGAGCTGCACATATCTCGTTCTCAGGGCACACCGGATGAGCAAGACGTCGGGTAGGCCAGCCCAGAGTTGCCCCTGGTAGCCCCGTACATCGCTCAGTTGGACCAACACTTAGAGAAGCATTGGCCCGGGGGGGGGGGGGGTTAAAATAAAGATGACCCTTGAGTCCGCGAAACCCAAGGGAAAAAGGCTAGGTGGCGAATGGTAAAACCAATGTTGGGCATTGCTGGAAGAGTTTTATTCAAGGCGAACTGTCAAGGGGTTCCCATTATAACCCAACCGCGTAAGGAACGCAAAATCCGGGAACATAACACCGATATGACGGAAACTAGGGTGGCAAGAGTGGAACAAAACACTAGGCAAAAGGCCGAGACTTCCACCCTTTACCAAGTATATAGATGCATTAAGATAACAAGATAATATGGTGATATCCCAACAATAAACAATGTTCGAACAAGGAACGATCTCCAATCTTCACCTGCAACTAGCAACGCTATAAGAGGGGCTGAGCAAAGTGGTAACATAGCCAAACAACGGTTTGCTAGGACATGGTGGGTTAGATGTTTGACATGGCAATTTGGGAGGCATGATAAGAAAGTGGTAGGCATCGTATCATAGGCATAGCAAAAGAGCGAGCATCTAGCAAGCAAAGATAGAAGTGATTTCGAGGGTATGATCATCTTGCCTGCAAAGTTGTCAGAGTTGACTTGATCCTCGTAAGCAAACTCAACGGGCTCCTCGTTAGCAAACTCGTCTCCTGGCTCTACCAAAACAGACAAACAAGCAAAAGGAACACAATCAACCATGTGCAATGCTCGAACGACATGATGCAAACATGGTATGCTATGCGGGATGCGATATATGATGCATATGCAAGATTTGACAAGGAATGATTGAACCTGGCCTCAAATTGGAAATCCAATAGTGTCACTGGAAAGGTGAGGTGATTTCGGTTGAAATCGATATAAAGATCACCGGAATCGGATGCACGGTTTGGAAATGGCAAGCAAAACAAATATGGCACCGGTCTGCGATAAACAACAAGTAGCCATCTAAATGCATCAAGATAAATATGCTATAGCACTCAAACATGACAACAAAATACATGGAAGGGATCGACTCATGATGCTTGACAAAAGATGAACACTGAGCTACTGCCAATTCATCCATTAACAGGTTCAAACAAGCATGGCAAAAATGCAAACAATAACAGGTTTCAGACTTTGTGAAATTAACACAAGTCTGGAATTTAACATCAGGTAGCCCACTTTGGAGCATGAAAACTATATGCTACAGGACCTTAACATGGCAAAGCAAGGCATGACATGAAGCTACTCAAAGCACTTAATAAAAGTCCCGTAGTGACCTTGAGCCAAAAGGCATCAGAAAATACAATTGCAAGCATGTGAACATGGCAAAAACATAAACAGATCTCAGATTGGAGCATGCAAATCTGTTAACGAGTAGGCATGTTCACGAGCTCGATGCACTCACTACAGAGCATGTCATGACAAACTAAGCATACACCCATCAAGAATACATATCATAGAATCTAGACATGGCAAGAACAACAACATAGCATGCACGGATCAATAACAACATCCTCGGCAAAATCGCTAACAAGTCAACAATCTGCCAAGAATCACGAAATAGCAAAAGTAGAGCTCGATTGACTCAAGCTAGGTTGCTCCATAAGTGCAAAAAAAGACATGGATGGATAGAGCACCACAATGTTAACAAATCATCCTTACTGATCATCCTCAAAAGAGGCACAGATCACTAGGAAACAACATGAACATATGGCATAATGACAAAATTAGGACAAGGACTAGAGAAATTCTAAGTCCCTGAAATCAGCATTACCGAATACGCTACTTTGCAAGCTTGTGCTAGTCACCACACATATCAAAAAAATACATGGTAAGCACGCCTATAAAGATGGCATGGCATATAACAAAACTCATGTAGAGCTCAGGAGCATATCATGCAGACATTAATCATGGCAAAAATGACAAATAGCTATTTGATGAAACAGATCTGACAATTTTATCATATAGCCCTCTTCCAACAGCATTTCGGGCATCAAGATGATCTCAAATGAAAATGATGCATTGAGATGAAATGATGTACTCTCTGAGGCGAACATTTTGATATGCTATATGCACAAATCGGAGCTACGGATGCAAAGTTATAGCATGCCAAAGTATGCAAAATGTTAGGGTTTTGAGGGGGGAAAGTCAACTGTCTCGAATCTCAGATCCAGATCTGCACGCTTTCGAGGATGGCCGGAGTTCCTGTTCGCCAGAAAACGAGGTCGCCGGAGGAAGGGATCGGGTCGACGAGGAGAGGACGGAGGGCGTCGCCGGAGAGGCGAGGTGGCCGTGGGCGCCGGGCGGCGAAGCGGCGCCGGAAGCGGATGGCGGCGGGGCTCGCCGGCACGGGGCGGCGGCCGGTTCGGTGTAGCGGCCGGTGAGGGTGGCGCCGGCTCGGGAGCGGGAGGAGTGGAGTCGGGCGGCGACGACTCCTGATGGGCTTCGAGGGCCCGAAGCAGGCTCCGGCGGGCCGGCGGTATCCACGGTGAAGTGGGTGCCCGCCCAGACACGTGTCGCGCCTCTATTGGCCCGAGGCGGCGGTGGAGGCTGTCCGGCGACAAACGGACATGTCCGGCGGCGGCGGGTGTGGTTTTCTAGGGTTTCAACCGTGATTTCGAGGAGGGGATCTATATTTATAGGTATAGGGAGCTAGGAGAGTCCAAATGAGGTGCGGTTTGCGGCCACACGATCATGATCGAACACTCTAGATGATAGAGAAGGTTTTGGTGGGTTTTGGACCAAATTGGAAGGGTGTTGGGCTGCAGCACACACGAGGCCTTTTCGGTCCCTCGGTTAACCGTTGGAGTATCAAACGAAGTCCAAATGGCACAAAACTTGACAGGCGGACTACCGGTAGTGAACCAAGGTCGCATGGCAAGTCTCGGTCCAATCCGGAAATGTTTAGCCCCCACACATGAAAAGAGGTAGAAAGGACCACCGGAGGAGATAGGAGCGCCGGAAAGCAAAACGGACAACGGGGAAAATGCTCGAATGCATGAGACGAACACGTATGCAAATGCAATGCACATGATGACATGATATGAGATGCACGACAAAGGCAACAACACACGGAGACAAAAACCCGAACCCGGGGAAAATAAAATAACTTAGCGCCGGAAACGGCAAGAGTTGGGATACATATAAGGTAAATTACATCCGGGGTGTTACAACACTCCACCACTACGAAAGGATCTCGTCCCGAGATCTAGGACTAGAAAAACGCCGGGTACTCAGAACGGAGGTGATCCTCGCGTTCCCAGGTGGCTTCATGGTCGGAATGGTGTGACCACTTGACTTTGAGGAATTTGATTGACTTATTGCGAGTCTTGCGCTCAGTTTCTTCAAGAATAGCAATTGGGTGCTCACGATAAGAGAGGTCTTCTTGGAGATCAATGTCTTCGAAGTTGACGGTGCGGTCAGGGGTCTTGAAGCACTTGCGGAGCTGAGAGACATGGAACACGTCGTGCACATTTGCAAAGTTTGAAGGAATCTCGAGTTGATAGGTGAGATCGCCTCTCTTGCTGACGATTTTGAAAGGGCCCATGTATCTAGGGGCAAGCTTCCCTTTGATACCGAAGCGACGAGTACCTTTCATAGGAGAGACGCGGAGGTAAACTTGGTCTCCGATTTCGAAAGCCAAATCACGATGCTTACTATCATAGTAGCTCTTCTGGCGCGATTGCGCTGCTTTGAGGTCATCACGAATGACTTTGCACATTTCCTCTGCCTCTGTGATCAAGTCATTTCCAAGAAGTTGACGTTCACCGGTCTCTGACCAGTTAAGAGGAGTACGACACTTCCTGTCATAGAGAATTTCAAATGGGGCCTTGCCCAAACTTGCTTGAAAACTGTTGTTGTAGGAGAATTCGGCATATGGAAGACAATCTTCCCACTTCATACCAAAGGAGATAACGCAAGCCCTGAGCATATCTTCAAGAATCTGATTGACACGCTCGACTTGACCGCTAGTTTGAGGATGGAAAGCTGTGGTGAAGCGGATGTTGGTGCCCATGGCCTTCTGAAAAGAATCCCAAAACTTGGATGTAAAGATGCTGCCACGGTCTGAAGATATCAACTGTGGAATGCCGTGCAGAGAGACAATCCAAGAGGTATAAATCTTCGCCAATTGACCTGCAGTGATAGACTCTTTGATAGGCAGGAAATGAGCCACTTTAGTGAGTTTGTCGATGACAACGAATATAGCATCATTGCCACGCTTGGACTTTGGAAACCCAGTCACGAAGTCCATCTCAATGTGGTCAAACTTCCATTTTGGAATGGCAAGAGGTTGGAGGAGACCAGCTGGTCGTTGGTGTTCTGCCTTCACTCTTCTGCAGACATCACATTCATTCACGAACTGAGCAATCTCGCGCTTCATTCGAGTCCACCAATAAGCCTGCTTGAGGTCCTAGTACATCTTCGTGCTCCCAGGGTGGATAGAGAGGAGTGAATTGTGAGCCTCGTTCATAATGACTTTACGAAGGTCACCTTTAGGCACAACAATGCGATCCTCGAAGAAGAGAGTATCCTCGTCATCAAGGTGATAGCACTTGTACTTGGGTTGACTGTTGGCAATCCCAATCTTCACCTTCTTCACCATAGCATCAAGAAGTTGAGCCTCGTGAATCTGATCTTCCAAAGTAGGAGAGACTTGAAGGTTGGCGAGGAAACCTTGAGGAACAACTTGCAGATTGAGTTTGCGGAAAGCTTCACAAAGCTTAGGTTGGTCGGGCTTGAGAATTAGACTATTGCAGTAAGCCTTCCTGCTCAATCCGTCAGCAATCACATTGACCTTGCCTGGAGTATATTCGATGCTCGGATTATACTCTTGAATCATTTTGACCCAATGAGTCTGCCTGAGGTTGAGATTAGGCTGAGTGAAGATGTACTTAAGACTCTTGTGGTCAGTGAAGATGTCCACTTTTCTTCCCAATAAGAGATGTCTCCAAGTCAAAAGAGCATGCAAACTGCCGCCAACTCGAGGTCATGAGTGGGGTAGTTCCTCTCGTTGGGCTTCAACTGGCGAGAGGTATAAGCCACAACTTTCTTCTCTTGCATCAACACTGCACCAAGACCTTGAAGAGAGGCATCGCAGAAGACCTCGAATGGTTTGGATTCATCAGGAGGAGTCAGAACTGGAGCAGTGACCAATTTCTCTTTCAGGGTGTTGAAAGCGATTTCAAATTCCGGAGACCAAACGTACTTGACATGCTTCTGGAGAAGGTTTGAAAGAGGCTTCGCGATCTTTGAAAAGTTCTCAACGAACCTTCAACAGTAGCTTGCGAGACCAAGGAAGCTGCGGAGTTGCTTCACGTTCTGAGGTGGTTCCCAATTCACAATTGCAGACACCTTCTCAGGATTCACCACTATGCCCTTGGCAGAGATGATATGCCCAAGATAGAGAACCTCATCGAGCCAAAACTCGCACTTTGAGAACTTGGCGTAGAACTGATGTTCTCTGAGCTTATCGAGCACCAAACGCAAGTGCTTGGCATGATCTTCCTTGTTCTTCGAAAAGACCAGAATGTCATCGAGGTAGACCAAGACGAAGTCATTTGTGTAGGTGTTGAAGATGAAGTTCATCATGCGAGAGAAAGTCGGCGGAGCGTTGACGAGGCCAAAAGACATGACAGTGTATTCATATGAACCATAGCTTGTTCTGAAAGCCGTCTTGGGAATATCTTGCTCACGGATTCGAATCTGGTGATAGCCCATACGGAGATCAAGCTTGGAGAATACTTGAGCACCTTTGAGTTGTTCGAACAGCTCATTGATGTTGGGAAGTGGGTACTTGTTCTTGATAGTCTTCTTGTTCAATGGACGGTAGTCAACACAAAGTCGGTCCGTTCCATCCTTCTTCTTCACAAAAAGAACTCCACAACCCCACGGAGAAGAACTAGGTCGGATGAGGCCCATTCGCTCTTGAATATCGAGTTGCTTCTTCAGCTCCTTCAACTCTTCAGGTCCAAGGTTGTAAGGACGTTTGCAAATAGGTTCCGTGCCCGGCTCAAGATCGATGACGAATTCAACTGGCCGGTGCGGAGGCATTCCTGGAAGCTCTTCTGGAAAGGCGTCTTGATATTCAAAAATGACTGGAATTTGAGAGATGGCATCCAGTTCACCCTTCTCGTTGAGAGAAAACAAACGGATGGTATCATCATGAGCGGCAAAGACAATTACATCCTCAGACGAATGAGTCAATTGAATCTGCCTGGCTGCACAATCAAGCTGAGCCTTACGCTTAGAAAGCCAATCCATACCAAGAATAAGATCAATATCCGAGTTACCAAGGACCATTGGAGAAGAAAGAAACTTGTAATCACCCAACGTGATAGTAACATCCGGAGCCATCATTTTGGTGTTCATGAACAAACCCGGAGAAGAAACCACTATCGGCTTAGGCAAATCAACAGTATGCACATCATGCATGGATGAAAAAGGCTTCGATAAATATGATAAAGATGCACCAGTATCAAAAAGAACTCTTGCGGGAATGTCATTAACAGAAAGGTTACCCATAATCACATCTGGCGAGTCCTCTGCCTGAGCTGCGTTCAACAAGTTGACCTTAGCAGACTTGGGGTTATGCTTGACCATAGTTGTACTTGCCGATCTCACAGGAGGAGGAGGAGGAGGGAGACGCCTCTGATTGAAGAATTTGTTGGCATAGTGACCCTTCTGTTGGCACTTGTTGCACGTAACCTCTGAAAGCGTATGGTGATACGGAGCACTCGATCTTGGAGCTTGAGACGAAGTCTTGTTCTGAAAGCCAAGGTTGGGTGGGTGGGAAGATCCACTGCCACCTTTGCTCTTCTGCTGATAAGGCTGACAGAACGGAGGAGGAAGCCAATACTTCTGCTGCTTAGCCACTTGAGTTGAGGAAGAAGGAGTAGCATCTGTGACTTGCTTCTTGGAAGCATCGCACTTCAGTTGAGCAGTCTCTTGCTTCATTGCCATGTTGTAAAACTCATCGTACCTCTTGGGCTCAAAGAGGACAAGAGCTAGCTGGATTTCTTCTATGAGACCACCCCTGAACTGGTATATCATGCTCTTCTCGTCAGGGATGTCCTACTTAGAAAAACGGGCGAGCTTCTGAAACATCTTGTTGTACTCGTAGACAGACATAGAGCCTTGCTTCAGGTTGCGGAACTCCTCACGCTTGCTTTCAACCACGCTCTGAGGAATATGATGAGCTTTGAAGTCTTGACGGAATTCATCCCAGGTAATCACAGGGCCTCCTCTGGAATCTTTGTACTGCTGAAACCATTCTGCAGCTTGGTCTTTGAGTTGGAAGGAAGCGAACTTGACAAAGTCCTCAGGCCTGACGTTACTGCACTCGAAATGCTTGCATATGTCCACGAGCCAATCATCAGCGTTTGTTGCCTCAACACAATTGCTGAAGGTCTTTGGATGGTTAGCAAGGAACTGGTTGAGTGTAGCAAACTGATTCTGATTGTTGCCATGGCCCTGGTTCCCTTGGTTGCGCTCTTGAAGAAGTTGCATGATCAGCTGCGTGTTTGCATTGGTAGCGGCCATCACAGCTTGCCATGCCTCCGGAGGTGGAGGTGGAGGTGGCGGATCAGGATTCGGAGTCGTGCGCGTTGGAGGAGCCATCCTGAAGAGGTTGACATCCATTAGCACATTGACAGAAAAATATTAAAGCTGAATCAAACGGGTTGAAATT
The DNA here is from genome assembly GCF_018294505.1 of Triticum aestivum. Classification (NCBI taxonomy): domain Eukaryota; kingdom Viridiplantae; phylum Streptophyta; class Magnoliopsida; order Poales; family Poaceae; genus Triticum; species Triticum aestivum. Next base: position 279,309,505 of record NC_057800.1, on the reverse strand, counting down.
GCAACATATAGTCTTCACATCCGAACAAAATGAACGAATGCATTCCAATTGAATTGGTCACATATCCATAAATTGAGAAGCCACTTAGAATTTAGGTAGAAGGAAAAACGACAAGGTACGGAACAAGAACGAATACTCGATAAGGATCACCCAATCTCAACCAAATATCCGTGGAAGAAGAACTAGAGCTACAAGAATTCCCACCTATGAAACTCCCGAACCTTTCCGGTTATGCAATCAGGTGTTGGGGATACAGGGGAAGCATAATATCTCACCCAAGTTTAGCAAACCCTACATCCAGCTGTATCCATCCTTCAACACATAACCGAGAAAAACTTCAGAAATTGTCTACCTCAACCTTCGAAAAGCATCCGTTATACAAGTTATGGCAATACTCCCGAACTCCCGCCCCAGTACTGGGTGGCGTCGAGGTTATCTCACCAACAATTGCATAAAAGAGATTTTCGATGTCGGCGAACCTAAACTCAGGTACTCCAGAACTGCAACGATAAAATTGTGATGACAACACCTCGGAGCTCAACTCCCCGGGACACTGCCACAACCCCTAAATGACAGGAGGCACCAAGAATAATGTTCTCGTCACAAATCGATCGAAACGATTCCAAGATACCCGCGTGATCCTAATTTTTTTAGTGAAATTTGAGAAGAGAAGAGTCAAAACTCTACGTCAGGATGCCTTACCAGAGCGATGAAGGGACTGGGGAGTAATAAGAAGTCCTAACTCTCCAATATATATAATCCTAAATGACTCAAAACATTTTTCTAGACTCAACAACGCCAGCTATTCGATCAAGCAGGGGGGCTCCTAAGGTCGGGGAAGGCTCTGATTACCAACTTGTAATGCCCTCGATGCGGCTATATCTCCTACGTGTCGAAGCACGACTTAGAGGCATAACCCCATTGAAAGCAATGTCGCAAGTAAGGTAATCTTCACAACAACCCATGTAAATAGATAATAGGGGAAAAGGTACATAGTTGGCTTACACTCGCCATGTCACACAAATACATGAATAACATTACAATCATCCAATGCACTCATGGTCCGACTACGGTACCAAAATACAAGATCAACCCCAACAAGCGACATGGTCCCCGATCGCCCCAACTGGGCACCACTACTGATCATCTGGGAAAGACACATAGTAATGACGAGAGGCTTCATCAAACTCCCACTTGAGCTCAAGCGCATCATGTGGAACAGTATCATCGGTCCCTGCATCTGGTTTGGAAGTAATTTGTGAGTCACAGGGACTCAGCAATCTCGCACCCTCGCGATCAAGACTATTTAAGCTTATAGGTAAGGCAAGGTAATATGTGGAGCTGCAGCAAGCGACTAGCATATATGGTGGCTAACCTGTTCGTAAAAGAGAGCGAGAAGAGAAGGTAAAGCACGAACGAAGAACTATGATCAAGAAGTGGTCCTAGAACAACCTACGTCAAGCATTACTCCAACACCGTGTTCACTTCCCGGACTCTGCCGAGAAGAGACCATCACGGTTACAAACGCAGTTGATTCATTTTAATTAAGTTAAGTTTCATGTTATCTACAACCGAACATTAACAAATTCCCATCTGCCCATAACCGCGGGCACGGCTTTCGAAAGTTCAAATCCCTGCAGGGGAGTCCCAACTTAGTCCATCACAAGCTCTCACGGTCAACGAAGGATATTCCTTCTCCCGAGACATTCCGATCAGACTCGGCATCCCGGTTCCACAAGACATCCTCGACAATGGTAAAACTAAACCAGCAACATCACCCAGATGTGCCGACAAATCCCGATAGGAGATGCACATATCTCATTCTCAGGGCACACTGGATGAGCAAGACGTCGGGTAGGCCAGCCTAGAGTTGCCCCTGGTAGCCCCGGACATCACTTAGTTGGACCAACACTTAGAGAAGCATTGGCCCGGGGGGGGGGGGGGTTAAAATAAAGATGACCCTTGAGTCTGCGAAACCCAAGGGAAAAAGGCTAGGTGGCGAATGGTAAAACCAATGTTGGGCATTGCTGGAAGAGTTTTATTCAAGGCGAACTGTCAAGGGGTTCCCATTATAACCCAACCGCGTAAGGAACGCAAAATCCGGGAACATAACACCAATATGACAGAAAGTAGGGCGGCAAGAGTGGAAAAAACACTAGGAAAAAGGCCGAGCCTTCCACCCTTTACCAAGTATATAGATGCATTAAGATAACAAGATAATATGGTGATATCCCAACAATAAACAATGTTCGAACAAGGAACGATCTACAATCTTCACCTGCAACTAGCAACGCTATAAGAGGGGCTGAGCAAAGCGGTAACATAGCCAAACAACAGTTTGCTAGGACATGGTGGGTTAGAGGTTTGACATGGAAATTTGGGAGGCATGATAAGCAAGTGGTAGGCATCATATCATAGGCATAGCAAAAGAGCGAGCATCTAGCAAGCAAAGATAGAAGTGATTTCGAGGGTATGATCATCTTGCCTGCAAAGTTGTCAGAGTTGAATTGATCCTCGTAAGCAAACTCAACGGGCTCCTCATTAGCGAACTCGTCTCCCGGCTCTACCCAAACAGACAAACAAGCAAAAGGAACACAATCAACCACGTGCAATGCTCGAACGACATGATGCAACCATGGTATGCTATGCGGGATGCGATATATGATGCATATGCAAGATTTGACAAGGAATGATTGAGCCTGGCCTCAACTTGGAAATCCAAGAGTGCCACTGGAAAGGTGAGGTGATTTTGGTTGAAATCGATATAAAGATCACCGGAATCGGATGCACGGTTTGGAAATGGCAAGCAAAACAAATATGGCACCGGTCTGCGATAAACAACAAGTAGCCATCTAAATGCATCAAGATAAATATGCTACAACACTCAAACATGACAACAAAATACATGGTAGGGATCCACTCATGATGCTTGACAAAAGATGAACACTGAGCTACGGCCAATTCATCCATTAACAGGTTCAAACAAGAATGGCAAAAATGCAAATGATAACAGGTTTCAGACTTAGTGAAATTAACACAAGTCTGGAATTTAACATCAGGTAGCCCACTTTAGAGCATGAAAACTATATGCTACAGGAACTTAACATGGCAAAGCAAGGCATGACATGAAGCTACTCAAAGCACTTAATAAAAGTCCCGTAGTGACCTTGAGCCAAAAGGCATCAGAAAATACAATTGCAAGCATGTGAACATGGCAAAAACATAAACAGATCTCAGACTGGAGCATGCAAATTTGTTAACGACTAGGCATGTTCACGAGCTCGATGCACTCACTACAGAGCATGTAATGACAAACTAAGAATACACCCATCAAGAATACATATCATAGAAGCTAGACATGGCAGGAACAACAACATAGCATGCACGGATCAATAATAACATTCTCGGCAAAATCGCTAACAAGTCAACAATCTGCCAGGAATCACGAAATAGCAAAAGTAGAGCTCGATTGACTCAAGCTAGGTTGCTCCATAAATGCAAAAAAAGACATGGATGGATAGAGCACCACAATGTTAACAAATCATCCTTATTGATCATCCTCAAAAGAGGCACGGATCACTAGGAAACAACATGAACATATGGCATAATGACAAAATCAGGACAAGGACTAGAGAAATTCTAAGTCCGTGAAATCAGCATTACCGAATACTCTAGTTTGCAAGCTTGTGCTAGTCACCACACATATCACAAAAATACATGGTAAGCACGTCTGTAAAGATGGCATGGCATATAACAAAACTCATGTAGAGCTCAGGAGCATATCATGCAGACATTAATCATGGCAAAAATGACAAATAGCTATTTGATGAAATAGATCTGACAATTTTATCATATAACCCTCTTCCAACAGCATTTCGGGCATCAAGATGAGCTCAAATGAAAATGATGCATTGAGATGAAATGATGTACTCTCTGAGACGAACATTTTGATATGCTACATGCGCAAATCGGAGGTACGGATGCAAAGTTATAGCATGTCAAAGTATGCAAAATGTTAGGGTTTTGAGGGGGAAAAGTCAACCGTCTCGAATCTCAGATCCAGATCTGCATGCTTTTCGAGGATGGCCGGAGTTCCTGTTTGCCAGAAAACAAGGTCGCCAGAGTAAGGGATCGGGTCGGCGAGGAGAGGATGGAGGGCGTCGCCGGAGAGGCGAGGTGGCCGCGGGTGCGGGGTGGCGAAGCGGCGCCGGAAGCGGATGGCGGCGGGGCTCACCGGCGCGGGGCGGCGGCCGGTGAGGGTGGTGCCGGCTCGGGAGCGGGAGGAGTGGAGTCGGGCGGCGGCGACTCCTGATGGGCTTCGAGGGCCCGAAGCGGGCTCCGGCGGGCCGGCGGGATCCGCGGCGAAGTGGGCGCCCGCCCAGACACGTGTCGCGCCTCTATTGGCCCGAGGTGGCGGTGGAGGCTATCCGGCGACAAACGGACATGTCCGGTGGCGGCGGGTGTGGTTTTCTAGGGTTTCAACCGTGATTTCGAGGAGGGGATCTATATTTATAGGTAGAGGGAGCTAGGAGAGTCCAAATGAGGTGCGGTTTGTAGCCACGCGATCGTGATCGAACGCTCTAGATGATGGAGAGGGTTTTGGGACAAATTGGAAGGGTGTTGGGCTGCAACAATCACGCGGCATTTTCGGTCCCTCGGTTAACCGTTGGAGTATCAAACGAAGTCCAAATGGCACGAAACTTGACAGGAGGTCTACCGGTAGTGAACCAAGGTCGCATGGCAAGTCTCGGTCCAATCCGGAAATTTTTAACCCCCACACATGAAAAGAGGTAGAAAGGACCACCGGAGGAGATAGGAGCGCTGGAAAGCAAAACGGACAACGGGGAAAATGCTCGAATGCATGAGACGAACACGTATGCAAATGCAATGCACATGATGACATGATATGAGATGCATGACAAAGGCAACAACACATGGAGACAAAAACCCGAACCCGAGGAAAATAAAATAACTTAGCACCGGAAACGGCAAGAGTTGGGATACTTATAAGGTAAATTACATCCGGGGTGTTACATTTTGGCCGGGGCCACGGACGGCGGAGGTAGGCTGCTCTGCCGTTGGTCGCTGGCTCTTCGGGGAAGATTCCGAATAGTGTCAGCCGGGAGGCACAAGACGGCCAGCCATTCGGCGTAGATCGGACAGTACCAAAATAAAATAAAATCGTGTGACCCCAATTTAGTCTTCAGTCAACAGACGTGTGACCACTCTCGTACCTTGCTGTTGATCTCTTAGTGTATTTCTTCAGATCAAAGAGATATATCATTCTTAACATTATGCGTTATCTACATCATCAGACACACCGTCTTCCGACTCACCGCAGCTGCTCCAACAAGGGAAGCATACACCAGAAGGGAGCTATAGTCCCCACTCAATAGTTCCCTGCATCGAATGCGCGTGCCTGACATGGACATCCACAACAACTTCAGGGCCATCGACAAGTCAGCACATGATGCTCACTCCTATGGATGGCAACTAGATAGGTTGTACCCTCATCTTACTTGTGTGCAACATTTATGGCATTGTTATTCATCTAAGCATGGAAAATAGATCATCACATTTCACTGTATATTCATGCTGATCTCTTATGGGTCTTGTTCAGGAGTTAACGTTGTTCCATAGTTCAGCTAAGATACTTGTTCTTTAGGTAACGTTGTTCCATAGTTATCATCCATCAGCCAATGTTATCCCACAGGCTGGTGATTATAGTATTATACCACTTCTAGTATTAGCGATGTTGTTCTTTAATACTTTTGTGTGCCATATAGTTAATCTCGAGTACAAATGATACATATTCTGTAGCTTTCATCTGTGTTCTCCCTTTAGTTTATGAGACATGTTGCTGCTAGTTAACCCAGTCCTACTATTTATGTCATCTCCTACATGCACTCATTACATAAATCTAACTACTAGTTGTCTTCCATGCATCTCAGATATAATTGCACACTGATATATCCACAAGAACCTCACCGAGCAATGTAAAGGCCAATAAACTTGATGTCAATGATACCCAATATGATGGAACATGTAAAGGCAGTTCTTCAGAATACTTGCAGAAAGATGATGAATCCTCTTCACCCCACAAGGTCCTTGCTCTAACTTGGCCTGTGATATGGGTACAACATGCATATAATGTCCTGGAGTGTATCTACTCTGTTGCAATGCCATGTGCTTAGCATGCTGATCATGCATGTAAATATGTCAAGCCTTCGTGTTTTTTAGTACCTATTCCATTCATGATAACATGTTTTCAAATTGAAGTACTGTCATTCTACTCTATCGCAATGCCTTCTGCTTAATTTGGACATCATGCTTCTGAATATCTTATGCATTGTTATTCATCAGTATGTACTTCATCTGTCTACCATATCATGTTTTTTACATTGAAGTGTTGTTCTAGTGCTCTATTGCAATGCCATCTTATTTTCCCAATCATACACGTGTATGTTGCCTTAGTTATTTCTATACATATTCCGCTACCATACAGTTTTACATTCAACTAGTGTTTTTTTACTGTGTTGTCCTATCGTATCCCTAGCTCTTACACCATACTCCCTCCGTCTGGATTACATGTTGCCGAAATGGATAAAAAAGGATGTATCTAGAACTGAAATACGCCTAGACCCATCCATTTTTTCTGGATGGAGGGAATACATGTCAATATGTCATGCCTTTCTATTCTTCAGAACCTATTCCATCTCTCTGCTGTCGCATGTTTTATAATTAAAGCACCATTCTTCTATACAAGGCATGCAAGGGGAAGACGACTATGTTAGAATCTGAAGGGTTACGAACAAGGCCTTTGCAAAAGATCCAAATGCCAGGAGATAATAAGCCAACTCCAGTTTTTATAGATACTGCTCCAGCATGGAGAAACCCAACTCCTACTGATAATAAGCAGATTCCAGTGGCCAAAGAACTAGTCCGCTCCAGTCCAGCAAAAACATGTCAACTCAATTCTAAGAAGCGTGTGTGTATCCTTGCATCATGAAATTTTATAGCATCCTGATCATATTTTCCACATGTTTCTTACCCATCTCTCTTTTAGAAAATAAGCTTAACAGATAGAAGAATTTCTGCAATGGTATCGTTTATGAGGAAAGATTCTTGCAGGAATTCTCTGTGCTCCAATGTAGATGTAAGTACCTGTTGTATATCACTATATTTTTACATCAGCATCTATTTTGTTAATCAGCGTGAATCCAACCTTTATCTGATCTAAATTTAGTTGTAGCAAAATGTATGATTAAATGCCACAATGTTGATTTTTGCAAGGAAAACTGCCTGGTAGTTTTGCATCATGAGCTGCATGAGTGTACTATCTCATATCAGTGGGCTTGAATACTTTGGTTCTGCAGTGGGTTTTTCAGTGTTTTTTTACTGTGTTGTCCTGTCGTATCCCTAGCTCTTACATCATACTCCCTCTGTCCAGAATAAATGTCGGAGAAATGGATAAAACTGGATGTATCTAGAACTGAAATACGCCTAGACCCATCTATTTATTTCTGGATGGAGGGAATACATGTCAATATGTCATGCCTTTCTATTCTTTAGTACCTATTCCATCTCTATTGTAGCATGTTTTATAACTGAATCACCATTCTTCTATATAACGCATGCAAGGGGAAGACTGCTATGTTAGAATCTGAAGGGTTACAAACCAGGTCTTTGCAAAAGATCCAAACGCCAGGAGATAATAAACCAACTCCATTTTTCATAGATACTGCTCCAGCACAAGGAAACCCAACTCCCACTGATAATAAGCAGATTCCAGTGGCCAAAGAACTAGTCCGCTCCAGTCCAGCAAAAGAATGTCAACTCCATTCTAAGAAGTGTGTGCGTATCCTTGCATCATGAAATTTTATAGCATTCTGATCATATTTTCTACATGTTTCTTACCCATCTCTCTTTTAGAAAATAAGGTTAAACGATACCAGACTTCCTCCATTGGGATCGTATTCGAGGAAAATATCTTGCGGGAATTCTCTGTGCTCCAATGCTGATGTAAGTACATGTTGTATATCACTATATTTTTACATCAGCATGTATTTTGTTAATCAGCGTGAATCTAACCTTTATTTGATCTAAAATTAGTTGTAGCAAAATGTTAAAGGCGCCAATGTTGATTTTTGTAAGGAAAACTGCCTGGTAGTTTTGCCTACTGAGCTACATGAATGTACTATCTCATATCATGCACATTACTGAATTGTAGTGCTTCTCTGGTTGTCCATTCATTCATTGTGTCAATGTTGCTTTCATATTACCTTACCTGGCTGATGATAGTTGTGGCATATTGTGTTAATTTGGTGTAGGCTAGTTCCCCAAACATTCGTTGTGTCAATGTTGCTTTCCTATTATCTGACTTGGCCAATGATAGCAATGCTAGTGTGTTAATTTTGTGCAGGCTGCTGAAGATAAGAAGACAAACTCTGAAAACAGCTAGGCAACCCCATTATTTCTTTCTAGTAAATCTAGGCCAGGTAGTATGGCAATAACTCATGATTAATCTGTTTGGTTCCCGTCCTAATTTATGTTATGATGCAGTGGTCGAGACACTCTCCACTATCAATAATACAAGCCTGCCAAAATCGCCATCTGAATCTGTTCAGTATCCTCTGTCTCGAATGCAACGAAATAAATGTATGTTTGTGAACCAATTAATGGCTGAAGCAATGATGGAAATGGTGGATGAATCAGAGGTGCAGAGTCATGCGACACAACAACTGATCAATGTTTTCAAAGACAGTGTAGCAAAGCAGCAAGAACTTGCCCACATGCTTATGAGCGTCATATGTGCTGAGGTTGTAGATCGTTGTAGATGGTTAGGTTCTGCTCATTTATTTGCACTGGCATCAATCTTTGATTGCCTAGTGGATGTAATTTCCTGTAATATATGCTGGATGTGCAACGTTATTCCCTGTATGCCGTACCTTTGCTTGATCGGTTTTGGTCATGTGCATAATTTCTCATCGTAATGGGCTCAAATTATCTAATTTGGCCTAAAGAAATGAACGAACTTTAGTGGGCCCATTAAGTTAATGGGTCGTTACTAGGCCGAAAGTTAATGGTCGGCCCTCTTACCTCCCAGGTCATTAACATGGCGACACCGAAGCGGGCAACAGGTGGCCCCAATTTATTTCACAGGCCGTTACTAAGTTTGGGCTACATATGGCCCAACTATATTGTAGGCCTTTAGTAGGCCGAAAGAGACAGCGGGCTTGTACTGGACCATGAAGAGCATGGGCCGCTAAGAGGCTGAAAGTCAGGTCGTAATGTAAACGGCCCAACTGTGTTGTGGGCCTTTAGCAGGCCGAAAGAGAAACCGGGCTGGTACTGGACCATGAAGGGCATGGGCCGTTAAAAGGCCAAAACTAAGGCCTGACTACAAATGGCCCAACTCATTTATGGTCCGTTAACAGGCCGAAAGGCACACAAGGCCAGGAATTGGTCCAACACTTAAATGGGTCGCTAAAAGGCCAAAACTCAGGTCCGACAACAAATGGCCCAACTGATTTATGGGTCGTCAACAGGCTGAAAGTGACACCGGGCCAGAAATTGGGCCAACACTTAAATGGGCCGCTAAAAGGCCGAAACTCAGGTCTGACTACAAAATGGCCCATCAGATTTATGGGCCGTCAGCAGGCTGAAAGACACACCGGGCCGGAAATTAGCCCAACATTTAAATGGGTCGCTAAAAGGCCGAAAGATGTACATCCTAAAAATTGGCCCATCCATTAAATGGGTCGTTAACAGTCCAAAATCTCATCGGGCTGATATTGAGCCCAAATATATAGCGGGCTGTTAACGGGCTCGAACTGACGATGGGCTGCAATGGTGTTAAATCTTTAATGGGCCATTGACGGAACGAGAATTGGCACATCTCGTATGGGCCGTGGGCTTAAATGGACCTGACACAAGTAGGCCTTATATGGGCCGGCCTGCTAATTTTTACTGGGCCAGCCTTTTTCACCGGAATGGGCCACTGTTGGGCCGTGCCACGTGTCGACCTATCATAGCCGCCTACTATCCAATGTGTGGATGACATCTGTCCCAACAATGAGGCAACACGTGTTTCCTTCAGCCAATCAGAATTTTACACGTGGAAATTTCCCATTGGTCAGGGCTATTAATGGGTTATCGGATCCAAAATCCGACCCGATAGCTTAATGGTGTTCCGTTACAGTGGATGCCACGTGTTAGTCACCCTTGACGAAAGCACTTCTGGGACACGTGATTTATCGTCATGGAAGTGGACACTTTCGTGATGATAATTTTGGTAATGTCATGGAACACTTCTACAACAACACAGGTATGACTATCTTGATTCTGTCATAAAATCGTCATGGATGTATATGCATGACAAAAAACGCGACCTACTGTGACAAACACGTATCATCACGGAAGTTTTTTTGTGGTGTCCCAGGCCGCCAATGAGTTATTTTTGACCCCATCCTTAGTGTTTTTGGCCCATAAGCAGTATCTACATAATTTATAAATGTGTTCTACTACTTTTGGGTAGAGTTTGAGCGTGCACAGAGCGTATATCAACATCGAGGTGATGGTCAAATTTAGTAAAGTGAGTTTGGCTCCGGACAACAACAGGGACAATGAAGTGGATAATTTCCTCTCCACACCACACACCAATGGCATGAGTTCCAGCAGTGACGGCCTTGCCGTGCCCATGGGGAGGCCCAGGTAGGTGAAGGGAAGGGAGACAACGGTGCAACCAAACACTTGGGCCAGTTTTGCAGTGCATTGTGGTCCAGATTGATAGGGACCAACATGGACTTATGGAAGTTTATTTTCAGTCCTACAGAGACTGGATAGTCAACCAGGATGGATTTCATGCGAGCAGCTCGATTTGAGCAGGCCGACATCACTAGGATTGTGTCATCCGCATAGTGTACCACCGGATAGTCGCCACTCCGATAACATCGGAAAGGCAAGTCGATCAACTGCTGGGCAAATGCATCATTGATCGCAGCTTGGAGTAGGTCTATAGTCAGGACAAAAATCAATGGCGACAAGGGGTCACCTTGCCTCACTCCACACTTGCAATGGAATTTTCTGCCTGGTACTCCATTTAGTAGCATAGATTAAACACCAGAAGCAAAGATTGACGCCATCCAGCCCAGCCATCTATCATCAAAACCCATGTGTTTCATGATCTCCAACATCGGCTCATGTTCTATTGTATCAAAAGCTTTGGCAAAGTCAAGCTTGAGGAGCATAATCTCACGTGACGATGTTTGGCATTGATGAATGTCTTCAAACGACCATGCTAGGCAGTCCTGGATGGTTCTCCCCTTGAGAAAGCCCTATTGGTTCCTATGTATGATTTTCAGAATGAATTTTTGTAGGCGATCGGCCAGTATTTTCATAATGATTTTCAGGCAGCAATTGAGCAAGGTAATGGGCCTGTAATTATTTGATGTCTCTGGGAAGGAGATTTTCGGTATCAAGGTGATATACCCCTCATTAATACTGGTTATGTCAAGTTTTCCGTCATAGAAGTCTTGACACATATTACAGAAATCCTCTTTGATAATGTGCCAGCAGTTCTTGAGAAAGCAGCCATTAAACCCATCAGGTCTGGGGGTCCTGTCGGAAGGTGAAAGTGCGTTATATCGACTAGAGGGGGGGGGGTGAATAGGCGGCTTTTATGAGAGTCTTCAAAACGTGGAAGTTTCGAAGACAAACGATAGAAATAAACCTATTACCATGCAGCGGAAGGTAGACTACACTAGGCAAACCATAGTCAAGTATTCAGTGAAGTGAAAGCACAATGACTAATAGCAGCTAAGTAGTAAGGATCAGGTAGGAAGATATTATGAAGCCAATCAGAACAAGCAGTCACTCAGTGAAGACAAAATATTATGCAATCATACAATGACTTCACAAGGACCAACAGTAAGTAAAGGGAAGGGAAGGATGAAACCAGTGACTCGTTGAAGACAATGATTTGTTGGACCAGTTCCAGTTGTTGTGACAATTGTACGTCTGGTTAGGGCGGCTAGGTATTTAAACCTGAGGACACACAGTCCCGGACACCCACTCCTGAACACGCAGCACAGGACACCTAGTCCTCACCATATTCCCCTTGAGCTAAGGTCACACAGACCTCGCCCAATCACTCTGGTAAGTCTTCAAGGTAGACTCCCAAACCTTCACAGACTTCGCTCACCGGCGATCCACAATGAGTCTTGGATGCTCAGAACGCGACGCCTAACCGGCTGGAGGATTCACAGTCCTCAAGTGTAATAAGTCTTCAGATCACACAAACAGGAAGACTTAAGTGATGCCTAACATTCTTTGGCTCTGGGTGTTTAGGGCTTTATCCTCGCAAGGAATTCCCTCTCAAAGGCTTCGAGGTGGGTTGCTCTCAAATGACAAAAGCCGTACTCTAACTCTGAGCAGCCAACCGTTTATGGTTGTAGGGGGTGGGCTATTTATAGCCACTAGTCAACCCGACCTGATTTGTCCGAAATGACCCTGGGTCACTAAGGAACTGACACATGTTCCAATGGTCAGATTTCAAACACACACGACAACTTTACTTGGGCTACAAGCAAAGCTGACTTGTCCAACTCTGGACAAGATTTTCTCTCATAGTCTTCACTCGAAGACATAGGATTTTGGTTAAGCATCACTTCAGTCATTCTGACTGGTTCTATTGGACCCCACTTAACAGTATGGTGGTTCCTATGACTCAACAAAGAAGAAAAAGAACTACGAAAGATCTAAATCTTTGCGCTCCATAGTCTTCATGCGATGTATTCTCTTGTCATAGTCTTCAATGTGAATGTCTTCACATACCGCCTTTGACTTCAATGTCTTCATACATTTTTAGGGGTCATCTCTGGTAGGAAAACCGAGTCAGTGAGGGACTTCTACCTGTGTTATCCTACAATTCTCACAAACACATTAGTCCCTCAACTAGGTTTGTCGTCAATACTCCAAAACCAACTAGGGGTGGCACTAGATGCACTTACAATCTCCCCCTTTTTGGTGATTGATGACAAACTAGTTGAAGTTTTCAACGGGGAATATAATATGTGAAATTGTAAAGGATAAGGAATTGTCTTCATAAGTTGTAAGGGCTCCCCCTGAAGATGTGCATATAAGTAATTTGCTTTTGGAATGCAAATGCACATGGCAGGTTGTACTTGTGGAGATCCTCTTCAACTTATGATGAAAATTCATCATGCATGAAAAGTATGTGAAGATAATGACATGCATAATGGAAAATGGACGTCTGCAAAATGATCTATGTGCGGAATTTATCGTTGCACATGTGGAATTTATCATCGCATCACAAAGTAGCAAATGAGTAGCAGACGACCATCGAGTTTAAGTGTTACAACTCAAAGAACCAAATGTATCAAAATGAGAGTTGTAAACACTAGGCAAAACATAAAGTAACCGCCCATATGGACCCGCTTGAAGACTATCAAACTCATATGCTTCTCCCCCTTTTGTCAGTAAGGACCAAAAAGTTTCGAAGACATAGAGCATCTACTCGTTCCCCTGAGGAGTATGTGAAGTAGCAAGGTCGTCGGTGTTGTTAGGCGGTGCAGACGAGCTTGGGGCATTGTCGATGCGTGCTGAAGGAGGGGGCGGTGAAGTAGCATCGTCTTCGTCCTCGATCACTCTGGCATTCACAGTTGCCGCAGAGGAAGAGAACTCAGAGTCTTCAAGAGAGGGAGTTCGTCGCAGCACAGCCCTTCGGGGAGGTGTGGAGTCAAACTTGAAACATTCAGAGAAGCCATCCTCTTGAAGATCATCCTCAGAGCACATAAGCGTCATCCCTTTCCATGTACGCCGACAAGTTTCATGGGCAACAAAGGCATTCTTGACGGCAAGATTGCGAATGCGGTTGACATCCACCAAGAGGCTTTTCATTTGACGCTTCAGCCAGTCATGATGCTGATCCTGTTGCTGATGAAGGGCAACCAGAAGCACTCGGTCATTGAGAACATGAGACCACTTCTTGGGCCATTGGGAAATGGTGCTTTCAGTGGCTTCAATGAGGGCACAATGAGGTGCACGTGTAGTGCCAGCCAGAGGATAAACACGAGTGACTGCTTCAACTCCTTTAATGTTCTGAGAGAAACTTTGATGCTCCGCATTCTGAAGACTAAGAGGCACCTTGCCAGGCTTTGGATAGAGGACTTCAACGCACATATCCACGTCAGGCATAAAGATCCGATGATTGCGAGCAGAGGGCTGATATGAGATAGCTGAGTGGAGTTTGATCACCCGCACTATCCATGGAGCGTAGAACTTCAAGCCAAAAAGATCAGATCCTGAAGCAGCAAGTTGGCGGATGAAGAAGTCTTGTGCGTTGAAGCATTTGCCGTGAAGAATATAGAAGACCAAAGTCTTCATTGCACCTTCCAGCTTTGCATGTGGGGAATGTCCTTTGATGGGCCAGAGAGTTCGCCTTAAAATGTGATAGATGGTCCTTGGAAGATACTCCAGGTCTTCAACAAGGAACTCCTTAGGATATGCAGCGTCTTGTGGCAAAGGCTTCATCATGCTGAGCATCTGACTCATGTTCGGTTCAGGCTTATGAAAGATGTTCTCCATAGCTTCATTGTGAAGTTGACATCCAGGTTCATAGAGATCTCCAGGAGTGGGCAGACCAGTGAGCTCAATGATATCAAAGGCTTTGGCTTCATGATGAACATTTCCTGTCATCCACTCAAGGACCCAAGTCTTTGGATCTCTGTTGTAACCACGTATGTGAAGAGTGGCATAAAATTGGAGCAGCAACTCTTTGTTCCAGTGCTCTTGGTCGGTGATGAAAGGTAACAATCCAACCTCTTTGAAGCAGTCCAGAGCTTCTTCCAAGCAGGGCAAACCAGCTATTGCTTCGGTATCAAGACGCATATGTGGGAAGATGCGACCTTGATTGTACAGAATGCAGGAGTAATAGCTTCGCTGCGGATAGCTCCAGAACCGATCAGAAGATATTCGTTCCCTTGAGTAGGGGTTATTGGAGCTATTGAAGAAGGTGTTGTCTGCTTTGAAGCTGTTGACATTGAAGGATCCAGGTGCTAATGCAGGACCTGGAAACCTGGGAAACCTTGGTATTGGCTTCTGTACCTGAGGCTTATGCTCTATATGATAGTCAAACTAAGGACCAGCAGCAGGCGCAGGAACAGAAGCAGTAGCATCATTAGCTTCGCTGACTTCTGGTTCTTGGGTTGGTGTAGACTCCACATTTGCTTCAGCCATGACAGCGTCAGTGGCTTCATTGGTGTTGGTGGTGGCAGCCTCAAGATTTTCTACCTCCACTTGATGAGCTGGAGGGTCGGGCATAGACATGTTCTCCGCGAGAACAGCTTCGTCAGTAGTTGGGGGAGTGGGGACACGTTCTTCTTCTTGGGTGTCATCGGCTGATGCAGCCGGAATGTCTTCAGCAGCTTTAGCTTCAGATTTAGAGACTGGAGGCCTTGATCCTTTGCGAAGCCTGCGAACGCTGGCGACGCTTTTGGAGAAGGAGTTGGCTGGGCCTCAAGGTCATCTTCTTCTTGTTCTTGTGGGTGATCAGCCTATGATGCATCCTGAGCAATTGGCGACAGAGGACGACCAATGCTGATGAGTTCGTTGTGCGTAAGCATAGGCAAGGATACCTGTTGGTGCTCGATCTGAGGAAGAACTGCATCATCTTCAACATGGTCATAGTGACCAATGTCTTCAGCAGGAGTGGGATCAGCTGCTAGAAAGTCTTCAACTTCATGAGCCTCTGTGAAAGCAGGCTCATGGACAGTCAGTTGGCGCTCTTGATGTTCAGCGGTAGGGCGAACCATGGAGATGGGTTCAACAATTAAGGGCCCTGTGGGAGCAGCCCGTTCCTTCTTGGTCTTCCGATTTTTCTTGGAGGGAGCAGGAGCAGAGGCTTCAGGATGTTGACTCTTTCTGGCTTCAGCCTCAGTAGTCCTCGTGTTCTTCAGTTCTGAAGCAGTAGACCTGGCTTTTGGCTTCGAGCCAGTCATGCTGGTTGGGAAGACAATGTGATGTGCTTCCTGCCTTGGTGCGTCGGGTTCGGCCATAGCGGGCTTCTTCTTCTTCTTCTGCTTTGCAGCTGTAACACCCCGGATGTGATTTACCCAATATGTACTCCAACTCTTGCCGTTTCCGGCGTTAAGTTATTTTATTTTCTCGGGTTCGGGTCTTTGTCTCCGTGTGTTGTTATCGTTGTCATGCATCTCATATCATGTCATCATGTGCATTGCATTTGCATACGTGTTCATCTCATGCATTCGAGCATTTTCCCCGTTGTCCGTTTTGCATTCCGGCGTTTCGTTCTCCTCCGATGGTCAATTCTACCTTTCTTTCATGTGTGGGGATTAAACATTTCCGGATTGGACCGAGACTTGCCAAGTGGCCTTGGTTTACTACCGGTAGACCGCCTATCAAGTTTCATATCATTTGGACTTCGTTTGATACTCCAACGGTTAACCGAGGGACCGAAAAGGCCTCGTGTGTGTTGCAGCCCAACACCCCGCCAAGTTGGACCAAAACCCACCAAAACCCTCTCCATCATCTAGAGCGTTCGATCACGATCGCGTGGCCGCAAACCGCACCTCATTTGGACTCTCCTAGCTCCCTCTATGCCTATATATACCTCCCTCATTCTAAATTCGGATCTCCCCCGTCCAAACCGTAAAAAAATCCGTCTCCGCCACCATCGGACACGTCCGGACGGAGCCGGACGCATCCGCCCGCCACCGCCAACCTACCAGCAGCTGCCACGTGTCCCCGAGAGGACCGCTTCTCCGCCCGCAGCCGCCGGCCCGCGAGGGCTCGAGGCCGGCCCTCTCCTCCGCCCCGACCGGGCCCGAGCCCCCCCTCGCCCGCGTCGCGTCTTCCCCGCGGCCGAGCCGCCTCACCCGGCCGGCGCCGCCGCCCGCCATTGCCGGCCGCCGCCGGATCCGCTACTCCGGCGCCCGATGCCGTCCGAGCCCGCCGCGCCCCGGCCGCCGCCTCCCGGCCCGCTCCGCCGCCAAGCCGCCTCCTCCACACCGTCGAACCGCCCCGGCCGGCCCCTTCCATCTCCAGCGAGCTCCTTCCTCGACGAACTCCGCCGAGCTACAGTACCCCGGCAATCCTCGAAATCTACGCCAGATCTGGATCTGAGGATGTTGGACGGTTGATTTTTTGCCCGAAACCCTAGTTCATATTGCCATGTTCTTCGTGCTCTAACTTTGCATCAGTAGCTCCTTTTTGGCATATAGCATATCAAAATGTTCGTCTCAGAGAGTACATCATTTTATCTCATTGCATCATTTTCATTTGAGTTCACCTTAATGCCCGAAATGCTGTTAGAAGAGTGCTACTTGAGATAATTTGTCAGATCTGCTACTCCATTTAGATATTTGTCATTTTTGCCATGATTATTGTGTGCATGTTATGCCCATGAGTTCTACATATGTTTTGTTCAGGGTTTTGCCATCTTTCCGGAGGTGCAACCCATGTATTTTTGTGATGTGTGTGGTGACTAGCACAAGCTTGCAAAGTGAGGCACTTGGTAATGCTGATTTCAGGGACTTAGCATTTCCACCAAGTCTCTGAGGTGTTTATCTCATATGGCCATATGTTCATGTTGTTTCCTAGTGATCCGTGCCTCTTTTGAGGATGATCAGTAAGGATGTTTTGTTAATCTTGTAGTGCTCTATCCATCCGTGTCTTTGTTTGCAATTATGGAGCACCCTAGCTTGAGTCAATCGAGCTCTACTTTTGCTATTTTGTGAATCTGGGCAGATTGTCTACTTGTTAGCGATTTTGCCGAGGATTTTGTAGTTGATCCGTGTATGCTATGGTATTGTTCTTGCCATGTCTAGCTTTCATTTTGTGTATTCTTGATGGGTGTATGCTTAGATTTCCATGACTTGCTCTGTAGTGAGTGCATCGAGCTCGTAAACATGCCGACTTGATATCTGTTTCAGCATGTTCCAGTTTTCACCAAGTCTGAGAACTGATTATGTTTTTGCCATGTTCACATGCTTGCAATTGTATTTTCTGATCCCTTTTGGCTCAAGGTCACTAAGGGACTTTTGTTAAGCTCTTTGAGTAGCTCCATGCCATGCTTTACTTTGCCATGTTTAGGTCCAGTAGCATATAGTTTTGTTGCTCCGAAGAGTGCTATCTGATCTGAAATTCCAGACAAGTGTTAATATCACAAAGTCTGAGATCTGTTTACCATATGCATTTTTGCCATGCTTGTTTGAACCTGTTAACAGATGAATTGGCCGTAGCTCAGTGCTAGACTTTCGTTAAGCATCCGGAATGCATCCCTGCCATGTATTTTGTTGTCATGTTTGGGTGCTGTAGCATGCTCATCTCATTGCATTTAGATGGCTACTTGCTGTAAATTGCAGACCGGTGTCATATTTGAATTGCTTGCCATTTCCAAACCGTAACTCCGATTCTGGCGTTCTTTATATCGTTTTCACGCGATTTCATCTCATCTTTCCAGTGGCACACTTGGATTTCCAAGTTGGGGCCAGGTTCTTGCAACCCTTGTCAAATCTTGCATATGCATCCCGCATCGCATCCCGCATAGCATACCATCCTTGCATCATATTGTTTGAGCTTTGCACGTGGTTGATTGTGTCCTTGTTGCTTGTTTGTCTTGTTTGGGTAGATCCGAGAGACGGGTTCGCTAACGAGGAGCCCGTTGAGTTTGTTTTCGAGGATCCAGTCAACTCTGACAACTTTGCATGCAAGATGATCATACCCTCGAAATCACTAATATCTTTGCTTTGCTAGATGCTCGCTCTTTTGCTATGCCATGCTATGATGCCTACCACTTGCTTTCAAGCCTCCCAAATTGCCATGTCAAACCTCTAACCCACCATGTCCTAGCAAACCGTTGATTGGCTATGTTACCGCTTTGCTCAGCCCCTCTTATAGCGTTGCTAGTTGTAGGTGAAGATTGGAGACCGTTCCTTGTTGGAACATTATTTACTTGTTGGGATATCATTATATTATCTTGTTATCTTAATGCATCTATATACTTGGTAAAGGGTGGAAGGCTCGGCCTCTCGCCTAGTGTTTTGTTCCACTCTTGCCGCCCTAGTTTCCGTCATATCGGTGTTATGTTCCCGGATTTTGTGTTACTTACGTGGTTGGGTTATAATGGGAACCCCTTGATAGTTCACCTTGATTAAAGCTTTTCTAGCAATGCCCCACCTTGGTTTTACCATTTGCCACCTAGCCTCTTTTCCCTAGGGTTTCCGGAGCCCGAGGGTCATCTTATTTAAACCCCCCCCCCCCCCGGGCCAGTGCTCCTCTAAGTGTTGGTCCAAACCGAGTAGACTGCGGGGCCACCTCGGGGCAACTTGAGGGTTGGTTTTACTCGTAGTATGTCTCATCTGAGTGTGCCCTGAGAACGAGATATGTGCAGCTCCTATCGGGATTTGTCGGCACATTCGGGCGGTGTTGCTGGACTTGTTTTTAACCTGTCGAATTGTCTTGA
This sequence comes from Triticum aestivum, assembly GCF_018294505.1. Taxonomy (NCBI): domain Eukaryota; kingdom Viridiplantae; phylum Streptophyta; class Magnoliopsida; order Poales; family Poaceae; genus Triticum; species Triticum aestivum. The sequence continues at coordinate 279,290,001 of NC_057800.1, read as the reverse complement.
AGAACCGAGATACCGAGTCTGATCGGAACGTCTCGGGAGGAGGTCTATTCCTTTGTTGACCGTGAGAGCTTGTCATGGGCTAAGTTGGGACTCCCCTGCAGGGATTTGAACTTTTGAAAGTCGTGCCCGCGGTTATGGGCAGATGGGAATTTGTTAATGTCCGGTTGTAGATAACTTGAACCTTAACTTAATTAAAATGAATCAACCGTGTGAGTTACCATGATGGCCTCTTCTCGGCGGAGTCCGGGAAGTGGACACGGTGTTGGAGTAATGCTTGCCGCAGGTTTGCCCTCTTTAGTTATGCGTTCGCGCTTTGCCTCCTCTTCTCGCTCTCTTTTGTGAACAGGATAGCCACCATATATGCTAGTCGCTTGCTGCAACTCCACTTATAACTACCTTGCCTTACCTATTAAGCTTAAATAATCTTGACCGCGAGGGTGCGAGATTGCTGACTCCCTGTGGCTCACAGATTACTATTACAGCAGATGCAGGGCCTGATGATTCCGCTCCAGGTGACGCGCTTGAGCTCAAGTGGGAGTTCGACGAGGACTCTCAACGATACTACGTGTCTTTCCCTGATGATCAGTAGTGGTGCCCAGTTGGGGGTGATCGGGGCCGTGCCGCATGTTGGGTTATCTTTTATTTTGGCGTCGTAGTCGGGCCATGAGTGTTTGAATGATGTAATGTTATTTATGTACCTTGATTGACGTGGCGAGTGTAAGCCAACTATGTTATCTTCCTATTTATTATCTTATTACATGGGATGTTGTGAAGATTGCCAAACTTGCGACATATGCCTTCAATGCGATTATGCCTCTAAGTCGTGCCTCGACACGTGGGAGATATAGTCGCATCGAGGGTGTTACAGCAGCCATCCTAGGGTCGATGCCAGGACGCCCAAGGGCCTTGCGCTTCTCAGCCTCATTGTAGGCTTGCACACACTTGTCAGCCAGGCTCTTCATGCGCTCACGAGAACCTTGAGCTTCTTCACGCTTCTTGAGAAAGGCTTCTTTGAGCTCGTGCAGCATGATCTTGAAGTTCTTGACCTCTTGCACGCTGAGCTTGGCCATATGCTTCTTGAACTGAGCTTTCTCAAAGTCAATCTTCTACTTCAGTTCAATGATGCGCTGGGCTATAGCTAACTCTGAAGCAATGGCACCATGGAAGGCAACACTGAGGCCAATTGGAAGTTGCAGATCTTCAAAGCTGAGGTTGGGCGTGTCAAACCACTCATCGATGAAGTCGTGGATGATTGCCACGTCAAAGAGAGGCAAATTGTTGAAGATTTCTGCTTCTTCTTTGCTCTTGACTAGTTGCTCAAGAGCGTCATCTGCAAGATCTTCATCACTGGACAAATCAATGGCATCGTTGCGCAGAATAGCAGCAGCAGTCAGTTCTTGGCTGGTGTGTGGCAGAGGCATCTTGACTTTCTGGGGCTTGGAGATGTGTGACAGATCTTCAGACTGCACACTGTCTTCAGGAGGTGCAGTAGCCAGTGGCTTCGCCCGTGAGATTTTTAGTGCTGAGGCAGGCTTTGAAGCTTTAGGCTGCTTCAGTTTCTTTGGCTTCGGTGCTGCAGGCGCTTCATCTGATTCGGCGTCATCTGCAAGCTCATCCACGGTTGTCCCTTGAACCACGATATGAGTGATGAGACCATCCAGGTTGTAGAAGGGCCCAACAAGATTGGGTTCAGCTTCGCGGGTCCCATCGGCACGGGGAGCAGAGGGACCAGGGTTGAAGTCTAACCCCAAAGACTTCTTGTTTTACTTCACCGAATTCTGGGCAAACTGGAAGTTGCGCTTGAACAGATTGTCGTCACGACACCATAGCAGTGACGATGGGTCAGCATCCGCAGGCTGTGGTCCACGGACCATGCAGGGATAGAAGCCTTATTCAATGTCTTCATCTCTGGACCTGGGTTGAAGATTTTTGTATTGGATGTCTCCCCATGGTCGCTTGATGGCATTCTTCTCAGCATATTCCTTTGTCACAAACTTGTACTTGAAACACTGTTCTGCCCAATATCGTCCAATCCATTGGATTCATGTCTTGCGTTGATTGTAATCCTCTTCAGGATCTATCTTGTACAGCTCTGAGAGGTCATCAGGCAGATCTCTTGATGTTTCTCCTCGACGCTTTCTGCCACCCTTCCTTGCCGATTTCTCTGCAGCCATGAACTTTAAACTGAATGGCTTCAATACGTTCAAAGGCTTCAAGGGCTTTCGCTTGCTGGACAAACAGGAACTGGCTTCGGGAGAATTTATGTGATGTTGTAAGAATTCTGCAAATGAATGCAGACTATGAGAACCAAGGGATTCTCCCACGGACATGTACCTATGACAGCATTAAGGTGCGAGGGAAGGGGAAGAGGCCATATGCATTCTCAGAAGATTTTGAAGATAAATCAGTTTAGAAGACATTGACCTCATCGTGCGAAGACATTCACTCATAGATAAGGGGTTGGTTCCAGATTTGTATGAATCCACGGATCAGTACAAGTGAGGAATCTAACTACTTTGTGAAGCATAAGTGAATATACTAGGCATATTATGAGATGCAGTATGAAATAGATCCAACTTGTGTGAACAGAAACTGCTTGTGGTAGAAAGTGACGAATCTATAGGATCAAAGGGGCCGTAAAAAGGAAGTTTTATTTACCACACGAAGAATTTCTAGACGGAGTGGAAGCAGAGGCCGAGCAGTTCGATCGTCCGTGCCCTAACTTGGCGACGGAGGACAGCTACGGCGATGGCAGAGAAGACGATGTCCGCGGTCGTCGTGAAGATGGCGTCGGAGAGGTTGCGGCAGCTAAGCGCTTCGTCGTCGGCGTCGTCGAGGGCTAGCGGTGGCACTAGGGTTCGTGCGAGAGTGGAAGAAGAGATAATGACTGTGGTGAGGCGTGTATTTATAGGGACAGGGGCGGCTCAGTGTTATTACACAGGTGCCCCTGGCGATTCACATTTGATGAACACGTGGCCATCATGCAGCATATCGGAGGTTGTTCCACGTCCCACGCACGCCTGGATTGTCGGGTGGTTGTTCCCACTTCTCCGGGTTTCAGGTGAAGGAATTAGCATTGAAAGTGGACTTAATGTTTGTCTCTGTATCTTCTGCTGACAAGGACGCAGAGAAGATGTTTGACAGTTTCAAGAGAATGCATATGATTTGGAGAGATAGAGTTTGAGATAGAAAGCATAGAGAGGTTAGGGTCCGATCACATTCACTTAGTTCAAAAGATTCAACAAGAAGACATAGCTATAAGTGAATGTTGTAGAGGACAGAACACTAGTATATATATATATATATATATATATATATATATATATATATAATCAACATAGTGAAGATAATCATGAAGACATGTTGAGATTGAAGCCAAACCAAATGTGAAGACATAGCAAATGTAACGCCATGAGTGAAACACTTCAAACAGATCATTTGGTGGTGGCGTTACCCACCGTATAGGAAGTATTAGACCCAGACACGGCGCACAATTATCGTGGCGCTCCGAAGTCAAATTCCTCATTAATGTATTCACACTTAGAATGCATGTCTTCATTGATTGAAGATATACTTTACTTCGTGTGTTGCACATCTAAGTCATCAATATGCATAAGTGTTAGGATGTGTGCCTGATCACAGGACATTTGAGGATTCCAAGATATTTAGCTCACACCGTAACTTGCAAAATCTCTTCTCATCCAAGGGCTTGGTGAAGATATCTGCCAATTGCTCTTCAATGTTGACGTGTATGATATCAATATCTTCCTTCACAACATGATCTCTGAGAAAGTGATGACGAATCTCAATGTGCTTTGTCTTCGAGTGCTGAACTGGGTTGTTGGCAATCTTGATGGTGCTTTTGTTGTCGCAGTAGAGTGGCACTTGCTTCAAATGAATGCCATAGTCTTTGAGTGTTTGCTTCATCCACAGAAGCTGAGCGCAGCAAGATCCAGCAGCAATGTATTCAAATTCAGCAGTGGAGAGAGATACACAGTTCTGCTTCTTTGAGGACCAACATACAAGTGATCGTCCCAGAAAATGACATGTGCCTGATGTAGACTTGCAATCCACCTTGTCACCAGCATAATCACCATCCGAGAATCCAACCAGATCAAACTCTGAGCCCTTTGGATACCATAATCCTAGAGTTGGGGTGTAAGCCAAATATCGAAGAATTCGCTTCACAGCTAAGTGATGCGATTCCTTTGGTGCCGCTTGGAATCGAGCACACATGCAAACACTAAGCATAATATCTGGCCTAGATGCACATAGATAAAGTAAAGAACCAATCATGGAGCAGTATACCTTTTGATCGAACTCTTTACCATTGTCGTCGGGACCCAGATGATGTTTTGCTGGCATTGGCATCGTGAAGCCTTTGCAGTCTTGCATACTGAACTTCTTCAGGCAATCTTTGAGATACTTCTCTTAAGATATAAAGATGTCGTTGTGTTGCTGATGTATCATGTTAGGATGTTTTGGATCTTCAAAGCCAGGCGGTTGTGCAACATACACTTCTTCTTCAATCTTGCCATTGAGAAAAGCGCTCTTCACATCCATTTCATATAGAAGTATGTTATGATGATTTGCATAGGCCAGCAGTATGCGTATGGCTTCAATTTGAGCCACAGGAGCAAATGTTTCATCGAAGTGAATCCCTTCAACTTGAGTATATCCTTGAGCAACGAGACGAGCTTTGTTTCTGACAACTTGACCATGCTCATCTTGCTTGTTGCGATATATCCATTTGGTGCCTATTATATTGTGCTTCCGAGGATCAGGACGCTTAACCAGTTCCCAGACATTATTCAGCTCAAAATGTTGAAGCTCTTCTTGCATAGCTTGAATCCATTCAGGTTCCATGAAGGCTTCTTCAACTTTCTTGGGTTCTGTTATTGAGACGAATGCGAAGTGCCCACAAAAATTTGCTAGCTGTGTTACCCTTGAACGAGTGAGTGGACCTGGTGCATTGATGCTATCAATTATCCTCTCAATCTGCACTTCATTTGCAACACGAGGGTGTACAGGACGAAGATTTTGCTCTTGCTGATCATTGTCATTGTTAGAGGGATTGTCTTGAGGCTGAGCATTGTCTTCAGGTTGATCAGGTGCGGAGATGATAAGTTCCTCTTCAGGTTGAGCTTCAGAGGGTACGATTTCTCCAGTTCCCATAAGTTTCATTGATTCACTGGATGGAACTTCATCTAGCACATTTGGCAGGTGCTCTCTTTGTGAGCCGTTAGTCTCATTGAACCGCACATCCACTGTTTCAACCACTTTATAATGAAAGAGATTGAAGACTCTGTAGGAGTGCGAATCCTTTCCATATCCAAGCATAAAACCCTCATGTGCTTTTGGTGCAAATTTTGAGGTGTGATGTGGATCCTTGATCCAGCACCTGGCGCCAAATACTCTGAAGTAACTGACATTTGGCTTTTTGCCAGTAAGGAGCTCATAAGATGTCTTGTTCAGAAGCTTGTGAAGATAAACACGGTTGATTGTATGGCATGCAGTATCAATGGCTTCAGGCCAGAATTTTCTTGGAGTCTTGTATTCATCAAGCATCGTTCGGGCCATCTCAATGAGTGTTCTGTTCTTGCGTTCGACGGCGCCATTCTGCTGTGGCGTGTACGGAGCTGAGAATTCATGTATGATGCCCAAAGTATCGAGATATGTATCAAGGCCAGTGTTCTTGAATTCAGTGCCATTGTCACTTCTGATGTGATTTATCTTGGCGCCATAGTTGTTCATTGCTCGATTGGCGAAGCGTTTGAAGACATCCTGCACTTCAGTCTTGTAGAGGATTATATGCACCCAAGTATATCTAGAATAATCATCAGCAACGACAAAGCCATAGAGACAAGCAGTAGTAGTAAGAGTTGAGTAATGAGTGGGACCGAAAAGATCCATGTGGAGCAGTTCGAAGGGTCGAGTCGTTGTAATGATTGTCTTCGAGGGATGCTTGGCCCTCGTCATCTTTCCTGCTTCACAGGCACCGCATAAGTGATCTTTCTTGAACTTGACGCCCTCGATGCCTATGACATGCTTCTTCTTTGCAAGGGTGTGCAGGTTCCTCATGCCAGCATGCCCTAGCCTCCGATGCCAGAGCTAGCATTCTGAAGCTTTTGCCAGAAGACATACGGCAAGCTGTGGTCCTGCTGAGAAATCTACCACGTACAAATCATCTTTCTGATACCCTTCAAACACTAGAGACTTGTCAGATTCAATTAGAACAAGGCAACGATATTTTCCAAACATCACGATCATGTTTAAATCGCAAAGCATTGAGACAGACATTAAGTTGAAACCAAGGGATTCAACAAGCATGACTTTATCCATGTGTTGATCCTTTGAGATTGCAACTCTACCTAGACCCAATACCTTACTTTACGAGTGTTAGCAAATGTGATGTGACTTTGGTCGGATGGACGTAAGGTTGAGTCCATAAGAAGGCTTCTCTTGCCAGTCATGTGATTGGTACACCCACTATCAATAATCCATTCTGAAGCTGCTGGTGTCGTACCCTACAGTGCAGTTAGGGGGATAGGCTTCACGAAGAGAATTGTGAAGCAAAAACATTTGACGAACCAGTGGGTTATGAAAGCTTAGATCGAGATTTGGACTGATAGGGCGAGTAGCAAGCGATTCAGGAACAAAGTACATAATAAGACCATTTGGGCATTTGATCTTGCGCCCTACAAGATGTTTAAGGTCCCCAGCAATAGCGTCAGACATATTTGGTTTTCTGCTGGAGACCTTTCCCTGCAAAAGAGAGTTAAGTTGTCTTAGCCACCCACATCTTCAAGGGTGGCTTTGAAGCAATGAGTCTAAGTGCAGCATCTGAGAACTTTGGCTTTGGAGCCCTAGCAAAAAGTCTTGCAGGTGGACAATAGTACTCATAAGAATAAGCAGAATAGTTCTTGGTCTTATGAACATGGCGGTTTGATGAACCGCGCTCATATTCATAGGCCTAAGTATGGCTTCCCTACAAAACATTTGCGTTAGTGCGACTCAGGTGAGTCCTCTGTCTGTATGAAGCCTTTGGACCGTATGAAGCCTGTGGTCTGGGGTTTGTCTTCTTCACCCGTGGTGTCATGATGACATTCATAGGAAGATTCTCCAAGCACCTTTTCGGCACCCAGATCTTCTTCATAGGCGGTCCATTCCTGCAGTTAGTACCAATATACCTGGCAAACACTTCACCATTCTGATTCTTAAACAGTTTATAGTTTGCATCAAAGGATTCATCAATAACAATGGGATTAGCACAAGTGAAACCAGATAGGGTGGATGGATCCGCTGAAGGTTCCTTTGCAGCAACCCATGTGGTTTTGGGGTACTGCTTAGGTTTCCAGTAAGAGCCATCAGCATTCATTTTCCTTTCGAACCCAACACCCTCTTTCCTAGGGTTTCGGTTCAGGATCTGCCTTTTGAGGACATCACATAGTGTCTGATGCCCTTTGAGACTTTTGTACATCCCTGTTTCAAGCAGTGTCTTCAACCTACCATTCTCATCAGCAATAGCAGTGGTATCCTCAGCAGAGGGGTTAGTTACCACATCAACAGTTGAAGATATTGCAATAGTAGCAGCAGTAGAACATTCAGCAACAGAGGTAGTGTTATCACGCTCAATGCATTTAAGACATGGTGGTTCAAATCCTTCCTGAGCGGAACTAATCTGTTTGGCGTGAAGTGACTCGTTTTCCTTTTGAAGATCTTCTCTCAATTTCTCAAGATCTTGCTTCCTTTGAAGATAATCATAGGAAAGCCTTTCATGAGTTTTTGAGAGCGTCTCATGACGACTTTCAAGTTCCTCATACATAACATGAAGATTTTTTATGTCTTCAATTAAGGACTGAGATCGAGTCATTTCAGCGTCTAAGAGATCTTCATGAGCGGAACTGATCTATTCGGTGCGAAGTGACTCGTTTTCCTTTTGAAGATCTTCATGAGCCGCTCTCAATTTCTCAAGATTTTGCTTCCTTTGAAGATAATCATAGGAAAGCTTTTCATGAGTTGTTGAGAGCGTTTCATGACAACTTTCAAGTTCCTCATACTTAACGTGAAGATTTTTTATGTCTTCAATTAAGGACTCAGATCGAGTCATTTCAGCGCCTAACAGATCATCACTTTTGTCTAACAGTTTTTGAATATGTTCCAAAGCTTTCTGTTGTTCAGTTGCAATTTTAGCAAGTGTTTTGTAGCTGGGTTTGGAATCACAATCAGAGTCATCTTCACTAGATGTTTGATAGTGAGTAGTGCGTGTGTTTACCTTGGCACCGCATGCCATGAAGCAGTAGGTAGGAGTGGAGTAGTCCTTGTCATTTGCATCGGTGTTGGTGATGAAGTCGTTGTCTTCAGTGTTGAAGATGGACTTGGCAACGTATGTTGTAGCCAGACTCGCAACACCAGAATCGGACTCCTCCTCAGACTCCACCTCCACCTCCTCAGAAGTGGACGCCTCCTCTGAATCCATTTCCTTGCCAACAAACGCACATGCCTTGCCAGATGAGCTCTTCTTGTGTGATGAAGACTTGGAGAAAGACTTGGAAAAAGACTTTGAGTATTTCTTCTTCTTCTTGTCGTCAGAGTCATACTCCTTGCTCTTCTTCTTCTTCTTCTTCTCATTGTCCCACTGCGGACACTCAGAGATATAGTGGCCAGGTTTCTTGCACTTGTGGCATGATCTTTTCTTGTAGTCATGAGCAGAAGCTTCATCATTCCTTGAGCTTGGTCGTGAAGACTTTCTGAAGCCTTTCTTCTTGGTGAATTTTTGGAACTTCTTCACAAGCATAGCAAGTTCCTTTCCAATGTCTTCGGGATCATCAGAACTGCTGTCAGATTCTTCTTCAGATGTGGAGACAACTTTTGCCTTCAAGGCATGAGTTCGCCCATAGTTGGGACCGTAGATGTCTCTTTTCTCAGAAAGCTGAAACTCGTGTGTGTTGAGCCTCTCAAGTATGTCAGACAGATCGAGTGTCTTGAAGTCAGGACGTTCTTGAATCATCAGGGCAAGGGTGTCAAACAAGCTGTCAAGTGATCTCAGGAGTGTCTTGACGACTTTATGCTTGGTGATCTCAGTGGCGCCGAGAGCTTGAAGCTCATTTGTGATGTCAGTGAGTTGATCAAACGTGAGCTGGACATTCTCATTGTCATTTCTCTTGAAGTGGTTGAAGAGGTTGCGAAGGACACTAATTCTCTAATCTCTCTGGGTTGAGACGCCTTCATTGACCTTGGAGAGCCAGTCCCAGACTAGCTTAGATGTTTCCAAAGCACTTACACGGCCATACTGTCCTTTGGTTAGATGACCATAGATGATGTTCTTGGCAGTGGAGTCCAGTTGAACGAACTTCTTAACATCAGCAGCAGTGACACCTTCACCAGCCTTGGGAACGCCATTCTTGACGACATACCATAGGTCGGCATCAATGGCTTCAAGATGCCTGCGCATCTTATTCTTCCAGTAGGGATATTCAGTTCCATCGAAGACGGGGCATGCAGCGGAGACTTTAATTATCCCTGCAGTCGACATAGCTAAAACTCCAGGTGGTTAAACCGAATCACACAGAACAAGGGAGTACCTTGCTCTGATACCAATTGAAAGTGCGTTATATCGACTAGAGGGAGGGTGAATAGGCGATTTTTATGAGAGTCTTCAAAACGTGGAAGTTTCGAAGACAAACAATAGAAATAAACCTATTACCATGCAGCGGAAGGTAGACTACACTAGGAAAACCATAGTCAAGTATTCAGTGAAGTGAAAGCACAATGACTAATAGCAGCTAGGTAGTAAGGATCAGGTAGGAAGATATTATGGAGCCAATCAGAACAAGCAGTCACTCAGTGAAGACAAAAGATTATGCAATCATACAATGACTTCACAAGGACCTACAGTAAGTAAAGGGAAGGGAAGGATGAAACCAGTGACTCGTTGAAGACAATGATTTGTTGGACCAGTTCCAGTTACTGTGACAACTGTACATCTGGTTAGGGCGTCTAGGTATTTAAACCTGAGGACACACAGTCCCGGACACCCAGTCCTGAATACGCAGCTCAGGACACCCAGTCCTCATCATATTCCCCTTGAGCTAAGGTCACACAGACCTCGCCCAATCACTCTGGTAAGTCCTCAAGGTAGACTCCCAAACCTTGACAGACTTCGTTCACTGGCGATCCCAATGACTCTTGGATGCTCAGAACGCGACGCCTAACCGGCTGGAGGATTCACAGTCCTCAAGTGTAATAAGTCTTCAGATCACACAAACAGGAAGACTTAAGTGATGCCTAACACTCTTTGGCTCTGGGTGTTTAGGGCTTTATCCTCGCAAGGAATTCCCTCTCAAAGGCTTCGAGGTGGGTTGCTCTCAAACGACAAAAGCTGTACTCTAACTTTGAGCAGCCAACCGTTTATGGTTGTAGGGGGTGGGCTATTTATAGCCACTAGGCAACCCGACCTGATTTGTCCAAAATGACCTTGGGTCACTAAGGAACTGACATGTGTTCCAACGGTCAGATTTCAAACACACACGGCAACTTTACTTGGGCTACAAGCAAAGCTAACTTGTCCAACTCTGGACAAGATTCGCTCTCATAGTCTTCACTCGAAGACATAGGATTTTGGTTAAGCATCACTTCAGTCATTCTAACTGGTTCTCTTGGACCCCACTTAAGAGTACGGTGGTTCCTATGACTCAACAAAGAAGAAAAAGAACTACGAAAGATCTAAATCTTCGCACTCCATAGTCTTCATGCGATGTATTCTCTTGTTATAGTCTTCAATGTGAATGTCTTCACATACCGCCTTTGACTTCAATGTCTTCATACATTTTTGGGGGTCATCTCTGGTAGGAAAACCGAATCAATGAGGGACTTCTACCTGTGTTGTCCTGCAATTCTCACAAACACATTAATCCCTCAACTAGGTTTGTCATCAATACTCCAAAACCAACTAGGGGTGGCACTATATGCACTTACAGAAGGCATTTCCTAGACCACAACATCGATTTCTTCGTTTGTAAAGGGAGCCGAGAGCGCGTCCAAACCCTCAATCCTACGAATGATCCGGCGAAGATCAAAGCGCATGTTTGTGGGCTTAGAAGAGCCCAAGTGCTCTTTGTAGGTTTCGTGCAACACCCCTCCCTTACCAGAATGATCACTCACTACCACGTCTCCATCACGCAAGCTGGCAGTGGAGTTGTGCCTAAACCTCTCAGTACCGAGGGACTGAAAGAGTGTAGTGTTCTCATTTGCAAATCTGAAGTATCTGATGGTGCATCTCTTTGTCCAATATTCGTTTTGATATTTGAGTAGTTGGTTCAGATGGAGTTTACAGATGTGCCTGAAGTTTGCTTCTTGAATGAAGAGATTTCTCTTGTCCTCAAGGGCATCCATGTTGGACAATGCTTCATTGTTGTTATCGATCATGATTTTCAGGTTAGAGACGCCCCGACTCCAATGCTTGAGATCATACCAGAGTGCCTTGAGCTTCTTGCAGACAAGTGCTGCAGAATTGGGGCATGGCAGGGTTTAGCCCATGAGCACGCCACTACGTCAGTGAAACCAGCATGATTGACCCAGAAGTTTTCAAAGCGAAATAACTCGGACTTGGGGATTTTGGACTCGCTCATTCACACACGAAATATGATCAGAAACTGGTCTACCTAGAGGCATGACCATCGTGTTGGGGAAGGATGTAGTCCAATTGGACGAAGAGAAAAACTAGTCAAGTTGCTCGAGCAGTTGGTCATGTTGCATGTTGCTCCACGTGAAAGCCCTGCCTTTAACGGGTAGTTCCATTAGGGATTGTGCATGTATGATATCATTAAATAAAAGCATCTCATCATGGTCACCTCCTAGCTTATTCCTGTTTGTCATGGATTGTATGAAGTTAAAATCCCCCCAAATTAACTAGTTTTCATCATCTGGAATATTTAGATCTAATAGCCAGGAAGTACAGTCTGCCCGCCTTTGGCCAAAGCAGGGACCATACACATTCACCAAATTCCACGATTCTTTCGATTGCGTGGCAAAAAAAAGAAACACCCACCGGAAAAGAATCCACGTGCCATGGCGTGCCCACAAAGACCGAGCTATTCCAGATAGTGATAATACCGCCCGAGGCACCCATCGAAGGAGAAAATACAAATTTATAAAATCGCTTGGGGCAGAAAGTTTTAATAAACGATAAATCAAAAGATTCCCGCATAGTCTCTTGGATGCATAGCACCGAACATCCACTAGTATCAATCGCATTTCTAAGGGCCAAAAGTTTACTTCCAGAGTTAATCCCTTTGATATTCCACGATAACACGTTCCAGGATTTATTCATAAACACAGAAAAGCTTAGATACCACCATCGGAGGCTTTCTGTTGGGCATCCAGCTGCTTTTCCTCACAGAGATCTTCAGGAGCAATACCACAGCGATCGCCCACCTGCTGAAGTTCCTCAATCGAGGTAGGAGGCGGGCACGCCTCACCTTGAGCTTCTATGGGAGTGGCAGCGATGGAGATAGCCCTTACAGATGGTACAACTCTGGCCTTCACCCTTGATCGGTTCTACTTGGCGTCAGAGATCTGATTGACTTTGAAGCCATCATATTTGTTCGATCTAGCGCTCCTCCGGACTGCAATGATGTCCAGCGGAGCTTTAGCATTATGGGGTGTAGCCACGTTAAACAGGGACGAGGACGCAAGCAGCTGCAGCGCATTACCAGGGGAGTGGGGACCTATTCAGACTGGATGTCCAAGATCTTAGGTACCACCTAAGTTGTTGTAGTAGCGATCACCTGGGACTAAGCAACAACATTCTCCTTATCTTTGGCAGCATCAATCAAAGCACTTGGAGCAGTACAAATCAGATTGAGAGGAATAATGTGTGCTCCTAGTTGGAATTGTGAGCTGAAGATTGCAGATAGATAATCAAGTTCAGGCTGAGCATGCATCATCCACAAAAGACAGGCTGTCTCCAATTGCCTCTGAATGAACCTGAAGAGATTTATAGGGAACATGACATTCTCCGATTGCACATTGGTGAGAGCAGGCCTGTAGATTCATTTGAGCATTGCTCCCATCCACAACAGCAGTTCATAGTACATGGCTATTGGAACATTGTAGGATACTCCTCCAGCTCTGACAAAAGCAGCATGGGTAGTGGGATTGCCAAGAATAAAGCTATCAGCCAGTTCTTCCACAGCTGCAACCTCCTCCTGAGAAGACCAGACATCAGATAAATTATCTTGTATGTTGTGTTCAGGGTCAACTCCATCCATCAGAATGGGACATGGTACTGAAAAAAGGATCTGAAGATGAAACCAGTATAAGGTGGTGGTATCACAGGCCAGACTCTCCAACCATTTTCCTGAATCTGTTCTGGGGCAGGGGTCGGTGCATTCCTAGTGGCTTCATTCAGAGCTTGCTGAGTAGCCATGTCATCGAGGTGAGCCTGTTGCATGATGGTGTAGTATGGAAGTTCATACGGATGTGGCGAAGCATTAAGAAGGGGAGGGGATTCCTCAGTGCCCACCAGCCCAGGAATAGTGTTTCTTCCATTGAGCACATACACCGGAACAGACGAAGAACGACCCAGACCCGACAGCAATCCAACTCTAGTGACCAAGAGATTGTGTGGTACTTCAGCAACATCCTTGATGTGAAATTTAACTAAAACACAGGCTTTGTTTTGACCGGGGCGTGGCCAAACAAGAAATTTGCCAAAGTTTGTCACTGCCTTATGAACATAGTGTTCAGTTTGTAATCCATGGGAAAATCAAGAAGCATAATCTAGACCTCATACTCAAACACAGGCATACGCATATTAATAACCTCATCACGTGGAACCAGAGAGAAGGTAGAATCATCATTCAATGAATGGGGCCCTTCTCTAATCGATGCATCTCTACTTTCCATATCTGAGAAAACTACACGCCCAATTCCCAATGGATAGATGAAATCACGAAGCAGATCATATTCCAAATCGACCGTGATAATGCGGCACACTTCAGCAAGCCAGAACTCTTTGTGATGATCAGGGACGGGGGGATCGAAAGAGACGATGGCATACCTATCATGGTTGAACGTAGGATCATCCACCACCATGACATGGCCCTGGAAGCAATGCTTGAGCCGTTCGTATATATATTCCTTTGTTGGCACAGAGGAAATGTCCACCATTAACTTAACACTCTCATTATCGTATCCATCTTGCCAACCATCCAGAATAGAGAAAAGTTTATCCTCAGGAATAGATTCCCATAAACCCTGTGTAAACAGATAACCCTGGAAAGATGGCAATGTATCGGAAGAATCAGAAGAGATCGGTAAGTTGATAGCCCCAATCCGAAAAGATCTAGATCCTCCTAAGAAACCGGAGCTGAAAACCTGCCAAAAGAAATCTCTGGTATGCTGCGATCGCCGGAATGTCTCTCTGTCGGCGTCGAGATCAGTCCCAATTTTTCAAAGACCGAGATAGAGGACGATTCAATAGCATCTTTGGATTTGGATGAAGCCATTTTGATTTAATAGGCGAACCAGTTGATGAAGCCAGATAATCAATCTTAGTGTCTGCACGCCAGCCACCAGTCAGAGGGAGAGATGTTGCACCTCGATGAAGATGAAAATGGCATATGAAGTCCGGCCAGATGCGATCACGTAGGCCATAAATAAAATGACCCACATGATTAGATCCCACTGAGAACCGAAAATGCCGATCGCCAAAATGAAGCATCTTAAAACCTTCACTGATCCCACCAATACAAGATTGGAGGGCCAAACCCACTAAATCCACCAAGAGAGGAAAAGAGGCCGAGGAGAAAGAAACCTCAAGGAAGAACTCCTTGGAGTTGGGGTTGGGGACGAAGTGAACCGTAGATCCAAATCACGCATGCACCTGGCCCTCGACCTTAAGGCTCTGGTTCTTCAGCAGCCACAGTGTTGCCACTCCTTCGATGGGGCGCTTTGGCGACATCCTCATACACTGATGGCTTTGAGGACTGAGAGCGGCATCGAGGATGCAAGTGGAGAGAGAGGATTGTGTGTGTGGTAAGGATGGGGGGTGCGGCCGCTCGGGTGCACCGTTAATATGGAGTAGCGGGAGTTGTGGGAGATAGGCAGGCAGCGGGCAAACGGATTGCTCGCCTCCTAGTGAGCTTGCGCACCAGACTCCTGGCATGCCTACCAAAGTTTCACACAGCTACTCGCATACCTCCTGATGACACTATGCAGTGAGCACGCCTCCGTCAATTCACACACCTGCATGCACGTCTCCCGGTCTGCCTGCACGGTGGACTGCTCGCATGCATCCCGTCAACTCACGCCTACTCGCATAGCACACGGGTCACGCGGCGGCACGTATATTGTTTTTCTATTTGGATGACTAATGCTCTCGCTTCATTGCTTAACCGAAGCATGGCACGTATCCATTGTTAGTCTAACACTCACGGTTCGAATAAATAATCCGTTTGGGATATTGGTTCCCAATTATTAATAATCTCCCGTTTGTAAATAGATAAAGATTACATCAAAACTGGTCTCAAATTTGACAAAAAAAGTAGAATGCCACTTTGTATTGGTGTCCATATGACAACACGATAAGTTTGATGAACTTCAAATAAGTTTTGGATGTACTAGAATTTAAAAATCAAGATTCTCAATGTTTGAAATTTGTTGCACGGGGAGTAAACATGCACTTAGTGAGACACATGTGTTTTTGCAATCCATTTAGGTACACTGTCACGTGTGCATGTACCTCAAATTTGATTTTTGCACATTATATGCGTATAAAATCAATCAATTAATGTACTAAAACATCTTAATGATCTCTTTTTGTCAAAATTGAAACGTCCCTGCTTTGGTAACATATGTTCACTGTGGGATTTAATTTAACCTGCATCATAGTTCTGGTGGATTAGGGTGTGTGTGGGTGTGTGCATCTGGGGGTGGCGGGTTGCTCGCAGTACACTACGAGTTGTGAGCCATCGTGTGGGTTGGCCGTTTTGTTAGGCAGGCCGGTGCCACATTAGAGTCGTGAATTCGTTATTTAAAACATTACACAACTCTTTTATGCATACATGTTTTGGCCACATGCAGTCGATGGTTTTCCTACATGTCACTCGATACTCGCGTGTGACGCTTTATGTGGGCCCACGAGGTCGTCATCCATCACTTTGACGAACAGCCGACAGTGAGGTTAATTTGACCAGCAATGTAGAATCTTTTTGTTTGTGTTATGGTGGTATATAGTACGCGTCGAAGACGTGGGAGGGGACTAGCATATATACTATATGTACGCGTCCATGAACAAGTACACCTCACTCAGTGTCTGGACTTTTCGATTTCCGAGGCACATGCCACATCAAAATGTGAAATTGGCTATTCAAACATCACACAACACCACTTGTGACGCTTCCTTCTGTGGGCCCATGAGGCCATCATCAATGCATGCATGCATCACTTTGACCTACATCGGGAGAGGTTAATTAATTTCACCATCGGTGATGATTCTTTTGGGCTGTATATATTATGGTAGGAGCATATAGTATGCGTCAAAGAGGGGGGAATGGACCATCATATGTAGTACGCTTCATGAACCTCGCTCTGTGTGGGTGCATGTTTTACGGTTTTTTAGGCATGTGGCACATCAAAGTTGTGCATTTTGGGTATTCAACATATATATGTTTGGCCCACAAGCAAAGAGATGGTGGTTGTCCTATCGCACCCACTTAAGCGGTTATTAGCGATATCGATGTTTTCCATCTGTGGGCCCGCTTGGTCCATCACTACTTTTTGCCTGACAACAAGAGAGGTTAATTTGACTTAGGAGGGGATTATTTTTTTGCTTGTAATACAGTATATATATATATATATCATGCTCTGGGATGACATGCCTGATAAAGTTTGAGCACACACACATGCATGTGTACACATGAAGCCCTCCCATCGAGTCGAACTGGCTAGTACAACGACACGTCATGAACCGATCGCTCTATGTGGGGAGTGTACAATTTTCGATGAACACACCACATCAATGTTGTGAAATGGTATTCGAACATGCATGCACGCATCACCTCCATACATATGCAAGTAGTGGTTGCCTTCAAACTGTACACTCCCTCGCATGGTTATTAGCCTATATATTAATGGGCCCGTGTGGACATCCATGATCACCTTGACCGACAACTTGATAGGTTACCATGGCGGATTCTTCATTTGGTCTGTGTTATCGTAGTATAGGTCATGGTGAGATTCATACCTAATTAAGTTTAAGCGCATATACCATGCACGCATGCATGTATCAATCCCCATCGTTGGCTTGAAGTGTGGTGTAACATACATATGCACTGTCAACCTAACCCTCACTCAGTGTGGGGGTTTCTAGTTTGAAATCACGGTGGCACATCAAAGTTGTTCCATTGTGTACTCACAAACACACCTCTCCATACATATGTTTGGGCCAGACACATGCAGTGGTTGTCTTCGGGGACTAGCTACTTGCGTGATTATTGGCGAGCTAGCCCATCTCCGAGGTCGCATGGACGGCCATCAGTTGACTAACAACAAGAGAGAGGTTGTACGACCAAGGTGGATTATTCTTTGTCCGTTTTACGATCCCTCTTAGTGAGATATGCTTCTCTGGCCCGCCGACTGAAAGTGTGTGTGTGGGGGGGGGGGGCTGCTACTTCGCACTTTTCTAGGTGAACCTCGGTTGGGGGGGCATGCATTCATAGCTTAGGATTACCTTCATGCCGACACGAGGTTGGGGGGCTGCTAGCTACTTCACACTTTGCTAGGTGAACCTCGGTTGGGGGGGGCATGCATTCATAGCTTAGGATTCCCTTTTTTGCCGACACGAGGGAGGGGGCTGCTAGCTTCTTCGCACTTTGCTAGGTGAACCTCCCTTTGTGCCGACACGAAGGAGGGGGGTTGCTAGCTTTTTCGCACATTGCTAGGTGAATCTCGGTTGGGGGGAGGGGGCATGCATTCATAGCTTAGGATTGCCTTCGTGCCGACATGAGGAGGGGGGCTGCTAGCTACTTCGCACTTTGCTAGGTCAACCTCGGTTGGGGGGGGAGGGGGCATGCATTCATAGCTTAGGATTCCCTTCGAGCCAACACGAGGGGGGGCTCCTAGCTACTTCGCACTTTGCAAAGTCAACCTTGTTTGGGGGGTGGGGTCATGCATTCATAGTTTAGTATTCCCTTCATGCCGACCCGAGGGGGGGGGGAAGCAATACCGTGCGCTTTGCGAGATAGGTGCCACATCGAAGTTACATTTGGTATTTGAAAATCAAACCACCCTTTTCATACATAAATTTGGTCCACATGCAAGTGTGTTCATGTCTGACCCTCTCCCGCATCATTTTTCGCCAAATTTATGAACATTAGAGAAGTCGGATGATGCAACAGACACGAATCACTCAAACAAACCATGTGCATTGTGCTCAAGGAGGCTTCCCCTCTCAAAAATACCTACCCGCCAGCTGCTTTTTTCTATTTGATAACACATGGTTATTGTGTTTCGACCGTGTGTGGTGTTTCTTGTTCCCAATCCCGCCTGCATCCCATGAAAATATCCGCCCGCCTCGAGGGTTTTTCAGTTTCATAACACACAATTGTTATCTTTGGACCGTCTGGGATGCACCATCATCAAAATGTTCAATAGCCCCGGCATTTCACTCCCGCGTAGTAAAATTTTCAGTACCCGCGTCATTTCCTCAAACACACACCCTGCCCCCTCCCCTCCACACACACACACACACCAACACACACACACACACACTAAAACCTTCATGGGCATGCGCGCGCACACACACACCCTCTCCCTCGCTCGAAACCCTAGAAAGGTCCGCGCCGCCGCCGCCACAAGGCCTCCATTGTCAACATCTACCGGTTTGCCCGTGCAGCTTACCCACCGATCTACCCAGGACGCCCTGAGTATCTTAGATGACGCCTGCCAAACGCCCCCTTTCCCATAGATCGCCATCTCCCATTCTAGAGCATCACAGCCTAATCTTGGCTACGCTTCCCGTGTAGCTCGAGGGGCGACTCGCCCAAAAGAGGTGTATGGTGGTCTCTTTGCCCGACGTTGCCGAGGAAGCTGACGACCATTACTGGCGGCAGGCACTCAAGCAGCGGGCTAGATTATGCGGGCATGTCTCGGCCGCCGGCTACAACATCGAGGTCATCGACAATGATGGTGTAACACCCCGAGACCGATGTGCCAGGTGTCCTCCAGTTATTTGCTGTTGTTGCCTTGTCTTTGCTTGCGTGTCATGCATTGCATATCATGTCATCATGTGCATTTCATTTGCATACATGTTCGTCTCATGCATCCGAGCATTTTTTCCCGTTGTCCGTTTTGCAATCCGGCGCTCCTATGTCACCCGGTGTCCCCTTTTAAGTCTTTTCGTGTGCGGGTGTTAAACGTTTTCGGATTGGACCGAGACTTGTCATGTGGCCTTGGTTTACTACCGGTAGACCGCCTGTCAAGTTTCATGCCATTTGGACTTCGTTTGATACTCCAACGGTTAACCGAGGGACCGAAAAGGCCTCGTGTGTGTTGCACCCCAACACCCTTCCAAAGTGGCCTAAAACCCACCTAAACCTCCCCCATCATCTCGGTCGTTCGATCATGATCGCGTGGCCGAAAACCGCACCTCATTTGGACTCTCCTAGCTCCCTCTACCTATAAATATGTGGCCTCCCCCGAAATTTTCGCGGATGAAACTCTAACTTCGTTCGCATCCCGCAGCCGGACATGTCCGTCCCGTCGCTGGACGCGTCCGCCGCCGCCTCCGACGAATCACAGCGCGACACCTCGCCCTCGGCACCTTCTCTCCCCTCCAGCCCCGCCGCTGGCCTGCGTGGCCTGGATCGGGCCCGCGGGGCCCAACCGCTCGCCGCCGCTTCTCGCGAAGGGAGTCCATGCCCGCGCCCTGCCGGTTTCCGCGTCGCGCCATCCGTCGGCCTTCCACCGGACCTGCGCCGCCGCCTCCCGCTCGCCGGCCGCCGTTGTTGTCACTCGCCGCCGGCGCCATCTTCCTCGCCGCCGCACGCGCTCCGCCTGCCGCCCGGTCGCCGCCGCACGGGCTCCGCCCCGCCGACCTTCGCCTCCGGCCGGATCCGTCCCTCCGGCGAGCTCCGCCACTATTCCGGCAAGTACTCCGGCGAGCTCAAGTTCGTCATCGGCAAGCGTGCAGATCTGGATCTGAGAATTACTCGGTTGACTTTCCCTCCAAACCCTTATTATTTTGGCAACTTCATCGCATCGTAACTCTCTCATCGTAGATCCGATTTGTCCGTGTAGCATATCAACATGTTCGCCTCGACGAGTACATCATTTTATCTCATTGCATCATTTTCATTTGAGCTCATCTTGTTGCCCGAAATGTCGTTGGAAGAGGGCTATGTGGTTAATTTGTCAGATCTGTTGCATCAAATAGCTATTTGTCATTTTTGCCATGTTTAATGTGTGCATGATATGATCCTGAGCTCTACATGTGTTCTGTTATATGCCATGCCATCCTTACAGTGGTGCTTGCCATGTATTTTTGTGACATTTGTGGTGACTAGCACAAGCTTGCAAAGTAGCGTAATCAGTAATGCTGATTTCAGGGACTTAGAATTTCTCTAAGTCCTTGTCCTGATTTTGTTGCTATGCCATATGTTCATGTTGTTTCCTAGTGATCCGTGCCTCTTTTGAGGATGATCAGTAAGGATTTTTTGTTAATATTGTGGTTCTCGATCCATCCATGTCTTTGTTTGCATTTATGGAGCACCCTAGATAGAGTCAATCGAGCTCTACTTTCGCTATTTCGTGAATCCTGGCAGATTGTTGACTTGTTAGCGATTTTGCCGAGGATGTTGCTATTGATCCGTGCATGCTATGTTGTTGTTCTTGCCATTTCTAGCTTCTATGACATGTATTATTGATGCATGTATGCTTAGTTTGTCATGCCATGCTCTGTAGTGAGCGCATCGAGCTCATAAACATCCCTACTCATTAACTGTTTTGCATGCTCGAGTTTTTCACTAAGTCTGAGATCTGTTTATGTTTTTGCTATGTTCACATGCTTGCAATTGTATTCTCTGATCCCTTTTGGCTCAAGGTCACTAAGAGACTTTTGTTAATTGCTTTGAGTAGCTTCATGCCATGCCTTGCTTTGCCGTGTTAATTTCCTGTAGCATGTACTTTTCATGATCTAAAGTGTGCTTCCTGATGATAAATTCCAGACTTGTGTTAATTTCACCAAGTCTGAAACCTGTTATCGTTTGCCCTTTTGCCATGCTTGTTTGAACCTGTTATTGGATGAATTACCCGTAGCTCAGTGTTCATATTTTGTAAACCATCTTGAGTGGATCCCTTCCATGCCTTTTTTGCCATGTTTGAGTGCTGTAGCATATTTATCTTGATGCATTTAGATGGCTACTTGCTGATTATCGCAGACCGGTGCCATATTTGTTTTGCTTGCCATTTCCAAACCGTGCATCCGATTCCAGTGATCCTTATATCGATTTCAACCGAAATAACCTCACCTTTACAGTGGCACTCTTGGATTTCCAATTTGAGACCAGGTTCAATCATTCCTTTGCAAATCATGCATATGCATCACATACCGCATCCCGCATATCATACCATGTTCATGGGTTGATTCTTTACTATGTTGTGTGCTTCTTTCCGGTGTTTGCTTCTTCGGGTTGGTTCCGGCAACGTCGCGTTTGTGAGGAACCGTTCAACTACGTCCGTTTGTCTTCTTCATGGACTCGTTCTTCTTCCTTGCGGGATTTCAGGCAAGATGACCATACCCTCGAAATCATTTCTATCTTTGCTTGCTAGTTGCTCGCTCTTTTGCTATGCCTATGCTACGATACCTACCACTTGCTTATCATGCCTCCCATATTGTGAAGCCAAGCCTCTAACCCACCTTGCCCTAGCAAACCGTTGCTTGGCTATGTTACCGCTTTGCTCAGCCCCTCTTATAGCATTGCTAGTTGCAGGTGAAGATTGGAGTTTGTTCCGTGTTGGAACATGGATATTTTGTTGGGATATCACAATATCTCTTATTTAATTAATGCATATATATACTTGGTAAAGGGTGGAAGGCTCGGCCTTATGCCTGGTGTTTTGTTCCACTCTTGCCGCCCTAGTTTCCGTCATATCGGTGTTATGTTCCTGGATTTTGCGTTCCTCACGTGGTTGGGTTATAATGAGAACCCATTGACAATTCGCCTTGAATAAAACTCCTCCAGCAAGACCCAACCTTGGTTTTACCATTCGCCACCTAGCCTTTTTCCCTTGGGAGTCGCACATCCCGAGGGTCCTCTTTATTTTAAACCCCCCGGGCCAGTGCTTGTCTAAGTGTTGGTCCAAACTAGAGCCCCTTGCAGCGCCACCTCAGGGAAACTCGAGGGCTGGTTTTAGTTATACGAATTGCTTATCTGGTGTTGCCTTGAGAACGAGATATGTGCAGCTCCTATCGGGATGTCGGCGCATCGGGTGGTCTTGCTAGACTTGTTTTACAATTGTCGAGGATGTCTTGTAACCGAGATTCCGAGTCTGATCGGGTCTTCCCGCTAGAAGGAATATCCTTCGTTGACCGTGAGAGCTTGTGATGGGCTAAGTTGGGAAACCCCTGCAGGGTATTGAACTTTCGAAAGCCGTGCCCGCGATTATGGGCAGATGGGAATTTGTTAATATCCGGTTGTAGAAAACCTGAAGTTGACCTTAATTAAAATACATCAACCGCGTGTGTTACCGTGATGGTCTCTTCTCGGCGGTGTCCGGGAAGTGAACACGGTGTTGGAGTTATGCTTGACGTAGGTTGTTCTAGGATCACTTCTTGATCATAGTTTCTCGAACGTGCTTTGCCTTCTCTTCTCGCTCTCATTTGCGTATGTTAGCCACCATATATGCTAGTCGCTTGCTGCAGCTCCACCTCATACCTTTACCTTACCCATAAGCTTAAATAGTCTTGATCGTGAGGGTGTGAGATTGCTGAGTCCCCGTGACTCACAGATACTTCCAAAACCAGTTTGCAGGTGCCGATGATACCGTGCAGATGACGCAACCAAGCTCAAGGAGGAGCTTGTTGAAGATCTTGTCCTTTATGTTGTTCCATTTCTAGTTGATCAGTAGTGGAGCCCAGTCGGGACGATCGGGGATCTGTGTAGCTTTTGTGGTAGTGTTCTTTTATTTTGGTTCCATAGTCGAACCTTGAGTGTATTTGGATGATGTAATGCTTTATTCATGTATTGTGTGAAGTGGCGATTGTAAGCCAACTATGTATCTCTGTCCCTTATATATTACATGGGTTGTGTGAAGATTACCTCACTTGCGACATTGCTTTCAATGCGGTTATGCCTCTAAGTTGTGCTTCGACACGTGGGAGATATAGCCGCATCGAGGGCGTTACAGATGGCCTGAGGCAGGCTATGTCATAGGTTAAGTGGCCCACCCCCAACCCCTTGGGTTCAACCGCCGTCGATCTCATCCATGGCTCCACCGCTGATTTCGTCTAGCTCACTCTCAACAATTTGCCATCCTACATCGCCATCGAGCCCCTTTTGTCATTCCCGAAGGACACATTTTGCAACGCTGGCTTGGGAAACATGGCTTCCAAGTCAGACCTCATCGACGGCGACCACGAGGACGGCACCCTCTCTGGCTCTTCCAAGGGGAAAGCACTCGTTTGCGACATCAGGGAGGGAACCCTACAGCCGTGCTCTTCCAAGGGGAAGGAGCCCATTTGCGACAACATGGAGCGCATCCAGGGTCCGTGCTCTTCCCATGGGACCGAGCTCATCTGTGACAAGTGAGGAAACCCATGATTTCTTTTGTCGTGCCTCTTCACAAGGGGGAAACCCATGATTTGTTTTGTCGAGTCCCTTTTGTAGTGTAGTGAGAATATGTCCAGTTTTAATTGCTATATCTGGTTGTTTGCAGTATGCCTTGTTTATTTCAGTTGTTCACAATGTGATGCTCTATATGTGCAATTATTTATTGTGTAGTACATTTCATCAATCCAGTTTTAAACATACCGATAGGAATGCATATATTTGCTTGCTGTTAAGCCTGTTATAACTAGCATATGCCTCTTTTAAAGTTTTCTGATTGTTTGGTTGTTAGTAGTTAGCATATGTCCAGTTTCAAATGCTATCTTTGGATGTTCGTAGTGTGCCTTGTTTATTCCAGTTATTCACAACATGATGTTATATATGTGCATGTATGAACTATGCATTTCAATTTCTTTAGTACCAGTTTCAACAATACCACGATGAATGAATACATTTGGTTGCTGCATCTTGTAGTTAACATGCCTTTCCATTTTTACTCCTCAGTCCCTTCGTCGCTCTGGTGAGGCATCCTGACGTAGAGTTTTGACTCTTCTCTTCTCAAAATTCACTAAAAAAATTTAGGATCACGCGGGTATCTTGGGATCGTTCCGATGGTTTTGTGAAGAGAACATTGTTCTTGGTGCCTCCTGACATTTAGGGGTTGTGGCAGTGTCCCGGGGAGTTGAGCTCCGAGGTGTTGTCATCACAATTTTATCGTTACAGTTCTGGAATACCCGAGTTTAGTTTCGCCGACATCGAAAATCTCTTTTATGCAGTTGTTGGTGAGATAACCTCGACGCCACCCAGTACTGGGGCGGGAGTTCGGGAGTATTGCCATAACTCGTATAACGGATGCTTTTCGAAGGTTGAGGTAAACGATTTCCGAAGGTTTCTTGGTTATGTGTTGAAGGATGGATACAACTGGATGTAGGATTTGTTAGTTTGGGTGAGATATTATGCTTCCCCTGTATCCCCAACACCTGATTGCATAACCGGAAAGGTTCGGGAGTTTCATAGGTGGGAATTCAAGTAGCTCCTAGGATATCTTTCTGACAGATGTATGATATGAAATTGGGGTTCGACGTCTAGTGGTCCGCCTATCCACGGTTGGTTTTACAGTGGTCTCGTTGTGTCTTAAAGAGTCCTTGGCTATGCCGACTCGGGGACGCTTCGTATGTTATGTGCACTGCCTTGTACATGATGGTTCTGTATGATCGAGCCCGTGCAGGCCCCACCACGAAAACTTCGGACGAAATCTCTATCATATGTTTGTTCCGACTTATTTTTCAAGCCAATCCTTTGTTTTGTATTGAGTTGTGGTATTCGAGTTGCTTCAATATCAAATGTTGATTCCATATTTTCTCTAAACGGTGTTCTCATACTCCAATGTGAATACCAATCCTTCATGATAATTGAGATTGTCATGTTAATTCTTTTCAACCGGCATGTTTTCTCTTCAAGTGGATTCGATCACTTCAACATTCGCAAGATCAATTATCAGTTCTTCTCAACGGTGTTTGTTTCATCCGTCTCCAAGTTGCCTTTGTTTTTTCCCGCCCACCCACCCTTTTTCTTTAAGGACTCAGATTTCTTAATCAAGTATCCTTTGATTCATGTGAAGTCTCTCCATTCTTTTCCTTCATGTTCTTACCCGGTGATGCTCATGAAGATTCTAACGGAGATTCAAGTTCATCATTCTTCGTGCTTTTCTTCTCCGATGGATCCAATTCAAGCTTTCGGTGTTGTTCATATTCTTTTTCGTATTTCAAATGCTTTCTCATGCCGGTGCACCTTATATTCAATCATCCCACGCTTGTTATTCTATTGTTCTAGAGTGCTCAAGATATCTCAAAGATTCATGTTTTCCACTCTACATCCGTTCAAGCCTTTTCGAGGAGGTTATCTCATTCAAGCCATTTAATTCAACCGGTGCTTTCTCTCCTCAAATCATTCAACGGTGTATCTTTTGAGTGGGCCCTAACCCACAGGTCTTTTCCCAGGATCTTACCTGACTCTTCTAATTTTCCCGGTGCTATCCTCAAATTCTTTTTCAAAGTTTGACGTAAGAATGATTCAGCATCGGTCAAATGTCTTCTCCAAGATCTGTCAAAATCTTTTCATCGTTGGCTCAACCTCTTCGTTTTGATTCTTCCGGAGTGTCTAAATAATTCATGGTGGTGTTCTCGTCGTCATTCTCGGATTTTGAAGACCGAAGAAGAGTTTCTCTTTAATCTTGCTCCATTCTCTTCAAGACTCATGGTTCTAGCTTATTGCCATTCTCTCACCATTGTATTCATTTGTCAGTATTTCTTTTCACCCTTCCGGGGCATTTCAAGAGTATTTAAGTTTGTTTTTCTACGAAGCCCATCATTTCAGAAGATATTTTCATTCTAGATTTCAGCTCTCGTTCTCCAAATCTTACCTATGCATCATTCAATATTCTCTAATTAGCTCGTGATCTCTTCGTTTCAGTGGTATCTAAATCCCCTCAAGTATCCTCACTCGTTCTCTAATTCTTCCCGGTGATTCATCCCTTTACTTCGTTCTTTGTCAATGCTTACGGTGGTTCGTTCAAGATTTTTTCTTCTTTCTTATCATATCAATTCATTCGTTGTTTCCTAATTCTACCGGTGGTTCGTTGAAGGTCTCTTCAAGTTTGCGCAATATCTATCTTAGTCCTTTCTACGGGAATAAGTAGTATGTCAAATCCGTTGCTTGTCATCAATTTAAATTGGTGAAGGATACGCATAACGTAATTCTTATTCTTGATTCACCCAAGTGATTAATTCCCTATTCCGGAGACTCATCAACTTCTTGATTTCAATTGTTTCATCTTTTATTTTCCCGGAGTTTCAAGATCTCTCTTTTATCTCGTCGCGAGGATCCATCTAAATCATCGCAAGGTTCCATCTCGTGTTTTTAACTTCTCTTTCTTTTCGTTATCCTTTTGTTACCGGAGTTCTTCATGAAGGTTCTACATGATGGTTCACCAAGGATTTAATTCCTTCTCCAAGTGTTCATCAAGATTCTTTTCAGAGGAGCTCAATCATTCTTCATTTTGCAATCTGGAGTGCAATTCTTTCTACCGTATCATTAGAGGTGGTATTATGTCAGTCTTGATAATCTGAGTTCATGTTTCATGATTCACATGTTATTAAGTATGAGATATTTTAAATCCATCAATCTCATCATTGGAGTTACCATGGGTTATATTTCACCTAAAGCTTTCCCTAAGGATTGTTGCTATCTATGGTGCTTATAAATGATCCAATTTCTTCATTTATCCTTTCCGGTGTGATATACTTTCTCGTTAATTTGCTCATATCAATCCAATTCTTTTCCCGTGAGTAGCAGGTTGTCACCTCATAATTTCAGATGTATTCCATAAGACCATATCAAGCTTATCCTTTTTCGTTGTTGGTTTTCCAACAACTCCGTCCGAACCTTATCCTAAGGATGCCTTCTCAAACTCTTTTGTGACAGTAGTTGGCATTTTCTTCTCCATTCTTTTATTTCAATGATCTATCTTCTATTTTTTTTCTTCCGGAGGCTTTGTGATGTTGCTTTCTCTCCCATCATCCCATTTTGTCAAAGATCATGTTCTTTTCATTCCTATACATTTAACCGGAGTGTTGTGTCCTCTGCTCAAGTTCTTTCCATCTTATCAAGTTTCATATCACTTTTCAACTAGAGTGTTGTCCGAATTTGTTCTTCCTTGTTACTCTTCCCTACCGGAGTGCTTTCAACTTTGTTATTCTTTGTTGCATTCTTATTTCAATGGCTTAACCTTTACAAGGCTCGTGGTTTCACTCGTTTGTCAAATAAGCAACTTAGTTTTACCTTTTCTCTTTCTCTTCCGTTTGTCCCTCCGGTGCCATTCTAGATCTCGGGACGAGATCGTCTCGTAGTGGTGGAGTGTTGTAACGCCACGAGACCGATGTGCCAGGTGTCCTCCAGTTATTCCCTATTGTTGCCTTGTCTTTGCTTGCGTGTCATGCATTGCATATCATGTCATCATGTGCATTTCATTTGCATACATGTTCGTCTCATGCATTTGAGCATTTCCCCCGTTGTCCATTTTACAATCCAGCGCTCCTATGTCACCCGGTGTCCCCTTTTACCTCTTTTCGTGTTCGGGTGTTAAACGCTTTCGGATTGGACCGAGACTTGTCATGCGGCCTTGGTTTACTACCGGTAGACCGCCTGTCCAGTTTCGTGCCATTTGGACTTCGTTTGATACTCCAACGGTTAACCGAGGGACCGAAAAGGCCTCGTTTGTGTTGCAGCCCAACACCCTTCCAAAGTGGCCCAAAACCCACCTAAACCTCCCCCATCATCTCGGTCGTTCGATCACGACCGCGTGGCCAAAAACTGCACCTCATTTGGACTCTCCTAGCTCCCTCTACCTATAAATATGTGGCCTCCCCTGAAATTTTCGCGGATGAAACCCTAACTTCGTCCGCATCCCGCAGCCGGACATGTCCGTCCCATTGTTGGACGCGTCTGCCGCCGCCTCTGACGAATCACAGCGCGACACCTCGCCCTCGGCACCTTCTCTCTCCTCCAGCCCCGCCGCCGGCCCGCACGGCCTGGATCAGGCCCGCGGGGCCCAATCGCTCGCCGCCGCCTCTCGCGGAGGGAGTCCGCGCCCGCGCCCTGCCGGTTTCCGCGCCGCGCCATCCGCCGGCTGTCCGCCAAAGCTGCGCCGCCGCCTCCCGCTTGCCGGCCGCCGTCGTTGTCACTCGCCGCCGGCGCCATCTTCCTCGCCGCCGCACGCGCTCCGCCTGCCGCCCGGTCGCCGCCGCACGCGCTCCGCCCCGCCGACCTTCGCCTCCGGCCAAATCCGTCCCTCCTGCGAGCTCCACCACTGTTCCAGCAAGTACGCCGCCGAGCTCGAGTTCGTCATCGGGAAGCGTGCAGATCTGGATCTGAGAATTACTCGGTTGACTTTCCCTCCAAACCCTTATTATTTTGGCAAATTCAACGCATCGTAACTCTCTCATCGTAGATCCGATTTGTGCGTGTAGCATATCAAAATGTTTGTCTCGACGAGTACATCATTTTATCTCATTGCATTATTTTCATTTGAGCTCATCTTGTTGCCCGAAATGTCGTTGGAAGAGGGCTATGTGGTTAATTTGTCAGATCTGTTGCATCAAATAGCTATTTGTCATTTTTGCCATGTGTAATGTGTGCATGATATGATCCTGAGCTCTACATGTGTTTTGTTATATGCCATGCCATACTTACAGTGGTGCTTGCCATGTATTTTTGTGACATTTGTGGTGACTAGCACAAGCTTGCAAAGTAGCGGAATCGGTAATGCTGATTTCAGGGACTTAGAATTTCTCTAAGTCCTTGTCCTGATTTTGTTGTTATGCCATATGTTCATGTTGTTTCCTAGTGATCCGTGCCTCTTTTGAGGATGATCAGTAAGGATTTTTTGTTAATATTGTGGTGCTCTATCCATCCATGTCTTTGTTTGCATTTATGTAGCACCCTAGCTAGACTCAATCAAGCTCTACTTTCGCTATTTCGTGAATCCTGGCAGATTGTTGACTTGTTAGCGATTTTGCCGAGGATGTTGCTATTGATCCGTGCATGCTATGTTGTTGTTCTTGCCATTTCTAGCTTCTATGACATGTATTCTTGATGGATGTATGCTTAGTTTGCCATACCATGCTCTGTAGTGAGTGCATCGAGCTCGTAAACATGCCTACTCGTTAACTGTTTTGCATGCTCCAGTTTTTCACGAAGTCTGAGATCTGTTTATGTTTTTGCTATGTTAAAATGCTTGCAATTGTATTCTCTGATCCCTTTTCGCTCAAGGTCAATAAGGGACTTTTGTTAAGTGCATTGAGTAGCTTCATGCCATGCCTTGCTTTGCCATGTTAATTTCCTGTAGCATGTACTTTTCATGCTCCAAAGTGTGCTTCCTGATGATAAATTCCAGACTTGTGTTCAGTTCACTAAGTCTGAAACCTGTTATCGTTTGCCCTTTTTCCATGATTGTTTGAACCTGTTATTGGATGAATTAGCCGTAGCTCAGTGTTCATATTTTGTCAAGAATCTTGAGTGGATCTCTTCCATGCCTTTTTGTTGCCATGTTTGAGTGTTGTAGCATATTTATCTTGATGCATTTAGATGGCTACTTGCTGATTATCGCAGACCGGTGCCATATTTGTTTTGCTTGCCATTTCCAAACCGTGCATCCGATTCCAGTGATCCTTATATTGATTTCAACCGAAATCACCTCACCTTTACAGTGGCACTCTTGGATTTCCAAGTTGAGGCCAGGTTCAATCATTCCTTTGCAAATCATGGTTGTGCATCACATACCGCGTCCCGCATATCATACCATGTTCATGTGTTGGTTGTTTACTATGTTGTGTGCTTCTTTCCGGTGTTTGCTTCTTCGGGTTGGTTCCAGCAACGTCGCGTTTGTGAGGAACCGTTCGACTACGTCCGTTTGTCTTCTTCATGGACTCGTTCTTCTTCCTTGCGGGATTTCAGGCAAGATGACCATACCCTCGAAATCACTTCTATCTTTGCTTGCTAGTTGCTCGCTCTTTTGCTATGCCTATGCTATGATACCTACCACTTGCTTATCATGCCTCCCATATTGTGAAGCCAAGCCTCTAACCCACCTTGCCCTAGCAAACCGTTGTTTGGCGATGTTACCGGTTTTCTCGGCCCCTCTTATAGCTTTGCTAGTTGCAGGTAAAGATTGGAGTTTGTTCTTTGTTGGAACATGGATATTTTGTTGGGATATCACAATATCTCTTATTTAATTAATGCATATATATACTTGGTAAAGGGTGGAAGGCTCGGCCTTATGCCTGGTGTTTTGTTCCACTCTTGCCGCCCTAGTTTCCGTCATATCGGTGTTATGTTCCTGGATTTTGCGTTCCTCATGCGGTTGGGTTATAATGAGAACCCCTTGACAATTCGCCTTGAATAAAACTCCTCCAGCAAGACCCAACCTTGGTTTTACCATTCGCCACCTAGCCTTTTTCCCTTGGGAGTCGCGCATCCCGAGGGTCATCTTTATTTTAAACCCCCCGGGCAGTGCTTGTCTAAGTGTTGGTCCAAACTAGAGCCCCTTGCAGCGCCACCTCAGGGAAACTCGAGGGCTGGTTTTAGTTGTACGGATTGCTTATCCGGTGTTGCCCTAAGAATGAGATATGTGCAGCTCCTATCAGGATGTCGGCGCATCGAGTGGTCTTGCTGGACTTGTTTTACCATTGTCGAGGATGTCTTGTAACCGCGATTCCGAGTCTGATCGGGTCTTCCTGCTTGAAGGAATATCCTTCATTGACCATGAGAGCTTGTGATGGGCTAAGTTGGGACACCCCTGCAGGGTATTGAACTTTCGAAAGCTGTGCCCGCGGTTATGCGCAGATGGGAATTTGTTAATATCCGGTTGTAGAAACCCTGAAGTTGACCTTAATTAAAATACATCAACCGCGTGTTTTACCGTGATGGTCTCTTCTCGGCGGAGTCCGGGAAGTGAGCACGGTGTTGGAGTTATGCTTGACGTAGGTTGTTCTAGGATCACTTCTTGATCATAGTTTCTCGAACGTGCTTTGCCTTCTCTTCTCGCTCTCATTTGCGTTTGTTAGCCACCATATATGCTAGTCGCTTGCTGCAGCTCCACCTCATACCTTTACCTTACCCATAAGCTTAAATAGTCTTGATCGTGAGGGTGTGAGATTGCTGAGTCCCCGTGACTCATAGATACTTCCAAAACCAGTTTGCAGGTGCCGATGATACCGTGCAGATGACGCAACCAAGCTCAAGGAGGAGCTTGTTGAAGATCTTGTCCTTTATGTTGTTCCGTTTCCAGTTGATCAGTAGTGGAGCCCAGTCGGGACGATCGGGGATCTGTGTAGCTTTTGTGGTAGTCTTCCTTTATTTTGGTTCCGTAGTCGGACCTTGAGTGTATTTGGATGATGTAATGCTTTATTCATGTATTGTGTGAAGTGGCGATTGTAAGCCAACTATGTATCTCTGTCCCTTATATATTACATGGGTTGTGTGAAGATTACCTCACTTGCGACATTGCTTTCAATGCGGTTATGCCTCTAAGTTGTGCTTCGACACGTGGGAGATATAGCCGCATCGAGGGCATTACAGATGGCCCGAGGCAGGCTATGTCATAGGTTAAGTGGCCCACCCCCAACCCCTTGGGTTCAACCGCCGTCGATCTCATCCATGGCTCCACCGCTGATTTCGTCTAGCTCACTCTCAACAATTTGCCATCCTACATCGCCATCGAGCCCCTTTTGTCATTCCCGAAGGACACATTTTGCAACGCTGGCTTGGGAAACATGGCTTCCAAGTCAGACCTCATCGACGGCGAACATGAGGAGGGCACCCTCTCTGGCTCTTCCAAGGGGAAAGCACTCGTTTGCGACATCAGGGAGGGAACCCTACAGCCGTGCTCTTCCAAGGGGAAGGAGCCCATTTGCGACAACATGGAGCGCATCCAGGGTCCGTGCTCTTCCCACGGGACCGAGCTCATCTGTGACAAGTGAGGAAACCCATGATTTCTTTTGTCGTGCCTCTTCACAAGGGGGAAACCCATGATTTGTTTTGTCGAGTCCCTTCTGTAGTGTAGTGAGAATATGTCCAGTTTTAATTGCTATATCTGGTTGTTTGCACTATGCCTTGTTTATTTCAGTTGTTCACAATGTGATGCTCTATATGTGCAATTATTTATTGTGTAGTACATTTCATCAATCCAGTTTTAAACATACCGATAGGAATGCATATATTTGCTTGCTGTTAAGCCTGTTATAACTAGCATATGCCTCTTTTAAAGTTTTCTGATTGTTTGGTTGTTAGTAGTTAGCATATGTCCAGTTTCAAATGCTATCTTTGGATGTTCGTAGTGTGCCTTGTTTATTCCAGTCATTCACAACATGATGTTATATATGTGCATGTATGAACTATGCATTTCAATTTCATTAGTACCAGTTTCAACAATACCACGATGAATGAATACATTTGGTTGCTGCATCTTGTAGTTAACATGCCTTTCCATTTTTACTCCTCGGTCCCTTCGTCGCTCTGGTGAGGCATCCTGACGTAGAGTTTTGACTCTTCTCTTCTCAAAATTCACTAAAAAAATTTAGGATCACGCGGGTATCTTGGGATCATTCCGATGGTTTTGTGAAGAGAACATTGTTCTTGGTGCCTCCTGACATTTAGGGGTTGTGGCAGTGTCCCAGGGAGTTGAGCTATATGTGCATGTATGAACTATGCATTTCAATTTCATCAGTACCAGTTTCAACAATACCACGATGAATGAATACATTTGGTTGCTGCATCTTGTAGTTAACATGCCTTTCCATTTTTATTTAACAATAACCAGTGTACTTCGACCAGCACAATACCAGTTTGAATGACTATGTTTGCTTGTTGTTAAATGTTAGGCCTGTTGCAATTAACACAACTTTCCACTTGTTTTGCTTTACTAGCGTGCTTAAACCTGCACACTGAAGCTATCTTTTGGAGATTATTTTGTATGACATGGATAATTTTGGTTGATGTTTGGCCTGTTGTGCTTAACATGCTTCTTGATGTACCTACATAGGACAATTTTTGGAACGACTGTTGTTTTCCATCAAGGATTAGTTTCATCCCATTGCTTATATATGCTCACTGTTCAGGATATCGGTAGCTGGTACCATATAGGTCGGGGGTTGATAAGGGACTAATCGGTGAATCGTACTTTTAACTGAATATATCTGCAACCCATTTATCGTTAGGTGAACTAGGGCCATATGTAATATATATGAGGCTACATAGCAACATGCACTATACTTAATGTCTAAATATGCCATCCTAGGCTACATAGCAACAAGGAAGAGTGTTGCATTAATGTTCTGATGATGTCTGGATATACGTAGGAGAGTAGAAGCACCAACAACAACAATACAACCCTGTTTGGATACTCAACTTAGCTAGGGGTTAGAGTTAGTTTCTAGCTCATGATTAACCCTGAACTAACTCCATCCAAAGGGTTGTTTGGATGCCAGGGTTAGATGGACAATCAATGCACTAGGAGAACTAGCTCCAATTAGCACCTCTTGGGTTGGATAGTATTTTTGGGTGGGTTATAGATGCAATTAGCTCAAACTAGCCCTCATGTTTAGATATAATTTAGTGCTATTTGATCCCAAACTAGCTCAAACTAACTGTAACCCATGGATACAGCAGCAGTTAATCAGCCGATAATTTGTAAGAATGCAATAAACTCCTTCCGGCCCAAAATAAGATATGTTAATTCATCTAATATGTGAGTATATTGGTTGCTATAAGATATTATGAAAGAGTGTTTTACTACATCATTGTGCAATTGCTGTTTAGCTTCTAATATTAACTTGGTGCTTTTTGGTACATATGTCATTGGTAAAGATCCGTGCTTCGACCCATTCTGCGTATGCGGCAATGAGATATCGATGAACCAACATCAAGTGAGGAAGCTGATAAAGATTGTTAGTAAAATGGGTCCAAATATGGCAATTAAAATAATTGTTTAGACTTTATCCAAGACAATAGAGAACTAAAGTATGGTAAGTAAGAACTCCTCAACCTTCTTTTTACTGCCCATAATGAGTTGTGTTAGATGACAATGTCTGAATCTTTTTCCTTTGAAGTGGTTGCCAAAGCAGTTTACTCAAGATTACCTCTCAAACTACATGATTGGTGGGCATGCAAAGGTTAAAGTATTTCTACCAGAACACGATGATTATCTAGATGTTTTCATGAAGACCGTGAAGGATGGGTGGTCGGCCATCACAAGGGGTTGGACTATCGTCGTGTGTGCCTTCTGCATGGAGGAGGGCACAATATGGGCATTCCACTTCACCTTGTTTAGCAACCAGAATGTATTTCGCCTCTTCCTTTACCGTCTTTAATAGTACAAGTATACAACTGTGGTTCATCATTCTTTATTTGGTTCTTATGTAATTCTTCAACATATGTACCTATGAATTGAATAAGGCATTGATTGTTTGAACCTGATGGATATGAATAAAGCTATAGCATACATTCAAATTCAAATTCGGTACAATTTGAAATGGCATCAATTAAATTACGATGAAATTACGCTCTCCAGGTCATTACGGCACACACGGTTGGTAAAATACAAACGTTTGCGATATACACCATAATCTGAGACAGTTCACAGAGAGGACACGTGTGCACGCATGCACACAGTTGCCGTCTGCAGAGCGTGTGCGATGTCAGACAATATCACAAACGTTGCGAGCAAACTAAATGTTTTTGTTAGTTGCCTTACCGCACACGATTCGCAACCATGAACTATTTCTGATGAAGTATGCATCGTAAATGTTGCACCACAGAATAGCGTGTGCGATAGTTGTCGTGTACAACGATGTTACGATGGTCTGACGTTTCGTAATCTTGCCCGACAATTGTACAACAATTAGCTAATCTTCTTAATTATTTATTGCATATGGTCTGGGAAAATCAGATGTGTGTGATTGTATGCTTATCATACACGTTCTATAATAGTGAACCGTTTGTGATGGGCCGCACATCGTAAACGTAGGACCATAGAATACGGACTGCAATGGCAATGCGAGCAAAAACGAGTAGGAGTACTGTATATGCATCTTGGCTCCCTATCCCCGACGGTTTCTGGGTCGTGTGGGAAGGACCCCCTATCACCGTGACTCACTGGGCGACGGTCCCAAATGCCGTCTCAGAAAGGGGTTAAAAACCGTTTGTATAGCACCGACTTGTACCAGTGGTTGTAATGCTTCCACAAGAGTATTCGGTGCCTCCAGATTAGTGGAGGACGTTGTCGGAGCTGATGCACCCCCTCCTTCAAAGGGGGTTGCTCGCCCGATTTCGGAGCCACATTGGTCTCCAGAATGATGTCCGGCAGGGAGCCGGATTGATCAGGGCCCCCGCCATCGGTCTCCATGCGTGTCGCACCCCCCATGTCTTCGGTAGCCGACGTATCACCCTCGGGCATCTTCTTGGCAGCCTCGCTCGCCCCTCCGCAGCCAGAAGAGGTCCTTCAGGACAACACCTCAGTGTCATCCGCGGTGATTGGTGGATCGCGGTGGCGTCTCGCTCTCTGCCATCTCGAGCGGCAGAGAACTCCCCTCAGATAGTGAAGGGCTGGGGAGGTCGCGAGCAGGGCTGAAAGACACACGGTGTAATATGTTATATTATAAAAACATAGAGGACCGAAGATAAATGATAAACCCTTTGGTACTTATGATTCGGCCAGGGGCTTCACCCAAGGAAGCCTCTTGGGGATGGGTTCGGCTTCCTCCTCTTGGGCGCCTCCTCCTCCGGGTCTATGGAGGCTGCCCTCTTCTTCTTCCTCCCCTTAGAAGGTAGTTGAGAGAGTCCTGGATTAGGGGGTCTCCGGACAGCAGGACTATATCCTTTGGCCGGACTGTTGGACTATGAAGATACAAGATTGAAGACTTCGTCCCGTGTCTGGATGTGACTCTACTTGGCGTGGAAGGCAAGCTAGGCAATACAGATATGTATATCTCCTTCTTTGTAACCGACCTTGTGTAACCCTAGCCCCCTCCGGTGTCTATATAAATCGGAGGGTTTTAGTCCGTAGGACAACATACAATCATACCATCGGCTAGCTTCTAGGGTTTAGCCTCTCTGATATCGTGGTAGATCAACTCTTGTAATACTCATATCATCAAGAACAATCAAGCAGGACGTAGGGTATTACCTCCATCAAGAGGGCCCGAACCTGGGTAAACATCGTGTCCCCTGCCTCCTGTTACCATCCGCCTTAGACGCATAGTTCGGGACCCCCTACCCGAGATCCGCCGGTTTTGACACTGACATTGGTGCTTTCATTGAGAGTTCCACTGTGTCGTCACCATAGGGCTTGATGGCTTCTTCGATCATCGCTAGGGATGCGGTCCAGGGCGAGGTTTTCCTCGCTAGACAGATATTCGTATTCGGCGGCTTCACACTGCGTGCCAATTCTCTTGGCCATCTGGAGTAGATCGAGAGCTACGCCCCTGGCCATCAGGTTAGATTTGGAAACTTGAACTACACGACCGACATCCACGGAGACTTGATCTTCGATGGATTCGAGCCCATGTCGGACGCGCCGCACAGTCGCGACGAGCATGACGTAACCCTGCCATGGGACAGTGTTCGGGAGATTGCATCCGCAACTACTCCGGCCATTAATCCGGAGCAAATCACGCCATCCGAGAGCGGAGGAATAGACCCCACCATGGCGGTCGCACTCTCAGTTGTGATAGAGCCAGATGCTGACTTCACCCCTTTCGAGAGCCGGATCGCCGAACCACTGGATTTATCTCCGACCACGGACTCCAAGCCTCCTACATCCGTGCCCGTCGAATCCGACGGGGCGCCGATCATGGAGTTCACCTCCGCGGATATCTTTCAGCACTCACCTTTCGGAGATGTGCTAAATTCATTAAGGTCTCTCTCCCTGTCAGGAGAACCTTGGCCGAACTATGTCCGGCTAGAATGGGATGCGGGCGACGAAGAAATACGCTGCCCACCCACCACTCACTTACTAGCCACTGTCGACGACTTAACCGACATGCTCAACTTCGACTCCGAAGACATCGATGGTATCGACGACGATGCAGGAGACGAACAGGAACCACCGCCCACAGGGCGCTGGACCGCCACTTCATCACATGACGTATACATGGTGGATACACCCAGAGAGGGCACTGGCTGAAAAGCCTCCCCGAAAACTCAATTGGAAGTTGGGAGGAGCTCGAGGACGCTTTTCGGGCCAATTTTCAAGGGACTTATGTCCGACCTACGGATGCAGACGATTTAAGTCATATAATCCAACAGTCCGGAGAGTCCGCCCGAAAGCTTTCGAACAGGTTCCTCACCAAGAAGAACCAAATCGTCCACTGTCTCGGCGGCGAAGCCTTAGCAGCTTTTAAACACAGCGTCCGGGACGAATGGCTCGTCAGACACCTCAGCCAAGAAAGATCGAGAACAATGGCAGCCCTAACAAGCCTCATGACCCGCTTTTTTGCGGGCGAGGACAGCTAGTTGGACAGCTAGGGGTGCGGTCCAGGGCGAGGTTTTCCTCCCCAGACAGATCTTCGTATTCGGCGGCTTCACACTGCGTGCCAATCCTCTTGGCCATCTGGAGTAGATCGAGAGCTACGCCCCTGGCCATCAGGTTAGATTTGGAAACTTGAACTACACGGCCGACATCCGCGGAGACTTGATCTTCGATGGATTCGAGCCCATGTCGGACGCGCCGCACAGTCGCGACGAGCATGACGTAACCCTGCCATGGGACAGTGTTCGGGAGATCGCATCCGCAACTACTCCGGCCATTAATCCGGAGCAAATCACGCCATCTGAGAGCGGAGGAATAGACCCCGCCATGGAGGCCGCACTCTTAGTTGTGATAGAGCCAGATGCTGACTTCACCCCTTTCGAGAGCCGCATCACTGAACCACTGGATTTATCTCTGACCATGGACTCCAAGCCTCCTACATCTGTGCCCGTCGAATCCGACGGGGCGTCGATCCTGGAGTTCACCTCCGCGGATATCTTTCAGCACTCACCTTTCGGAGATGTGCTAAATTCATTAAGGTCTCTCTCCCTGTCAGGAGAACCTTGGCTGAACTATGTTCGGCTAGAATGGGATGCGGGTGACGAAGAAATACGCTGCCCACCCACCACCCACTTACTAGCCACTGTCGACGACTTAACCGACATGCTCGACTTCGACTCCGAAGACATCGATGGTATGGACGATGATGCAGGAAACGAACAGGAACCACCGCCCACAGGGCGCTCGACCGCCACTTCATCACATGACGTATACATGGTGGATACACCCAGAGAGGTCACTGGCTGAAAAGCCTCCCCGAAAACTCAATTGGAAGTTGGGAGGAGCTCGAGGACGCTTTTCGGGCCAATTTTCAAGGGACTTATGTCCGACCTACGGATGCAGACGATTTACGTCATATAATCCAACAGTCCGGAGAGTCCGCCCGAAAGCTTTCGAACAGGTTCCTCACCAAAAAGAACCAAATCGTCCACTGTCCGGACGGTGAAGCCTTAGCAGCTTTTAAACACAGCGTCCGGGACGAATGGCTCGCCAGACACCTCGGCCAAGAAAAATCGAGAACAATGGAAGCCCTAACAAGCCTCATGACCCGCTTTTGTGCGGGCGAGGACAGCTAGTTGGACAGCTAGGGATGCGGTCCAGGGCGAGGTTTTCCTCCCCAGATAGATCTTCGTATTCGGCGGCTTCACACTGCGTGCCAATTCTCTTGGCCATCTGGAGTAGATCGAGAGCTACACCCCTGGCCATCAGGTTAGATTTGGAAACTTGAACTACACGGCCGACATCCGCGGAGACTTGATCTTCGATGGATTCGAGCCCATGTCGGACGCGCCGCACAGTCGCGACGAGCATGACGTAACCCTGCCATGGGACAGTGTTCGGGAGATCGCATCCGCAACTACTCCGGCCATTAATCCGGAGCAAATCACGCCATCCGAGAGCGGAGGAATAGACCCCGCCATGGAGGCCGCACTCTCAGTTGTGATAGAGCCAGATGCTGACTTCACCCCTTTCGAGAGCCGCATCGCCGAACCACTGGATTTATCTCCGACCACGGACTCCAAGCCTCCTACATCCGTGCCTGTCGAATCCGACGGGGCGCCGATCATGGAGTTCACCTCCGCGGATATCTTTCAGCACTCACGTTTCGGAGATGTGCTAAATTCATTAAGGTCTCTCTCCCTGTCAGGAGAACCTTGGCTGAACTATGTCCGGCTAGAATGGGATGCGGGTGACGAAGAAATACGCTGCCCACCCACCACCCACTTACTAGCCACTGTCGACGACTTAACCGACATGCTCGACTTCGATTCCGAAGACATCGATGGTATGGACGATGATGCAGGAGACGAACAGGAACCACCGCCCACAGGGCGCTGGACCGCCACTTCATCACATGACGTATACATGGTGGATACACCCAGAGAGGGCACTGGCTGAAAAGCCTCCCCGAAAACTCAATTGGAAGTTGGGAGGAGCTCAAGGACGCTTTTTGGGCCAATTTTCAAGGGACTTATGTCCGACCTACGGATGCAGACGATTTAAGTCATATAATCCAACAGTTCGGAGAGTCCGCTCGAAAGCTTTCGAACAGGTTCCTCACCAAAAAGAACCAAATCGTCCACTGTCCGGACGGTGAAGCCTTAGCAGCTTTTAAACACAGCGTCCGGGATGAATGGCTCGCCAGACACCTCGGCCAAGAAAAATCGAGAACAATGGCAGCCCTAACAAGCCTCATGACCCGCTTTTGTGCGGGCGAGGACAGCTAGTTGGACAGCTAGGGATGCGGTCCAGGGCGAGGTTTCCTCCCCAGACAGATCTTCGTATTCGGCGGCTTCACACTGCGTGCCAATTCTCTTGGCCATCTGGAGTAGATCGAGAGCTACGCCCCTGGCCATCAGGTTAGATTTGGAAACTTGAACTACACGGCCGACATCCGCGGAGACTTGATCTTCGATGGATTCGAGCCCATGTCGGACGCGCCGCACAGTCGCGACGAGCATGACGTAACCCTGCCATGGGACAGTGTTCGGGAGATCGCATCCGCAACTACTCCGGCCATTAATCCGGAGCAAATCACGCCATCCGAGAACGGAGGAATAGACCCCGCCATGGAGGCCGCACTCTCAGTTGTGATAGAGCCAGATGCTGACTTCACCCCTTTCGAGAGCCGCATTGCCGAACCACTGGATTTATCTCCGACCATGGACTCCAAGCCTCCTACATCCGTGCCCGTCGAATCCGACGGGGTGCCGATCATGGAGTTCACCTCCGCGGATATCTTTCAGCACTCACCTTTCGGAGATGTGCTAAATTCATTAAGGTCTCTCTCCCTGTCAGGAGAACCTTGGCCGAACTATGTCCGGCTAGAATGGGATGCGGGCGACGAAGAAATACGCTGCCCACCCACCACCCACTTACTAGCCACTATCGACGACTTAACCGACATGCTCGACTTCGACTCTGAAGACATCGATGGTATGGACGACGATGCAGGAGACGAACAGGAACCACCACCCATAGGGCGCTGGACCGCCACTTCATCACATGACGTATACATGGTGGATACACCCAGAGAGGGCACTGGCTGAAAAGCCTCCCCGAAAACTCAATTGGAAGTTGGGACGAGCTCGAGGACGCTTTTCGGGCCAATTTTCAAGGGACTTATGTACGACCTACGGATGCAGACGATTTAAGTCATATAATCTAACAGTCCGGAGAGTCCGCCCGAAAGCTTTCGAACAGGTTCCTCACCAAGAAGAACAAAATCGTCCACTGTCCGGACGGCGAAGCCTTAGCAGCTTTTAAACACAGCGTCCGGGACGAATGGCTCGCCAGACACCTCGGCCAAGAAAAATCAAGAACAATGGCAGCCCTAACAAGCCTCATGACCCGCTTTTGTGCGGGCGAGGACAGCTAGTAGGATAGCTAGGGATGCGGTCCAGGGCGAGGTTTTCCTCCCCAGACAGATCTTTGTATTCGGCGGCTTCACACTGTGTGCCAATTCTCTTGGCCATCTGGAGTAGATCGAGAGCTACGCCCCTGGCCGTTAGGTTAGATTTGGAAACTTGAACTACACGGCCGACATCCGTGGAGACTTGATCTTCGATGGATTCGAGCCCATGTCGGATGCGCCGCACAGTCGCGACGAGCATGACGTAACCCTGCCATGGGACAGTGTTCGGGAGATCGCATCCGCAACTACTCCGGCCATTAATCCGGAGCAAATGACGCCATCCGAGAGCGGAGGAATAGACCCCGCCATGGAGGCCGCACTCTCAGTTGTGATAGAGCCAGATGCTGACTTCACCCCTTTCGAGAGCCGCATCGCCGAACCACTGGATTTATCTCCGACCACGGACTCCAAGCCTCCTACATCCGTGCCCGTCGAATCCGACGGGGCGCCGATCATGGATTTCACCTCCGTGGATATCTTTCAGCACTTACCTTTCGGAGATGTGCTAAATTCATGAAGGTCTCTCTCCCTGTTAGGAGAACCTTGGCCGAACTATGTCTGGCTAGAATGGGATGGGGGCGACGAAGAAATACGCTGCCCACCCACCACCCACTTACCAGCCACTGTCGACGACTTAACTGACATGCTCGACTTCGACTCCGAAGACATCGATGGTATGGACGACGATGCAGGAGATGAACAGGAACCACCGCCCACAGGGCGCTGGACCGCCACTTCATCACATGACGTATACATGGTGGATACACCCAGAGAGGGCACTGGCTGAAAAGCCTCCCCGAAAACTCAATTGGAAGTTGGGAGGACCTCGAGGACGCTTTTCGGGCCAATTTTCAAGGGACTTATGTCCGACCTACGGATGCAGATGATTTAAGTCATATAATCCAACAGTCCGGAGAGTCCGCCCGAAAGCTTTCGAACAGGTTCCTCACCAAGAAGAACCAAATCGTCCACTGTCCGGACGGCGAAGCCTTAGCAGCTTTTAAACATAGCGTCTGGGACGAATGGCTCGCCAGACACCCCGGCCAAGAAAAATCGAGAACAATGGCAGCCCTAACAAGCCTCATGACCCGCTTTTGTGCGAGCGAGGACAGCTAGTTGGCCCGTAGCAGCACCAACGACCCAAGCACATTCGAAGTCAGGGATGGCAATGGTAAACCACGAGCAACAAAAACAAGCGTCGAAATAAAGAAGGTAGCCCAGATAACACGGCGGTAAACGCCGGATTCAGGGGCTCCCGACCAGGTCAGCGGAAAAAGCCTTTCAAAGGCAGCAGAGAAGGACAATCTGGCCAAAACAAAATTCTTGACAAACTCTGTCAGATTCATGGCACCCAGACAAACCTGCAAATCATACCCACAGAGAATGTTGGGTCTTCAAGCAAGTCATTAAGCTAAACGCCGAACACAAAGGGGAAGAGACACCAAGCGAAGACGAGGATGAACCTCGCCAGCAAAGAACCGGAGGACAGAAAAAGTTCCCACCAGAGGTTAAAACAGTAAATGTGATCCATGTCACAAAGAGGAGAAGCAAGCATGCACTCCGAGGCACACGCGTTATAGAGCCCGTCACCCCTAGGTTCAACCCCTGGTTGGCCTGCTCGATCACTTTTGATCGTAGGGATCACGATACAAATATCCGTCACGAAGGACTGACGGCCTTGGTGTTAGACCCAATAATAAATGGGTACCATTTCACACAAGTCCTCATGGACGGCGGCAGTGATCTAAATCTGATATATCAGGACACAGTCCGCAAAATGGGGATAGACCCGACACAAATAAGCCACAGTAATACTACCTTCAAGGGAGTAATACC
This sequence comes from Triticum aestivum, assembly GCF_018294505.1. NCBI lineage: Eukaryota > Viridiplantae > Streptophyta > Magnoliopsida > Poales > Poaceae > Triticum > Triticum aestivum. Next base: position 279,246,779 of record NC_057800.1, on the reverse strand, counting down.
AGGCCAAGAGGCCTGCTGTACGGGCTCCTACTACTAGAGGTGGTATTCGGTTCTCCCGATAACTTCCGAAGCGAAAGGTTAACTTTTCACATCGCCCCATTCTGAAGTGGTTATCAAGCACTACTCGGAAGAACGGCTTTCGCTCATTTTAATTCAATACCGCATTATTCTTTTCTCAAGCTTAAGATGCCCGGTCCACGTGCCGTCATCTCAGTTAGTGGAAATACTATACGTTTCTTACGTACGGAAGAGGATGCGGCGGCTCTAACAGCCGCAAACTAGACGGCCTCACCAACCAGAAAAAATGGCAGGTCGTCAAGACCACGGACACAGTTAAATGAATCCGGCGTTCCATCATATATACATGAGATTGGTTTGATGATCAAACCCTCATAAACGATACCAGGGGCTTCCCGCGTGTAATCAGGGCCAGCCCGGCTCAACTTGGCTTCTCTTCAATTTTGATAGTTCATTGATAATAACCAATTCTTCTTTTTGGCACGACAACTTTCACCTAAGTTCTTTCCTTTTACAGATGACAATCATGCTACACCCGTCCAGCACACGGCACAACGGAGATACAGGCGCAGACGTGTAGTAGGGACCCGCCCAAAGGTTTCTTTTTAGATGAAGACCACACGTAAACCTTTCTTAATGTCTCTTGTTTCTCACATCCTCCGGATACTCCACACAACCGAGATGGATGCTGGCATTATTGGCATGTGGCCACGTAGGATTTCGCACGTACTCAGACACAGGTGGTTTCTTATTAAGGGCATTTTTAGCCCGGTATATGTTATAAAGACCGAACACCTTAGGGAGTGTTCGGCGTCGCGAGTTTGGCCCTATATGCATCAGCTTCGAATCATGTCTTTGGTCAAATGTTGGGTTTGCCTGGCTCCCACGTTTTGGTACCTTACGTTCCGTTATATCGGCTAAGGTAGCACTGGGAGAACTAATGCGATTGTGCCCTGGTTCATCCGGACGAGCACCTCAGTAGAGAAAGCCGAAAACTGACTGTCATGATATAGCGAGAGACTGGTAAACCACTCGATGACTCATCGGAATCTTCGGGATTCCTTCGCATTAACGAAGGGCCATTTCCTGGTCATGTACGTACGTGCCCCGTATTCGGACGAGCGCAGAAGTACCAGGGGCTATATAGTAGCCCCACCGTCAAACTCCTATGGCTAAGTGAAAGTGTTAAAGCAATATAGTCCGATTTCCTCATTCGTTGCGCTATCACCTCCTTAACGGACCAAGACGTTGGATCAAGTGTGGGTATGCATTTTTGCGAACACCCCCGCATTATATGCATGGGGGCGGAAGCCGACGACTGCAAACTTTCAGGTTATATACATATATACATAAATGGCCGCACAAGAGGCATCATAGTACTTTCGGGCAAGAGTATAAATACAGCCTTGATAATTCAATAAAACATTGTTTTTACAAAGGGAATACATGTCACTAGAACATAATATTCTTTGAGCACTGAGCCTCTATCGAACGAGCGCCTTCAAGAACTTCTTCAAAGTAGTGCTCGACAGCCACTCGGCCTACGGCCAAACCCTGTGTCGCAACAGTGATGGCCTCCATCTCCGCCCAGTATGTCTTAACATGGGCAAAGGCCATCCGCGCACCCTCTATGCACGCCGATCTCTTTACGGCATTGATGCGTGGCACAACACAAAGGAATTGTTGCACTGGTTTCACTCGTTTGTCAAAGAAGCAACTTAGTTTTACCTCTCTTCTCTTTCTCTTCCGTTGTCCCTCCGGTGCCATTCTAGATCTTGGGACGAGATCCTCTCATAGTGGTGGAGTGTTGTAACGCTCCAAGACCAGAGATTCAGATGCCTTCCATGGTTTCCGAGTTTCGCCGTGTGTTTCTTTTGTGCTTGCTCTTTTATTTGTGCATTGCATCATGTCATCATGCCATCTTCTCATAAATCTTTTGCAACTCAACTAAATAAATGGCATGGATCTTTGATCCATTTAAACCGAGGGAATTCACCTGGTGACTTCTCTTTATAACATATCCTCCCAATATTAGGCAGCTATATTAAATATCCCATTAACTTGGAATCACCCATCACACAATTGCATTACTCTTCAACTCTTCTTCTATCCGACTTAACTTCATATATTTTCCTTGTCATCTCTCTCTCAAGCCATACCCATGCATCATCCCTCCCACTTCCTTCGTTTTTCATCTCTTTGCAAGTGACCTTATTCCTCCTCCATTAATGTTCATCTTTTCCCTATAAATCTTGCCTTTTTTCCTACACCCTCTCTGTCAGATTTCATCCCATTCGAAGTTGTTTTGGTCAGGTTCAAAAATGATTGAAGTTTGAGAATAATTCAAACTCTAATTATTTTTCTACCTTCTAAAAATGCTAGAGCAATTTATTCAAACCCTACATAAATCCAGGGTTCCAGATATATTTTTATATATCTCATATTCCTAACCAAAACCCCTGGTTTTTCCCCTTTTATTGGTTGTTTAATTATATAAACAATAAATTTAAGATAGGGAAGATTTTGAAAAGGAGGGGGAGCCCAGCTGCAGCCTCCGGCCGGCCGACCCAAGGCCTCCCATGCCAGCCCACTTGCAGCTAACCCTAGCCTACCACTCGATCCTCAACTCCCTCTCGTCCCCATCCACCGCCGCCTCTCCCTTCGTCCCTTCCCCCGATCCACTTCTCTCCCTCGTGCTACACCCCAGCGCCCCATCTCCCTCCGCTCGTTTTTCTCCCTCGCCGCCACTCTCACGCACGCATCGCACCAGGGGCCCGATCCCATCTCCCCTGCCCTGCGCTATACCTCCCTCTTCTCCACGTCTGCTGCGCCGCCCAGGGTCTCCTTCAGCGTCGGCCTCCTGCGTCGTCGGTCTGCCTTCCCTTCCTTGCTGGAGCAAGCTCGTCGTCTGCCACCAAGCACCCAGTGCCGCCACTCATCGACCTCCTCTGCTCCAGTCATGGACAGCCCCTGCCTCGTTCGACCACCACCATTGCGCCCTGCTGCCGCTGCTCTTCTCGCGTGCCGCCTGACCTGCACTGTTGCAGCTTCGCGCTTGCTACCGTGCCCTGTTGCTGCTTCGTCCGACCGCGGACAACCTCCGTCGAGATTGCCCGGCCACCTTCGACCTCGGCGTGGCCCTACCTTCACTAGCATCCGCCTCCTGCCAGCCGTTTTCATGGGTTCGGGGAGCCCCAAGTCATGTTCGTGGCCTCGTTGGCTATTGATGCTACGTTGTTGACCTTCTCCATCGTCTACCAGGGCTCGTCAAACCCTGTATCCGGAGCCCAAGCTGGAAGAATCCGTGGACGTGCTTCTCACTTGTGCCAGTTTGGATCATCAAGAACGTTTCGGGATTCGCCGAGTACCATTACGCCCGGAGGCCACGGATCCATGAAGTTCCACTACCGTCGCCGTGTATCCGACAAGTTCGCGAGTACGACTACTTCCCACGACGACCTTGTAACACTACCATCGCAAGAACCGAGGCCGGCAAGTCCGAAGACCCAAGTACCATGACGCCAAGTACCAGGACGACGAGGACCGCCAAGTTCGTCTTCTGCCGTCTCCGAAATGTCTCCGAAATCGCCAAGTACCACGACGATACGAGAACAACTACTGTCGACGTGCATTTTGCCAAGTACCACTACCGTCGACCCTCGAAGACTCCGTGGACATCAAGTTCTCGCCGTACCCATGAACATCTACGGAAACTTGTGAGACTAAGAATGTGAGCGACTACCATCGCCAAGTACCACTACTTCCCACGACGATCGTGAATGACTACACCGCTTGACCCGAACCGTTCCGATAACGCATGCTTTGAAGGTATAACCCTGAGACGACCGCCCGTGGACGAATGTTTGTGTGATGTATGAGATGCCCATGTGTTGCTCCGTGTCCGTAGTGTCTCTCGCTTCCATGCCATCGACTCATGGGACACCCGGTATCCGGGAGCGCCCCGCCATCTTTTGCACGCTTCCGCACACTTCTCCTTTGCACCGGCATCTCAATCGAGTTTTCTGTTTCCGTTATCGTTGTTGTGGCACCCTTTTTTCTTTCCACCACGGTGACAAATGCTTCATAATATGCTCTTGTTAACATTTTCTTAACATTGCATAAACTTGAACATGACATCCACATCATGATAATAACATTTAATATGTTTAAAAATTGTTGTTGCATTAAATTGCTAATGCACATGAGGATTTATCGGAATTGTAGTTTGTTGTTCTGGCCTCATTTAAACTTGCCTAGATAGGTAGTTTTTCTTATGCTTCACCTCTTGCCATGTTAACAACATTTAATATTGTTGGGTACATAAACGAGATCGAACTAAAATAAGGCATGTGGTGTTCCATCAATATGCAACTCGTTGCATATTGAGCTCCACTTAACTTGTAGTATTGTTTGTGCATTTTGCCATGCCATGTTTCATTAAACCGGACATGCATCATACTCGATTGTGCATCATGCCATGTCTATGTGGTGGTTGTTTACTATGTTGTTTGCTCTTTTCCGGTGTTGCTTCTTCGGGTTGGTTCCGATAACGTCGTGTGTGTGAGGATCCATTCGAATTCGTTCGTTTGTCTTCTTCATGGACTCTTCTTCTTCCTTGCGGGATTTCAGGCAAGATGATCATACCCTCGAAATCACTTCTATATTTGCTTGCTTAGTTGCTCGCTCTTTTGATATGCCTATGCTGCGATACCTACCACTTGCTTATCATGCCTCCCATATTGTTGAACCAAGCCTCTAACCCACCTTGTCCTAGCAAACCATTGTTTGGCTATGTTACCGCTTTGCTCAGCCCCTCTTATAGCGTTGTTAGTTGCAGGTGAAGATTGAAGTTTGTTCCTTGTTGGAACATGGAGATGTTGTTCCTTGTTGGAACATGTTTACTTGTTGGGATATCACTATATATCTTATTAATTAATGCATCTATATACTTGGTAAAGGGTGGAAGGCTCGGCCTTATGCCTGGTGTTTTGTTCCACTCTTGCCGCCCTAGTTTCCGTCATATCGGTGCTATGTTCCCGGATTTTGCGTTCCTTACGCTGTTGGGCTATAATGGGAACCCCTTGACAGTTCGCCTTAAGTAAAGCTCTTCCAGCAATGCCCAACATTGGTTTTACCATTCGCCACCTAGCCTTTTTTCCCTTGGGTTTCGTGGACTCAAGGGTCATCATTATTTTACCCCCCCCCCCCCCCCGGGCCGGTGCTCCTCTGAGTGTTGGTCCAACCTGTCAGCTGCCGGTGACCACCAGGGGCAACTCTGGGCTGGCCTACCCGTACCTAGGACAATCTGAGTGTGCCCTGAGAAAGAGATATGTGCAGCTCCTATCGGGATTTGTCGGCACATTCGGGCGGTGTTGCTGGTTTAGTTTTACCCTGTCGAAATGTCTTGTAGAACCGGGATACCGAGTCTGATCGGAATGTCTCGGGAGGAGGTCTATTCCTTCGTTGACCGTGAGAGCTTGTCATGGGCTAAGTTGGGACACCCCTGCAGGGATTTGAACTTTCGAAAGCCATGCCCGCGGTTATGGGCAGATGGGAATTTGTTAATGTCCGGTTGTAGATAACTTGAACCTTAACTTAATTAAAATGAGTCAACTGCGTGTGTAACCGTGATGGCCTCTTTTCGGCGGAGTCCGGGAAGTGAACACGGTGTTGGAGTTATGTTTGACGTAGGTTGTTTTAGGATCACTTCTTGATCATAGTTTCTCGATCGTGCTTTGCCTTCTCTTCTCGTTCTCATTTGTGTATGTTAGCCACCATATATGCTAGTCGCTTGCTGCAGCTCCACCTCATACCTTTTACCCTACCTATAAGCTTAAATAGTCTTGATCGCGAGGGTGCGAGATTGCTGAGTCCCCGTGGCTCACAGATACTTCCAAAACCAGCTTGCAGGTGCCGATGAGTCCGTGTAGATGACGCAACCAAGCTCAGGAGGAGCTCGATGAAGATCTTGTCCTTTGTGTTGTTTTCATTCTAGTTGATCAGTAGTGGAGCCCAGTTGGGGTCGATCGGGGACCTTGTCGCATTTGGGGTTCTTCTTTTATTTTGGTTCCGTAGTCGGACCTTGATTGTATTTGGATGATGTAATGCTTTATTCATGTAATTGTGTGAAGTGGCGATTGTAGGCCAACTATGTATCTCTTTCCCTTATTATATTACATGGATTGTGTGAAGATTACCTCACTTGCGACATTGCTTTCAATGCGGTTATGCCTCTAAGTCGTGCTTCGACACGTGGGAGATATAGCCGCATCGAGGGCGTTACATCGACCTTGGTCCTCCCGGCCGCAGGTGATCAACAACGGACCTCATGGCAAGTCCGGACAACCTATGGAGCTCGGCCCACCAAGCCATTCGCTCATTCAACAGCAGCGGACGGACTAGAGCGTGAAACTTTGGGACCTTTCTGATCCTTGAAGTACTCGGCCGCATCAGCAGCACTTGCAGCCAAATCCATGTAGGCGTCCGCAGAACTCCATAGTCGGTCCAAAGGAGCATACTTCGGATCTCCGAACATAGTCTGCAACAAGAAGGGCTTCCCAGACACGATATCTGCAGCTTGATTCAGCTCCTCCTTCGTCGCTCTAATTTTGGAGCGGGCTTCCTTGGCAGCCACCAGGGCTTCTCCAGGTTTGTTGCCTTCGCCCAGTTTTCTTCTTCAAGAAGCTGGTAACGGTCAGCGGCATCTTTTAACTCTACAACCATCTTGGCTATTTTTTCCTTACTCTCGCAATGCGCGGCCTGTTCGGCCCTTAACTCTCCGGCCGCCTTTAGAGCGGCCCCATTGCTACTCCTTGCTTGCTCCTTGGCTCGGGCAAGCTCCGCCCAAAGGGTCTCCATGGTGGCAGCTCCATCTGCAGTCACAACATATTAAAGATACTAGCATCATGCTACTCTTATTATGTGATGATCACCAGAGAAATCACTCGCCCTGTGCCTCGTCAAGCCGCTGGTTGACAAGCACGATATCGGCATCGGCCGCATCAAGTTGCCGCTTTAGCTTGGTAAATCCATCAGTTCAGCTAGCCACCGTAGCCTTAGCCACCTGCACATAAAGGCAGTTGAATTATTACCTGGGTATATGATCCTCGGGTTGCCGCCGTTCTCGACGACAACCAGAGTCTCAGGGGCTACTATCTGCATAGGGCACACCTAACGTATGCGGTACTATCAAAAACATACATTATTTCACGTACCTCAAAGCCTTTTAGCAGACTCATAAAGGCTTCATGCAAACCACTTTCAGTGGATGGAATCCTTTCAATTACCATACCCATTAGCGTATGATGCGCTTCCGAGACGACCGCTTACCCCAGAAGATCCTTCAGCGCGTCCGACCGCACACTGTACGTACCCTTGCTGTCGCTCTCCTTAGGAGCCGGATACTGGGGATTCCGGGAAGCCAAAGGGTTATCCTCTAGCCTTAGTGGATCCGGAGATACCCTTCACGGCGACACTTGAAGGTCACCCGCTTCATGAGGCGGGGTGTCAGGGGGAGGCATTTTGCTCTCCATCATCTCCGGAAGAAGATACCCCGAAGATGAACTCTGTCGAGAAGGGCTACGATCAGGACTACAATTTATAAGCATTAGTTATTGTCTTCAGAAGTAAGGTAGGATGTTTCCACTATTAAGTACTTTTCAATTACTTACAGCTCGGTAGAGGGCTGATCCCCGCGCGGACATTGTGCGGCAAGAATACCCTCTGAGGCAGGACCCTCTGATGAAGATTTCTTCTCCCGTTTGGAAACCTTAGTTTACGGATCTTCAGATGTAGTCCTCTTCCTTCCCCGGGGAGAGAGAATGTCAGATTCTTCCCTTTGGTTGTCCTCCCTCGCGGAGGCGCTCATTCCCCCGGCTGGAATAAGTAGCGAGTGAGGCCCTCTTTCGCCCTCTCTATTCCCCCCATCATCTTCCTTTGAGGGCACTGGATAAGGCGGCGGCTCGAGCATCTTGTCCAGTACCGGATTGTCCAAGCCCTTAGGAAGGGGGGCTGAACACCTGATCATCATCGCCTTTGTTATCCAGTCCAGGTCAAAGAGCGGCTCTTTAGAATGATGCCATGATAAATGAAAGGATAGTAGGTTCGACATGGGATTACTTACTTGGGCAGCGGGGCGGTTGCAGCTTGGATCCACGTCCTTGGTGGTGTCCAGACACTCTATTTGGGGTCCAAAGAAAGATTTGTACATCTTTACGAGCGTTATGCTGAGGAAATGTTGAATAGCTCGTGGTCCTTCTGGGTTGAATTCCCACATGCGGAGGGGTCGGCGTTTGCAAGGCTGGACTCGACGAACTAGCATAACTTGCATTACCATAACCAGACTGAAATCTCTCTCAAAGAGATCTCGGATACGGCTCTGCAGTATTGGTGCGTCCTTTGCTGGACCCCTGCTCAGCCCCCTGCTGATCCATGCCATCAGTTGCGGTGGGGTGCCCGAGCGAAAGGTGGGGGCAGCTACCGACTTGGCACTTCGGGGAGTTATGATGTAAAACCACTCCCGCTGCCACAATCCGGACACCTCTCGGAAGGAACCCTGATCTTGGATACGGCTCTACAGTATTGGCACGTCCTTTGCTGGACCCCAGCTCAGCCCCCTGCTGATCCATGACATCAGTTGCGGTGGGTTGCCCGAGCGAAAGGTGGGGGCAGCTACCCACTTGGCACTTCGGGGAGTTGTGATGTAAAACCACTCCCATTAGCTACCACAATCCGGACACCTCTGGGAAGGAACCCTGATCTCGGATATGGCTCTGCAGTATTGGCACGCCTTTGCTGGACCCCAGCTGAGCCCCCTGCTGATCCATGACATCAGTTGCGATGGGGGGCCCGAGCGAAAGGTGGGGGCAGCTACCCACTTGGCACTTCGGGGAGTTGTGATGTAAAACCACTCCCGCTGCCACAATCCGGACACCTCTGGTAAGGAACCCTCCGGCCATGGAGCGTCATCGATTTTGCTTATTAAAGCACCTCCGCACGCTGCATGCCGCCCCTCGATCATCTTCGCTTCACATCGAAGGTCTTGAGCCACAGGCCGAAGTGAGGGGTAATGCGGAGGAAGGCCTCACATACGACAATAAATGACGAGATGTGAAGAAGGGAATCCGGGTCCAGATCGTGAAAATCCAGCCCATAATAGAACATAAGACCCCTAACAAAGGGATCCAGAGCGAGGCCTAGTCCTCGGAGGAAGTGGGAGATGAACACGACGCTCTCATTGGGTTCTGGAGTAGGGACGACCTGCCCTCGGGCAGGCAGCCTATGCGCAATTTTGGCGGTCAGATATCTGGCCTCTCTCAACTTCTTGATGTCCTCCTCTGTGATGGAGGAAGGCATCCACTGACCTTGAAGGTTGGATCCAGACATAGTTGAAAGTGTGAAGCACCTTACCTGAGCTTTGGGTGTTAGAACTCGAGGCGGGGGAAGGATTCGATTGAGCGCGGGGGGGGGGGGGGGGAGAAAAAACCTCGTCCCCTTTATAAAGAGGGTGAATATCAAGCGTCCTCCTCGTGGCCGTTTGGGACTTGCCTAGATTTAGGAGTCATACCAACAGGCATGATTGGGTTACCCACGTCTGTATTGATGAGAATCCCGTGATAAGGGGGAGACGGTCTCTGCTTTGACAAGACGTGTCAAGAAAACCGCCTCGCGTTATGTGCAGAGCTGGTTGAGAAAAATGGTACGAATAATGACCTGCCCATGGCGTGGTGTCATGTTGTCAAAACATGTCAGCAGATTAGATTTGTGGAAATATTATTCTCTTTACAGTGGTATGTTGAACTTATTTTGCAGGGTCGGACACTATCCTTGTATTCAAACTGTTCCATGGTGTATTCGAAGGAGGAACCCACCTTGCAATGCCGAAGACAACACTGCGCATCAGACTGATCGTCATTGAAGCCTGGTTTAGGGGCTACTGAGGGAGTCCTAGATTAGGGGGTTTTCGGACAGCCAGACAGTTGGACTATGAAGATACAAGATTCAAGACTTCGTCCCGTGTCCGGATGGGACTCTACTTGGCGTGGAAGACAAGCTAGGCAATACGGATATGTATATCTCCTCCTTTGTAACCGACCTTGTGTAACCCTAGCCCCCTCCAGTGTCTATATAAACCGGAGGGTTTTAGTCCGTAAGACAACATACAATCATACCATTGGCTAGCTTCTAGGGTTTAGCCTCTTTGATCTCGTGGTAGATCAACTCTTGTAATACTCATATCATCAAGAACAATCAAGCAGGACGTAGGGTATTACCTCCATCAAGAGGGCCCGAACCTGGGTAAACATCGTGTCCCCTGCCTCCTGTTACCATCCGCCTTAGACACATAGTTCGGGACCCCCTACCCAAGATCCGCCGGTTTTAACACCGACAGTAGTCGATTTCTGCTACCTCGTCCTCTTCTTCCTCATCTCCCTCGTGGGAGGAGGGGGATTCGGTCTCTCCGGACACTGCGTCCGAAGGACCCTTGTGGCAGAGGCCGCCATTGGCGTCCTCGACCTTCTACTTCTTGGCCTTCTTCTCCGGCGCCTGATAGGTCACTGGGACCAGCATCTTTGTGAGCTAGGGTGTGACCAGGTCCTCAGGCAGCGGTGCCGGACACTTAATCTGTTCCGCCATGGCTATATAGCCCTGATCAGAGGACGGTAAACTCATTATATCTAAAAACTTATTGACCAAATAGATGTTAGGGAAAAGCAAACTTACCGGTGTGGCCGGATTCTCTATGTCAAGACCGGTGTCTTTGGTCTTCTTCGGCCACTTTTTCTAGGCTTTGAAGAGAAGCTTCCAGATGTCTTCGTGCATTTTACCGAATAAGTGCCTCAAGGTATGTGGATCTTCTGGATTGAACTCCCACATGTGAGTGGGCCGGAGTTGGCAGGGAAGAATCCGGCAGAAGAGCATCACCTGAATCACGTTAGTGAGACGGGTGTTCTTGCCTATCATATTTGTGATACGCTTTTGTAGCATCGGCACTTCTGCCATAGATCTGCAGTCCAGACCCTTAGTGGTCCATGAGGTAAGCCACATAGGGGGTCCGGTTCTGAACTCAGGAGTGGTCGCCCACTTGGTGTCGCGGGGTTCGGTGATATAGAACCACTCCTGCTGCCACACCTTGAAAGTCTCCACGAAGGCCCCCTTAGGCCAAACGACATTGGGGAGCTTGCTCACCATGGAACCGCCACACTTCGCATGCTGTCCGTCGACCACCTTTGGCTTTAGGGGTAGTACCTCGCACACGACAATGAACGCCGAAATGTGAAGGAAATAATTCAGGGCTAGATCATGGAAATCTAGCCCGTAGTAGAACATAAGGCCCCGGACGAAGGGTGCAGGGGAAAACCTAGCCCATGGAGGAAGTGGTTTATGAATACAACCCTTTCACGGGGATCCAGAGTGGGGATGACTTGATCCTTCGCGGGGAGCCTATGCGCGATGTCCGCAGATAGATATCCCACCTCCCGGAGCTCCTTGACTTCCTTCTCAGTGACGGAGGAGGCTTCCTACTTGCCCTGACATGGCTAGGGAGGTTGGTGGCAGTGGGAGAGATTGGAGATTTGGCGCTGGAGCTTGAAGATGGGAAAGCAGGAGAAGGAAGAAGGCGTAGGGAAAAGAGGAATCTTTATCCTCTTATATACAAAGTGAATATCAAATGCCCCCCTCAAGCCTTAAAACTCGCCTGTTCCCAAGGGGTAGTGCAAATGGCACGGTTGGATTACCCAAAACTATATTCATGAGGATCCCACAATGGGCGGACACGATCTCTATTTTGACAAGACATGCCAATAGATGATGTGCCTCGAAATGTGAAGCGAGAGGCGTAAAAATGGTTCGAAATGTTAAGAGGCCAGAAGTGACGTTTCGCCGAAAAAAGTTGTTAGAGGAAAGGTGTCAGGACCCCGACTCGATGTCACATCGATCTAGCTGGTAACACCTCATATCACTTTGCGGCCTCACGCACGGTATCCCCACGGGTGTCGTCTTACCTTTTCCCGGGACCGTTTGCGCCTTTTGGCTCACGTATATGATAGTGTCGCTAGCATCCATATGATAAAGAGCCCGGGCTGACATGACTAGTCGTAAACCCAAAGTGGCACAGACTTACAGGGACAGGCATCCATGACCCAGCTTCGAACGTGTCGGTCATCAGCAAGTGGGTCCGGGCTGTAGCACTGGGCTAGCAGGACTCCGGTAAACCGGGCTGTAGCGGGCTAACAGGACTCCGGTACTCAAAGCGTGACATTTCCCCGAAGGGACAGACACAGGAACGAAGAAGGACACATGCCGGCCAGCCTAAGTGTTCCAGAGCAGTAGCAAGCTACCATGGCTCAGCGGTAACACTAGGAGACATTTCCCGGTAAGAGAGGCTACTAAAGATAAACAACTAGATAGTCAGATCCCACACATACCAAGCATTTCAATCATACACACAATATGCTCGATATGTGCAAATACAACGAAGCATCACAACATGACTCTACGACACAAGTACTTTATTTAAGGCTCAGGGAGCCATACATATCATACACACAGGTACGGGTCTCACGACCCAACATACAAGTCATACAGTCATACAAGCCAACAGCGGAAGTACTTTGTCTGGGTACAGACAACTAGTAAAATAAAAGAGGCTTGGAAGCCTAACTATACTACGTGGTCCATCACAAGCTCAGGGTCACCACCTGGGTCTTTAGCCTACTCGTTGATGTCAACGTCTACATAGAACCCATCAGAAGGGGTTGCAGCGTCTTCTGTAAAAATGTAGATTATAGCAACATGAGTACAAAGGTACTCAGCAAGACTTACATCAGATCCTACATACATGCATAGTATCAAGAAGGGTTGGTGGAGTTATTGCAGCAAGCCAGCTTTGACTCTTGGCTAGACTATCCTACGATACTCCAACTTGAAATAGTTTTGCGCACACGAGTCCACTATTCACCACTTCAATACACTACCGAGGATCCACCTCCGTCTTCCTACGGAAGAGCCATCCTCGGCACTCACACTTATCTTGAGGCTTTTAGTAGTTTCCATTTACTTGTCTATGAACTGTATAGGCAACCAAGTAGTCCTTTACCGCGGACGCGGCTATTCGAATAGATCATGTTAACCCTGCAGGGGTGTACTTCTTCATACACGCTCTCACCACTTATCGTCGTTTACACGACATGTACTCGGCAACCTTCAAGCGGAAGCCCAACGTGGGTGTCGGCCACGACCTACCTAATCACCTAAGCCTCCAGTCCAGGTTTATCGCCTATTCAGGTTCCATCCGCAGGGAGTCCGGCCGAGGTTTCCCATACGGCCCCGAACGATGTGAACAGGGTTCCCGAGATACCTAACGGGTATTCGGTACACCCGGCCACGTACCTACCGCATCACAGCCCACCCCTACGGTCAGCGCTGTCCACGGCCTCCAGTAGGCTACAAACACCAGAAACTACTTGCAACTCCTGGACGGAGAACTAGGGTGAATAAGAAGTCGAGAGGGTCCATTGGTTTCGGGCCCAATGCATGGTAGTAGCTGATTCTTAAATCACACATACAGATCTCAGTGCTTAAGGTCGGCTTCAATGAAACAACCCACCATGTACTCCTACATGGCCTCTCATCGATACCTTTACCAAATCGTGTTCACCACACCACTCTCATTACCGACATAATCATTTCACTCTAGCCCATCACCCAGATGAACCAGACCTGACACGACTCTAAGCATAGCAGGCATAGCAAGGTAGGAACAACACATACATATGGCTCAATCAACTCCTACACATGCTAGTGGGTTTCATCTAGTTACTGTGGCAATGACAGGTCATGCAGAGGAAATGGGTTCAACTACCGTAGCACACAGCAGTTTGAATCGCGTTGTCTTAATGCAGTAAAAGAGAGCAGGAGCGAGAACATGGGATTGTATCGATATGATCAAATGGTTGGTTGCTTGCCTGATGGTTCGTTGCACGGATACGATTCTTCGTTAGGGTAATCACGGTACTCCTCGGGGACAGATCCTGTCGCAAAGGATAACGATACACAGGCATCACCAAACAATGTGCAACAATATGATGCATGCATGAAACATGGCAATATGAGTGTGTTGGGCTAATGCAACTAAAGCCAGAAGTGTTTGAGCAAATTTGAATCAAAGATTCAAATTTCAAATTCAAATATGGCCTTTTAAAGTGCCTTTCCTTGTTCTGATTAAAACATCAATTTAACTTGTTTGGTCATGCATGAAAATAGTACAGATGGATAGATTGGATTTTTCTGATCATTTTTCATATATAATTTGTCCAATTTGGAGTTACAGAATAAAAGTTATGAATTTTTGAAGTTTAAATAATATTCTGGAATTTCCTGATTTAATTTAAATCCAGAAATATCATTTACTGCGTCAGCCTGACATCACAGTGACATCAGCAGGTCAACAGAGCTGGCTCGGGTCAAACCTGACGTGTGGGGTCCACACGTCAGTGTCACAGGGGCTAATCCCGCGTTGACCCCGGGCTGGTTAGCTTTGACTAAGCCCTGGGCCCACTTGTCAGCGTCAGTAGGTGGTGGTTTAGTGGCTAATTAGCTAGGCCACGTCAGCTCGCCGGAGTTCTGGCCGGCGGCGACCAACAGTGCGGCGGCGATAGTGGTTTTGGTCGTTTCGGCCACCAAATGGACCGCGGAGGCCACCGGAGTGAAGCTGAGGACGACCCGCGGCTCTTGGCGGAGTCCGTTGGGGTCGGGGTGGCCGGAGTTGACGGCGGTGAGCTCGGCTGCGGCCGCCGGGGTTCGGTCGTGCACGGGAGTGGTGCTGGAGCTCGAAGTCGAGCAAAATGAGGCGCTAGGGATGCTCTACTGGGTTCTGTGAACGCGTTGGACTCGCCGGGGTGACCAAATGGTCACCGGAGCTGCGTCGACGGCGAGCTCGGCGACGGCGGAGGTTCGGCCGTGGTGGAGATGAAGCTACGGTGAGGGATCGAGGGGGAGAAGAGGGGGAAACGGTGGCGTAGCTCACCGCGGTTGCAGTGGGCGTCGAAGCGGGCTCGGGGACGCGCTGGAGACGGCGAATTCGTCGGCGACGGTGGTCGGAGCCCGAAGAGGGGAACGGCGACGTGGCGGCGATGCAGGGCTTCCGGGGACTCGTGGAGCGGTGGGGAGGAAGAGGGAGTCGAGGCGGAGCTTCTGAGCTACTCGGGGGAGCGAGGGGTGGCCGGAGACAGTGGCTACGGCGAACGGCGGCGACGGTGTGCTTCGGCCGAGAGCGAGAGAGAGCGAGGGAGAAACGGGGGAGAGTGAGCGAGAGCAGGGGGAATCGGGACGGGCTGCGGACGTCGTCCACGCGGCCAGGAGGGCGTCGGCAAGCAGGAGGTGGCCGCGCGGCCGCGCGCGCGCGAGCACGCAGCAGCTTCGGGGCGTGGGGAGGAAGACGACGGGGAGCTACAGTGTTGGGCTGGGTCGGCTGCTAGCTGGGCCGGCCAGCTGGCTGGGCCGCACAGGTAAGTCTTCCCCTTTCTTTTTCTGTTTTCTGTTTTTATTTAATATATCTGCAACTTTGTTGAATTAAATAAAATACCTAGGCAATTCCAAAATCACCAAACTACTCCTGGCTCATAGTTGGATTATTTCCAACATGAAACATTTTAGTTTGGAGATATTTGAGCATTTAAATATTTTATATTATTTTAAATGCCCAAATTCAAATAGTTATGATTTAATTCAAAAACCCTAGGATGGCCTAGGAAAATGTGCACCACTTTTGCAGAGGTTCTGAACCAAGGCAAAAATGATGGGCATTTTAGAAGGGCATTTCAGGTTCATTGAAAATTATTTTAGTAAACCCTAGTTGGTTTCAGAGGGGACTGGGGGTTCTGTCATCCCCATTTCAAGTTTCTGATGAAAGAGTAAACATGATGCAACACTCTAATGCATGACTAGCTAGGGTGTGACAACTCACCCCCACTCAAAAGAATCTCGTCCCGAGATTTGGGTTCCTCCGAGAAGAAGGCGGGATACTCAAGTCGAAGACGATCCTCCCTTTCCCAAGTTGCTTCATCTTCAGAATGATGCGACCATTGAACCTTGAGAAACTTGATATTATGACGTCGCGTGGTACGTTCGGCTTGATCGAGGATACGAATGGGGTACTCTCGATATGTAAGATTATCTTGGAGATCAAGCGTTTCGTGGTCCACTTCACGGATAGGATCCGAGAAGCAACGCCTGAGTTGAGAAACGTGGAAGACATCGTGAACTCTGGAGAGGTGCGGAGGTAGTTCCAATTGGTAGGCAACTTCTCCTCGTTTGGCAAGAATGCGAAAAGGTCCAATGTAACGAGGAGCCAATTTGCCTTTGATACCGAAACGATGGGTTCCCTTCAGAGGGGTGACCCGAAGATAAGCCTTCTCGTCAACCTCGAAAGTCATAGCCTTATGTTTTCGGTCATATTGACTCTTTTGACGGGATTGGGCTGTTTTCAACTTTTCACGAACGATACGAACTTGTTCTTCTGCTTCCTGAATCATATCCGGGCCAAAGAATTGTCTTTCCCCGGTCTCTGACCAGTTAAGGGGTGTTCGACATCGTCGTCCATAGAGAACTTCAAAAGGGGCTTTACCCAAGCTAGATTGATAGCTGTTGTTGTAAGCGAATTCGGCAAATGGAAGGCACTTCTCCCAGTCCATTCCGAACGAGATAACAGAGGCTCGAAGCATGTCTTC
This sequence comes from Triticum aestivum, assembly GCF_018294505.1. Classification (NCBI taxonomy): domain Eukaryota; kingdom Viridiplantae; phylum Streptophyta; class Magnoliopsida; order Poales; family Poaceae; genus Triticum; species Triticum aestivum. Next base: position 279,230,034 of record NC_057800.1, on the reverse strand, counting down.
TAGAATTTGGTTGACGCGTTCCACTTGACCACTTGACTGAGGGTGGAAAGCGGTGCTAAAGGAGAGACGAGTTCCCATAGCATTTTGGAAACTTTCCCAAAATCGAGAGGTGAAAAGACTTCCTCGATCCGAATTGATTTCCAAAGGAACACCATGGAGAGACACTATTCGGGAGATGTATAAGTCTGCCAGCTGACTAGCGGTTATACTCTCACGAACAGGTAAGAAATGAGCTACTTTGGAAAGACGATCGACCACGACGAAAATAGCATTATTCCCTCTTTTGGTCCTGGGAAAACCGGTAATGAAATCCATACCAATTTTATCCCATTTCCATTCAGGAATAGCTAAGGGTTGAAGGGTGCCAGCAGGCCGTTGATGCTCTGCTTTTACACGACGACAGACGTCGCAATTTGCAATATACTGAGCAATTTCTCTCTTCATCCTAGTCCACCAGAACCTCTGGCGTAGGTCCTGATACATCTTAGTACTACCGGGATGAATGGTGAGAGGAGATTCATGAGCTTCCTTAAGGATTAATCGCCTTAGGTTGCGCACCTTGGGAACCACTAGTCGATCCCCGAAGTATACGACTCCTTGATCATTAACGGAGAAACAATTCGCAATTCCTTTCTGAATGTTTCTCTTGATGCGGGAGATTCCCGGATCTACCTTCTGTGCTTTGATAATTTGATCCGTAAGGGTAGGTTTTGCCACCAAGGTGGAGAGAAAACCTTGAGGTACAATGTGAAGGTTAAGCTTCCGAAATTCCTCATGGAGAAGCGGTTGACTTTGTTGTAACATCAGGTTGTTACAATAAGATTTACGACTTAGCGCATCAGCCATGACGTTGGCTTTCCCTGGGGTGTAGGTTATTCCTAAGTCGAAGTCTGTGATCAATTCAACCCAACGTCTTTGCCTAAGATTCAGATCCGGTTGGGTGAAAATGTACTTCAGACTTTGGTGATCAGTGAATATTTCGCAACGATTACCGAGGAGGTAATGTCGCCAGGTCTTAAGTGCATAGACTACGGCTGCAAGTTCTAGATCATGAGTAGGATAATTCTCCTCATGTGGGTGCAATTGCCGTGAAGCGTAAGCAATTACGTGTCGATCTTGCATGAGAATGCAACCTAGTCCTTGTCGCGAGGCGTCGCAGTAGATAACAAAGTCCTTGGAGAAGTCTGGCGGTACCAGCACAGGAGCAGAAGTCAGGCGTCTTTTCAGTTCCTGAAAGCTGTGCTCACATTGTGGAGTCCATTCGAACTTCTTATCTTTCTTGAGGAGTTCGGTTAGAGGTTTAGCAACTTTGGAGAAGTTCTCGACAAAGCGACGGCAATAGCTCGCTAAGCCTAGAAAACTCCGAACTTGCTTGACCGATTCGGGTGGAGTCCAATCAAGGACGGCTTGAACTCGCTCAGGGTTAACCGCAATACCTTTACCAGATATTACATGACCCAGATAGGTCACTTCTGGCAACCAGAATTCACATTTAGAAAATTTGGCATAAAGGCGATGCTCTCGAAGTTTCTTCAACACTAGCCTTAGATGTTCGGCATGTTCTTCCTCGTTCTTGGAGTAGATGAGTATATCATCGAGATAAACTACGACGAATTTATCCAAATACTCCATGAAGATTGAGTTCATTAACCGAGAAAAGGTGGCTGGAGCGTTGGTTAAACCGAAGGACATGACGGTGTACTCGTATTGGCCATAACGAGTAACAAAGGCCGTTTTAGGAATGTCCCCGTTTCTGATTTTGATTTGATGGTAGCCCAACCTCAAATCCATCTTGGAGAAGACTGAGGATCCAGCGAGCTGATCATACAGATCGTTGATCCTGGGAAGCGGGTATTTGTTCTTGATTGTGACCAAATTGACAGGTCGGTAATCTACAACCATCCGGTCCGTACCATCCTTCTTCTTAACGAATAGGACGGGGCAAGCCCACGGAGATGAGCTAGGTCGGATGAAACCCTTTTTCAAGGATTCATCGAGTTGTTTCTTAAGCTCGGCTAGTTCTAGGGGTGCCATCTTATAAGGTCTTCTAGCAATCGGAACGGTTCCGGGGATGAGGTCTATTACGAACTCAACATCCCTGTCAGGTGGAACACCTGGCAATTCCTCTGGAAAGACATCCGGAAAGTCACGGACTACCGGAACGTCCTCAAGGTCTGGCAAAGGGCTGGCGTTAAGAGAATATAACTGTCGCTTGGCTATTCGGGTCAAGACATTGACTATCTTCCCCGAAGGATGGGTGAGTTGAACAGTCCTAGAGAAGCAATCAATTTTGGCTTGATGAGCTGACATCCAGTCCATACCCAAAATGATATTAATATCTGAAGATTTAAGGGCTATCAAAGATGCAAGGAAAACAAGTCTGTCGACTTGGATTTCATTTCCATAACTTACCCTAGAGGTCTGCCATCTAGACCCAGGGGTAGAGATTTCCATAGTGGATGGCAAGTCACAGAATGCAACGTTATGCAAACGAGCATAATTTTCAGATATAAAAGAATGAGAGGCTCCTGTATCGAAAAGAACAGATGCCGGGTGGCAATTAACAAGAAGCGTACCGAGAACGACGTTGGGGTCCTCTTGAGCTTCTTCGGCAGAGATACAGTTGACATGGCCACGTGAAGCGGTGACCGGTTTAGCATGAAACACTTTCCTGTCGGCTTGCCACGGCCAACAGCTTTAGCAGATTGATTGGGGTTGGTCTGGGGACACTCACGCATATAATGACCAGATTCCCCACACTTGAAACAAGTCACGGAACTGGTACGTGGAGGAGCATTATTGGTTGGACCCCCATAGGGCTTGGCTGGAGCAGACTGTTGAGCGGGGCGAGGCGCCTGGAAGGATGGCCTCGGTGTGAACCTGGGTGGCAGGGCGGTGTTGGGTACCCACACGCGGCGCTTCTGAGGACCAGCACCGGATGAGGAACCCGTGTCACGTCCATGCTTGCGTGTTGCGTCATAGTCAGTCTGACCAGTTTCAGCACTGATGGCTTTGTTGACAAGTTTCGAAAAGGATGTGCACTCATGCAGACGGAGGTCGCGGCGAAGCTCAGGACTAAGGCCCTTGCGGAACCTTGCTTGCTTCTTGGCGTCAGTAGAAACTTCCTCAGTTGCATATCGGGCGAGATTACCAAACTCCCTGCTATAGACATCCACAGAAAGTCGGCCTTGGGTGAAATTGCAAAATTCTTCACGCTTACGGTCCATGAGACCCTCCGGAATGTGATGTTCACGGAAAGCCTCGCTGAATTCAGCCCAAGTTGTGACATGGCCCGCTGGGCGCATAGCTCCATAATTCTCCCACCATAGACTGGCGGGGCCTTCAAGATGATATGCGGCAAAGGTGACCTTGTCAGCCTCCGCTACCAGCGCGGAACGCAGTTTGTGAGAGATACTGCGAAGCCAGTCATCAGCGTCGAGAGGCTCGACGGAGTGGTGGAACGTGGGTGGATGCAATTTGATAAAATCACTGAGTGACACCACGTTAGCCCTCTGATGGTGTGCTGTATTCTGTTCAATACGCTCCAACAAACGGTTTGTCTCCCGCTTGTTTCTCTCAGCTTCCATCATCACCTCGGCTAGTGAAGGAGGATGAGGCAGATTTTCATTCCTGGCTTCACTGCCTTCGGCCTGCTCTTGAGAAGCAGGGTTAGCGCGCGTGTTGACCATCCTAGGTAAACAAGACAATGATTTAGTCAGAATGATAAAATTCCGACATAGGATACATAATGTAAGGAATAACTCGGAATGCAAGATGATCATCCGTATGACATGGTAGATACAGAAACTGCTTCTTTATTCCATCGTCATACACACCATACAAGGTTTAGTACAAGACCAAGCAAAGTACTAATACGGTGAAAAGAGGATTACATCTCATCGGAGGCATTCCAAGCTCCTATACATTATTTTTCTACATCTCCGGAAGAGTACAAACTAGGTCATATCCCACGAGTCACGCAGGACGATAGACGACACAGCTAGTGCGAACTAGTGATACTACTACTAACTCAGACCGATCCGTAGTAGTCCTCGTAGAAGTCACCTCCATAGCCTGGAAGTTCAACATGATCATCCGGAAACAGACGGTCTCGCGGAGCTTGTGGACCATAGGGGCTAGGATGAGGTCTTGGACCAACAAACGGTGGCCTGCGGGGACCGCGAGGTGGGGTGATGCCTCCTACATCACGCCAAACCATCACGTCTGGCAGAGCAGATCTCACAGGATAGAGATCGCGCATATCTGAATATCCAGCTTGCACCGCCGGTGCGAACCGAGTCAAAGTGGCCCAGTGGTCAGCACGGGTATTGAAGAGCTCTAACCTTAAGGCCCGATTTTCACGGTCCTTATCCTCGAGCATCTCAGCAGTGGTGCGAGTCCGTGAATCCTCCTGAGTGGAGTCAGCATAGATAGCCTGGAGATACCCTTGTGCTCCCGGAAGTGATCCTGGCATATACCGGAAATCAGAGTCCCGAAATAGACCAGATCTGACTCGCATAATGGTCATCATAGAGTAGGCGGCATCCTGCACAGCCATCTCGATAGTAACCCCGAGTCCATAGGAGCAGTGAAGAGGCTCAGTGGATCCAGGATAAGATGGAAATATCCTGACAGTGCAGAGATACTGGCTTTGATTAAAGTCTCGGAATTGCTCTTCGACCGTGTACTCAGGATACCAGCGGTATCCAGCCTCAGTCATTACCCTGACCAACTTAGCAGTATGGCCGGGTACATCTAGGCATCGAGTCAGGCGAACCACTTGATTGAGGTCGCGAGTGGCCATCTGAAAGCACAATTATAATGCAAAGGCATTAGAATTTCTAGCAAAATTTCGGCAGCATAACAGCTGTAAATGCTCAAAAAGGATATTGAGACATTTGACAAAGGATTTCGTACACACTCAACATCATCATATCAAGTCTTGAAACCATTCCTACAACATAATGTGGTAGTAGAACTGAACTAGGCTGATAACCATCAAACTTATAAGGTACTACTGATTAGTAACACGTGATCCTGATAGAGAGAACAGATCCTAATTCCTTAACCCCCGGTGGAAGAATGGACTGACTCAGATCAGAATGTCATAAGGTATAAGGAGTAAAAAGAGCCTTACGTTCCATCCCACAAACAATTCCCCTACATATAACTAAAGAATTTCTAGACTCAACATCGACCAGTTTGGCTTGGAGAACCTACAGGCAGTCCGGCTCTGATGCCAACGCTGTCAGGACCCCGACTCGATGTCACATCGATCTAGCTGGTAACACCTCATATCACTTTGCGGCCTCACGCACGGTATCCCCACGGGTGTCGTCTTACCTTTTCCCGGGACCGTTTGCGCCTTTTGGCTCACGTATATGATAGTGTCGCTAGCATCCATATGATAAAGAGCCCGGGCTGACATGACTAGTCGTAAACCCAAAGTGGCACAGACTTACAGGGACAGGCATCCATGACCCAGCTTCGAACGTGTCGGTCATCAGCAAGTGGGTCCGGGCTGTAGCACTGGGCTAGCAGGACTCCGGTAAACCGGGCTGTAGCGGGCTAACAGGACTCCGGTACTCAAAGCGTGACATTTCCCCGAAGGGACAGACACAGGAACGAAGAAGGACACATGCCGGCCAGCCTAAGTGTTCCAGAGCAGTAGCAAGCTACCATGGCTCAGCGGTAACACTAGGAGACATTTCCCGGTAAGAGAGGCTACTAAAGATAAACAACTAGATAGTCAGATCCCACACATACCAAGCATTTCAATCATACACACAATATGCTCGATATGTGCAAATACAACGAAGCATCACAACATGACTCTACGACACAAGTACTTTATTTAAGGCTCAGGGAGCCATACATATCATACACACAGGTACGGGTCTCATGACCCAACATACAAGTCATACAGTCATACAAGCCAACAGCGGAAGTACTTTGTCTGGGTACAGACAACTAGTAAAATAAAAGAGGCTTGGAAGCCTAACTATACTACGTGGTCCATCACAAGCTCAGGGTCACCACCTGGGTCTTTAGCCTACTCGTTGATGTCAACGTCTACATAGAACCCATCAGAAGGGGTTGCAGCGTCTTCTGTAAAAATGTAGATTATAGCAACATGAGTACAAAGGTACTCAGCAAGACTTACATCAGATCCTACATACATGCATAGTATCAAGAAGGGTTGGTGGAGTTATTGCAGCAAGCCAGCTTTGACTCTTGGCTAGACTATCCTACGATACTCCAACTTGAAATAGTTTTGCGCACACGAGTCCACTATTCACCACTTCAATACACTACCGAGGATCCACCTCCGTCTTCCTACGGAAGAGCCATCCTCGGCACTCACACTTATCTTGAGGCTTTTAGTAGTTTCCATTTACTTGTCTATGAACTGTATAGGCAACCAAGTAGTCCTTTACCGCGGACGCGGCTATTCGAATAGATCATGTTAACCCTGCAGGGGTGTACTTCTTCATACACGCTCTCACCACTTATCGTCGTTTACACGACATGTACTCGGCAACCTTCAAGCGGAAGCCCAACGTGGGTGTCGGCCACGACCTACCTAATCACCTAAGCCTCCAGTCCAGGTTTATCGCCTATTCAGGTTCCATCCGCAGGGAGTCCGGCCGAGGTTTCCCATACGGCCCCGAACGATGTGAACAGGGTTCCCGAGATACCTAACGGGTATTCGGTACACCCGGCCACGTACCTACCGCATCACAGCCCACCCCTACGGTCAGCGCTGTCCACGGCCTCCAGTAGGCTACAAACACCAGAAACTACTTGCAACTCCTGGACGGAGAACTAGGGTGAATAAGAAGTCGAGAGGGTCCATTGGTTTCGGGCCCAATGCATGGTAGTAGCTGATTCTTAAATCACACATACAGATCTCAGTGCTTAAGGTCGGCTTCAATGAAACAACCCACCATGTACTCCTACATGGCCTCTCATCGATACCTTTACCAAATCGTGTTCACCACACCACTCTCATTACCGACATAATCATTTCACTCTAGCCCATCACCCAGATGAACCAGACCTGACACGACTCTAAGCATAGCAGGCATAGCAAGGTAGGAACAACACATACATATGGCTCAATCAACTCCTACACATGCTAGTGGGTTTCATCTAGTTACTGTGGCAATGACAGGTCATGCAGAGGAAATGGGTTCAACTACCGTAGCACACAGCAGTTTGAATCGCGTTGTCTTAATGCAGTAAAAGAGAGCAGGAGCGAGAACATGGGATTGTATCGATATGATCAAATGGTTGGTTGCTTGCCTGATGGTTCGTTGCACGGATACGATTCTTCGTTAGGGTAATCACGGTACTCCTCGGGGACAGATCCTGTCGCAAAGGATAACGATACACAGGCATCACCAAACAATGTGCAACAATATGATGCATGCATGAAACATGGCAATATGAGTGTGTTGGGCTAATGCAACTAAAGCCAGAAGTGTTTGAGCAAATTTGAATCAAAGATTCAAATTTCAAATTCAAATATGGCCTTTTAAAGTGCCTTTCCTTGTTCTGATTAAAACATCAATTTAACTTGTTTGGTCATGCATGAAAATAGTACAGATGGATAGATTGGATTTTTCTGATCATTTTTCATATATAATTTGTCCAATTTGGAGTTACAGAATAAAAGTTATGAATTTTTGAAGTTTAAATAATATTCTGGAATTTCCTGATTTAATTTAAATCCAGAAATATCATTTACTGCGTCAGCCTGACATCACAGTGACATCAGCAGGTCAACAGAGCTGGCTCGGGTCAAACCTGACGTGTGGGGTCCACACGTCAGTGTCACAGGGGCTAATCCCGCGTTGACCCCGGGCTGGTTAGCTTTGACTAAGCCCTGGGCCCACTTGTCAGCGTCAGTAGGTGGTGGTTTAGTGGCTAATTAGCTAGGCCACGTCAGCTCGCCGGAGTTCTGGCCGGCGGCGACCATCAGTGCGGCGGCGATAGTGGTTTTGGTCGTTTTGGCCACCAAATGGACCGTGGAGGCCACCGGAGTGAAGCTGAGGACGACCCGCGGCTCTTGGCGGAGTCCGTTGGGGTCGGGGTGGCCGGAGTTGACGGCGGTGAGCTCGGCTGCGGCCGCCGGGGTTCGGTCGTGCACGGGGGTGGTGCTGGAGCTCGAAGTCGAGCAAAATGAGGCGCTAGGGATGCTCTACTGGGTTCTGTGAACGCGTTGGACTCGCCGGGGTGACCAAATGGTCACCGGAGCTGCGTCGACGGCGAGCTCGGCGACGGCGGAGGTTCGGCCGTGGTGGAGATGAAGCTACGGTGAGGGATCGAGGGGGAGAAGAGGGGGAAACGGTGGCGTAGCTCACCGCGGTTGCAGTGGGCGTCGAAGCGGGCTCGGGGACGCGCTGGAGACGGCGAATTCGTCGGCGACGGTGGTCGGAGTCCGAAGAGGGGAACGGCGACGTGGCGGCGATGCAGGGCTTCCGGGGACTCGTGGAGCGGTGGGGAGGAAGAGGGAGTCGTGGCGGAGCTTCTGAGCTACTCGGGGGAGCGAGGGGTGGCCGGAGACAGTGGCTACGGCGAACGGCGGCGACGGTGTGCTTCGGCCGAGAGCGAGAGAGAGCGAGGGAGAAACGGGGGAGAGTGAGCGAGAGCAGGGGGAATCGGGACGGGCTGCGGACGTCGTCCACGCGGCCAGGAGGGCGTCGGCAAGCAGGAGGTGGCCGCGCGGCCGCGCGCGCGCGAGCACGCAGCAGCTTCGGGGCGTGGGGAGGAAGACGACGGGGAGCTACAGTGTTGGGCTGGGTCGGCTGCTAGCTGGGCCGGCCAGCTGGCTGGGCCGCACAGGTAAGTCTTCCCCTTTCTTTTCTGTTTTCTGTTTTATTTAATATACCTGCAACTTTGTTGAATTAAATAAAATACCTAGGCAACTCCAAAATTCACCAAACTACTCCTGGCTCATAGTTGGATTATTTCCAACATGAAACATTTTAGTTTGGAGATATTTGAGCATTTAAATATTTTATATTATTTTAAATGCCCAAATTCAAATAGTTATGATTTAATTCAAAACCCTAGGATGGCCTAGGAAAATGTGCACCACTTTTGCAGAGGTTCTGAACCAAGACAAAAATGATGGGCATTTTAGAAGGGCATTTCAGGTTCATTGAAAATTATTTTAGTAAACCCTAGTTGGTTTCAGAGGGGACTGGGGGTTCTGTCATCCCCATTTCAAGTTTCTGATGAAAGAGTAAACATGATGCAACACTCTAATGCATGACTAGCTAGGGTGTGACAAAAGGCACTGTTTTGATTGATATCTTGCCTTCATGGCTAAGGGTTTTAACAAGTATACAGAGCCAAATACAGTTCTTTTGTTTAGAAAATTGCCTTGAAGTATTCAGGAGGAGGAACCCGCCTTGCAGTGCCGAAGACAATCCACGTGCCAAACATATCGTCATTGAAGACTGGTTCAGGGGTTACCTAGGGACTCCTGGATTAGTGGGTCCTCGGGTTTCCGGGCTATGAGATATGGGCTAGACTGATGGGCCGTGAAGATACAAAGTGAAAGATTTTCCCCCGTGTCCGCGTAGGACTCCCCTATGCATGGATGGCAAGATTGGTGTCCGTATATGTAATTTCCTTCCTCTACGAACCGACTCTGTACAACCCTAGGCCCCTCCGGTGTGTATATAAGCTGGAGGGTTTAGTCCCTAGAGGCTATCAAAATTCATATAGGCTAGACATCTAGGGTTTAGCCATTACGATCTCGAGGTAGATCACCTATTGTAACCCCTATACTCATCAAATACAATCAAGCAGGACGTAGGGTGTTACCTCCATTAAGAGGGCCCGAACCTGGGTAAACATCGTGTTCCCTTGTCCCTTGTTACCTTCGGTCCTCAGACGCATAGTTCGGGACCCCCTACTCGAGATCGGCCGGTTTTGACACCGACACTGAGCATCAAGCATCTACGCCCGGAATAACCCCCTTGAAGGTGGTGTTGCTGGGTTTAATCCTTCACGAATCGATCCCCATTTTACTCATTGTGTGTGTAGATTAGATTGAGGCTGCTGCCTCCATCCAGTAGGACTCTCGTTAGGTGATACCCATCGATAATTGGCTCAAGAACCAGGGCCGCCGATCCTCCATGACGGATGCTGGTCGGATGATCCTTGCGGTCAAAGGTGATCGGGCCAGCCGACCATAGGTTGATCTTCGGTGCTACGGGCTCAACTGTGTACACATCCTGTAGTGCACGCTTCCTCTCCTTCCTTAGTATATGGGTGGCGTAGATCATGTTTACTGTCTTGAACTCAGAAGGGAAGGGTTCTCGCCTCCACTGTTCAGCCTGTGGGGCTCCTCATGGTCCTCGCTATGTGGGCTTTTGTCCGAGTCTTCGGCTTGGAGTTTGCCAGCATGCTTTATCACCAAACGTTTGCGGTTGGAGTGGTTGGCGGGCTTTTAAGCGGTGCCATCAATCTGGCAGGGCCTATCAAGGATTGCGTCCAACTTGGTTGGGCCGTCCTAGTTACCTTAGAAGGCTTCTTCCGTGACCCAGACATTGGATTACAGAATCCAACATTTACTGTTTTGTCATCAGCTTTGTAGTCGTTATGGTGGCATTTGTTCTTGTTCCTTCATGGCTTCCCATTCCTGTCCGGGACTTCAGGAGTGTTGGGGGTGTCCGCGTTGATGCTTCTACGAGCCAGCCAATTGTCCTCTCCGACGCAGAAGCGGGTCATTAGGGAGGTAAGCGCTGACATCGTTCTCGGCTTGTCTTGGCCGAGTTGGCATGGTAGCCGTTCTTCCTGAATACTGTGCTTAAAGGCAGCTATAGCTTCGGTGTCCGGGTAGTCAATAATTTGGTTTTTCTTGGTCAAAAATCGGTTCCAAAATTATCAGGCCAACTCACCGGGCTGCTAGATTACAGGGCTCAAGTCATAGGCGTCCGGGAGCCGGACATAAGTGCCCTGAAAGTTCGCTCGGAAGGCCTCCTCAAGTTCCTCCCAACACCCTATGGAGTCTTTGGGAAGGCTATTTAACTAGTGTCTGGACGGACCCTTGAGCTTTAAAGGATGGTACTTGATGGCATGGAGGTCGTCTCCTCGTGCCATATGGATGTGTAACAGAAAATCTTCGAACCATACTATAGGATCTGTAGTTGTAACGCCCTCGATGCGGCTATATCTCCTACGTGTCGAAGCACGTCTTAGAGGCATAACCGCATTGAAACAATGTCGCAGGTGAGGTAATCTTCACAACAACCCATGTAATAAATAAGGGAAAAGATACATAGTTGGCTTACACTCGCCACGTCACACAAATAGCATAAATAAGATAACATTCATCCAAATACACTCAAGGTCCGACTACGGAACCAAAATAAAGATAAATCCCAAATGCAACATAGTCCTCGATCGCTCCAACTGGGCACCACTACTGATCATCTGGGAAAGACACATCGTATCGTCCTGAGTCCTCATCGAACTCCCACTCGAGCTTAGTTGAATCTCCTGGAATGGTATTGTCGGTCCCTGCATCTGGTTTTGGAAGTAATCTGTGAGTCACGAGGACTCAGCAATCTCACACCCTCGCGATCAAGACTGTTTAAGCTTATAGGAAGGGTAAAAGTATGAGGTGGAGCTGCAGCAAGCGACTAGCATATTTGGTGGCTAATATACGCTAATGAGAGCGACAAGAGAAGGCAAAGGCACGATCGAACAACTATGATCAAGAAGTGATCCTAGAACAACCTACGTCAAAACATAACTCCAACACCGTGTTCACTTCCCGGACCCCGTCGAGAAGAGACCATCACGGCTACACACTCTATTGATTCATTTTAATTGAGTTTAGTTTAAGGTTATCTACAACCGGACATTAACAAATTCCCATCTGCCCATAACCGCGGGCATGGCTTTTGAAAGTTCAAATCCCTGAAGGGGTGTCCCAACTTAGCCCATCACAAGCTCTCATGGTCAACGAAGGATATTCCTTCTCCCAAGACAATCCGATCAGACTCGGCATCCCGGTTACAAGACATCTCGACAATGGTAAAACAAGTCCAGCAACACCGCCCGAATGTGCCGACAAATCCCGATAGGAGCTGCACATATCTCATTCTCAGGGCACACTCAGATGAGACATCCTATGAGTAAAACCAACCCTCAAGTTGCCCCGAGGTGGCCCCGCAGTCTACTCGGTCGGACCAACACTCAAAGGAGCACTGGCCCAGGGGGTTTAAATAAAGATGACCCTCGGGCTCCGGAAACCCAAGGGAAAAGAGGCTAGGTGGCAAATGGTAAAACCAATGTTGGGCATTGCTGGAGGAGTTTTATTCAAGGCAAACTGTCAAGGGGTTCCCATTATAACCCAACTGTGTAAGGAACACAAAATCAAGGAACATAACACCGGTATGACGGAAACTAGGGCGGCAAGAGTGGAACAAAACACCAGGCATAAGGCCGAGCCTTCCGCCCTTTACCAAGTATATAGGTGCATTAAGATAAACAAGATAATATGGTGATATCCCAAAAATGAACATGTTCCAACAAGGAACAAACTCCAATCTTCACCTGCAACTAGCAACGCTATAGGAGGGGCTGAGCAAAGACGTAACATAGCCAAACAACGGTTTCCAAGGACATGGTGGGTTAGAGGTTTGACATGGAAATATGGGAGGCATGATAAGAAAGTGGTAGGTATCGTAGCATAGGCATAGCAAAAGAGCGAGCATCTAGCAACCAAAGATAGAAGTGATTTCGAGGGTATGGTCATCTTGCCTGCAAAGTTCTCTGAGTTGATTTGATCCTCATAAGCGTACTCAATGGGCTCCTCGATCACGTACTCGTCTCCCGGCTCTACCCAAAGCAAAACCATAAGCAAAGGGAGACACAATCAACCACATGCAGTGCACAAACAACATGATGCACAACATGTCATGAGATGCGAGATGCGGTATGCAGTGCATATGCATGACTTGGAGAGGAAAGATTGAACCTGGCCTCAACATGGAAATCCAAGAGTGCCACTAGAAAGAGGAGTTGATTTCGGTCGAAATCGATATAAAGATCACCGGAATCGGATGCACAGATTGGAAATGACAAGCAAAACAAATATGGCACCGATCTGCGATAAACAGCATGAGACCATATAAATGCAACAAGAACAACATGCTACAGCATTCTAACATAGCAAAAAAATACATGGCAGGGATCCACTCATGATGCTTGATAAAATATGAACACTGAGCTACGGCTAATTCACTCAATAGCAGGTTTAAACAAGCATGGAAAAAGTGCGAAAGATATCAGGTTTCAGACTTAGTGAAATTAACAGCATGTCAGGAATTTAACATCAGGAAGCAATGTTCAAAGCACGAAAACTACATGCTACAGGAACATATCATGGCAAATCAAGTCATGGCATGAAGCTACTCAAATCATACAACAAAAGTCCCCTTACTGACCATAAGCCAAAAGGGATCAGAAAATACAATTGCAACCACGTGAACATAGCAATTATCGTTAACATATTCAGACTTAGTTGAAAACTGGGACATGGCAAAAGAGATATCAAGTAGGCATGTTTACGAGCTCAATGCACTCACCATGAGGCATTGCATGACAAGCTAAGCATACACCCAGCAAGTAGACATGGCATAGAAGCTAGACATGGGAAGAACAACATCATAGCATGGATGGATCAACAACAACAAGCTCGGCAAAATTGCTAAACATGTTAACAATTTGCCAGGAACATTTTATAGCAAAAGTAGGGCTCGATTGACTCAAGCTAGGGTGCTCCATAAATGCAAACAAAGAAATGGATGGATAGAGCACCATAATATCTACAAAACATCCTTACTGATCATGCTCAAAAGAGGCACGGATCACTAGGAATCAACATGAACATATGGCATAAAAAGAATAACAGGACAAAGACATAGAATATTTCTAAGTCCCTGAAATCAGCAACATTAGGTAAGCTACTATGCAGGCTTGTGCTAGTAACCCCAGTGATCACAAAAATACATGGCATACACCCCTGTAAAGATAACATGTCATACTTCAAAACATATGTAGAGCTCAGGATCCTAGCATGCACACATTAATCATGGCAAAAATGACAAAAGTGCATTTGCTAATAAGAAACTGAAACTAACATCACATAGCCCTCTTCCAACTGCATTTCGGGCATCAAGATGAGCTCAAATGAAAATGATGCAATGAGATGAAATGGAGTACTCGTCGAGACGAACATTTCGATATGCTACATGCACGAATCGGAGCGACAGTGATGAAGTTATGATGCGTCAAAGTATGCATAAAAATCTAGGGTTTCGGTGAGAAGTCAACCGAAAACGGATCTAGATCTGGCGGGTACTGTAGCAGTTCGTTTCCCGAGGATGGCCGGCCAGAATCAAGGTCGCTGGAGCTGTGGATGTCGCCGGACTTGGGGATCAGGGGAGGAGGAAACCGGCCATCCGGCATGGTGGTCGCGGCAGAGGACGGCGAGGGCGGTGGCGCGATGGCCGGTTGTGGGCGCGAGGGGCGCGGGGCGTCGAGGTCACCGGCGACGAGGCACCCCGCGGTGGCCGGAGAGGTCGAAGGAGTGCGGCGGCGGCCGGAGCGCTGGCGATGAAGGCGGTGGCAGCGCGCGGCAGGAGGAGAAGGGTGACGGGCGCGGCGCGATGGAGATGGGCCTGGGAGGGCCGGCTGCGGGCTCCCCGGGCCTCGGCGGTGGTGAGCGGCGGTACAGGCCACGTGGTGGCATCCTATTGGTGGCGGCGGTGTGTCCGGCGGCCGGCGGACGTGTCCGGTCGCGCAGAGAGGGAAATTAGGGTTTCGGGAAGAGGAGATCCGAGAATGAAATGGAGGGGTCTTTATATAGGCATAGAGGGAGCTAGGAAGCTCCAAATGAGGTGCGGTTTTCGGCCACGCGATCGTGATCGAACGATCTAGATGATGGAGGAGGTTTAGGTGGGTCTTGGGCCACTTTGGAGGGGTGTTGGGCTACAACACACACGAGGCCTTTTTGGTCCCTCGGTTAACCGTTGGAGTATCAAACGAAGTCCAAATGGTACGAAACTTGACAGGCGGTCTACCAGTAGTAAACCAAGGCCGCGTGACAAGTCTCGGTCCTATCCGAAAACTTTTAACACACACACACGAAAAGAGGTAGAAAGGGACACCGGAGGACATAGGAGCTCCGGAATGCAAAACAGACAACGGGGAAAATGCTCGGATGCATGAGACAAACTTGTAGGCAAATGCAATGCACATGATGACATGATATGAGATGCATGACAAAGACAAAACACACGGAGACAAAAACCCAACAACGAGGAAAATATCATAACTTAGTGCCGAAAATGGCAAGAGTTGGAATACAAATAAGGCAAATTACATCCGGGGTGTTACAACACTCCACCACTACGAAAGAATCTCGTCCCGAGATCTAGGACTGGAAAAACTCTGGGTACTCAGAATGGAGGTGATCCTCGCGTTCCCAGGTGGCTTCACAGTCGGAATGATGTGACCACTTGACTTTCAGGAATTTGATAGACTTGTTGCGAGTCTTACGCTCAGTTTCTTCAAGAATAGCAACTGGGTGCTCATGATAAGACAAGTCTTCTTGGAGATTGAGGGAGTCATGGATTAGGGGGTGTTCGGATAGCCGGACTATACCTTCGGCCGGACTCCTGGACTATGAAGATACAAGATTGAAGACTTCGTCCTGTGTCCGGAAGGGAATTTCCTTGGCGTGGAAGGCAAGCTTGGCGATACGGATATGTAGATCTCCTACCATTGTAACCGACTCTGTGTAACCCTAGCCCTCTCCGGTGTCTATATAAACCGGAGAGTTTTAGTCCGTAGGACGAACAACAATCATACCATAGGCTAGCTTCTAGGGTTTAGCCTCTCTGATCTCGTGGTAGATCTACTCTTGTACTACCCATATCATCAATATTAATCAAACAGGACGTAGGGTTTTACCTCCATCAAGAGGACCCGAACCTGGGTAAAACATCGTGTCCCCTGCCTCCTGTTACCATCCGGCCTAGACGCACAGTTCGGGACCCCCTACCCGAGATCCGCCGGTTTTGACACCGACATTGGTGCTTTCATTGAGAGTTCCTCTGTGTCGTCACTTTTAGGCCCGATGGCTTCTCCGATCATCAACGGTGATGTGATCCAGGGTGAGACTTTTCTCCCCGGACAGATCTTCGTATTTGGTGGCTTTGCACTGCGGGCCAATTCACTTGGTCATCTGGAGCAGATCGAAAGCTACGCCCCTGGCCATCAGGTCATATTTGGAAGTTTGAACTACATGTCCGACATCCGCAGAGACTTGATCTTCGACGGATTCGAGCCACAGCCGAGCGCGCCGCACTGTCACGATGGGCATGATTTAGCTCTACCGCCAAATAGTGCCCTAGAGGCCGCACCTGTGTCCGCTCCGACCCCTAGCTCGGAGCCGATCACACCAACCGAGGATGGGTGGTTAGACACCGCCTCGGGGGCTGCAATCTCTACGGCGATCGAGCCGAACACCAGACCTATTCTCTGCGAAGCCCATGACTCCAAGGAGCCGGACTCCTCTCCAGACTCCGAGCCCTCCGCGCCCCGACCAATCGAACCCGATTGGGCGCCGATCATGGAGTTCACCGCCGCAGACATCTTTCAGCACTCGCCCTTCAGCGATATTCTGAATTCACTAAAGTCTCTCTCTTTGTCAGGAGAGCCCTGGCCGGACTATGGTCAGCAAGGTTGGGATGCATATGATGAAGAAATTCAAAGCCCACCCACCACCCACTTCATAGCCATTGTTGATGATTTAACCGACATGCTAGACTTCGACTCCGAAGACATCGACGGTATGGACGCCGATGCAGGAGACGATCAAGAACCAGCGCCTATAGGGCACTGGAAAGCCACCTCGTCGTATGATATATTGTCAGGACCGGTTTTTCGGGATATTAATTTCCCAAAAGCGGCCCTTATGCTCACCAGCCCCAGGATTACTGTTAGCTGATGAGACACCAACTTGTTACAGAAACTCCAAGCAAACTATAAAATATGTAGTACAAGACCATTCTGGCCTATGGGTACAACAATTGGTTTCTAGTGGTTGGTGGCGGAAGCGGTTTGCGGATCATCAGCGTCTATGGGACTCCATTTCCCACAGGAACAGCTGACCAGGATAACTCCTATCTTCGCGAGGCTGCTACCTCCATTTGCGTAGGTTCCGGGGCTGTCATCGCAACGTTCCTTTCCATGCAAGAAATCTGGCCAAGACAATAGCCAGGGACAAGCCAGTGAGTACTTTGAATGTACTCGCAAACATTAAGAACACAGGTATAATATAGCCACTGATAATCATGCTTTGAAATATTCCATGATTACTTCGTCAGTCATAAATGAAGCTCATGATGCATGCAAGCAGGTTAATCATGTCATATATGAATATGCAATCAGCGAGTAGAAATATAATGCACCGATCGGGTTTCTGAAGAGACGCCTCTAAAGGATAACAATATAAAGTATGCCTCAGTCGGGCATCTAAGCGACACCACATAAAGGGCTTATAAGTAGATAAAATATCAAGCATGCCACAGTCGGGCGTCTGTGCGACACCGCATAAAGGGCTTATAAGTAAATAAAATAACTAGCATGCCACAGTCGGGCGTCTGTGCGACACCACATAAAGGGCTTATAAGTAAATGAAATGACAAGCATGCCACAGTCGGGCATCTGTGCGACACCACATAAAGGGCTTATATAACAATAATCACAGTGAGTACCCAGGAGGTAGAACCATCCCAGGGATACTCAAGAATTCAAATAACATAAATGGTTAGTCCAAAATAATAATAATCATAATCATCATACGTCACAAGTTATAATCCATGTTCTTGTTTAGTAGTTTCTCCTCTGAAGACCGACACTAAGACCGACACTTGACCCATCCCAGACTGTAGTCCTTAACCATGGACATGGCTATTCGAATAGGTTTAATATCTCTGCAGAGGGTGTACTCTTTACCCATGAGTAACGGATTCCTTTAGTCCATCGGGACTAATTCCGTCTATGGTCTTTTAATTGAAACCACCCTAACCGCACACACCAGCCAAACTCACCGGTGTCTGGAATCACCCTTGACACTTGTTAAGCAAAACTCTAAGTGGGGAGGCTAAAACCTCGACTTAGCATGGGATCACAAAATTTATACCGCGCGCAAACTGGGGGAGCTACCCCCTTCGGCTACAACCAAAAACACCCATGCCCCTGGACCGGATGACTGGCTTTAATCCAGGGCCATGGAACCCTCATCGCGGTCTCTCTGTACGGTGTGTGCTAGACAGGGGTTGACAACTTACTGAACCGTACCCTACCTACGGCACGGACAAGTGGCAGCACGAAACAAGTATGGGGGTTACTGGAACAAGACTCGATCTATGGCCGACTCAGGAGGCTTAAGTATTTCCTGCATGACTAGCTCAAGGATAATATTTCACATCCATCAGACACAACCACCACTCATCATACCTCCCCCAGCCCCGCCGGTCATAACCGTCTCGACGAGGGACAAGCTCGTGTCTACCCAAGACAGAGACTTTCCCGGATCTTTCCCGGTAGGCATGAGAGGCATATGAGGGTGATTGCTATCACAAGTATGTCCATTGCCAACAGCAGAAAATTTCATCTTTGCCCTCAAAGCGTACGATCATATCGTCACAAACACATAACGGATACTCCATGTCACGGTGGTGTTGTAACTGTATTAAACAACACACGATAATATTATGCCTGAGTTTAGAAATGCTTGCCTTCAAGATGTGGAGAGGTGAGGTGCCCTCCAAAACTTTTGAAAGTTATATCCCCCTTCCAAATTCCTATTTTCAAAAATATCCAAATAACACATACTTCAAAAACAGTACAAAAAGTTGTCCTAATTATTTTTGAAGTAAATCTTAAACTAAACTAGGTGAAATTTGAGAGAGGTAGGAAAAAGAATCAATTCATTTGGAGTTTTATTTAAAAAGATATAGCCAGTCAAAGTTTCAGTCAAACTCTGTTTTTAAAATAACACAGAAAAGAAAATGTTTTGACGAGAATACGCTTTCAAAGTAGGGGAGACGTACTTTCGGCTGTTTGCGCTTTCACTTAAAACACGCGGGCTGGGCTGGGTCGCTGACAGTGGGTCCAGGGGGCCCACTGGTCAGGTTTGACCAGTCCTCTCTCCCTCCTCTTTCTCTGCCCGGACGGAGGCGAGGCTCCGGCGATCAACGCCGGCGAACGGCGGCTCCCCGCGGGCTCCAAAGGGTCGGGATGGATCTGCAAGACCGGGGCGGTCCTCCCGGTGGTTGTTGGGTCGGCGAGGGTGGAGGGAGTCACCGGCAGTGAGCTTCACGGCAGAGGAGGCTTCGGGCATGATTGGGGAATTTGGCTACGGTGGGTTTTGATCGCGTTTGAGGGGTCGGGCAGCTCTGCACGGTCGAGGAGAATCGCATGGTGGCACTGGTTGGACAGGAGGGGCTCGGGTTGCTACTGAATGGACCGGAGGGCGGCGGCGGCTGTACTGGCCGGAGATGGGGAAGAAAACCTTCCCTGGTCGATTGACTGCTACGGGGGTGCTAGGTGGGTTGGCTTGAGGTCGCCTGAGGTTTCGGAGAGGCTCGGGGCTCTTTAAATAGACGGTCGGGGTCGGTTCCGATGATGGTCGTGGATAAGAACGCCGACGACCGTCATTCTGTTGCAGCAGGGGGACGTGGCGGCAACAAGCTCTTGCGGACAAGCTGCGGATGAGCTTGAGCTGTTCAAGGGGCAGCTGGCGAGCGCTGGTGGCTCGGGCGGCGCCGTCCACGGCAGAGGCTGCTGTGGCCGCCCGCTATCCGCCGTTGCCGACCTGACGGCGGCGCTGTTGGGCGCCAGGGGGGCTTGGCTGGTTCCTGCGAGCGGATGAGGTCGGGGGGTGCGGCTCTGCAGGCGAGCAAGGGCCGGGGCGCGACGCGGCGACCCGAGCACACGCACGTGCAAAACGCGTGCTCTGGGCGTGCCCAGAGCACACACGCTACGTGCTCGACAATATGCCAAGGCATGCTAGCGGGCTCCAAACCACAAGGGAGTTAGCAGGGTGAGGCAATAGGCTAGGTCAAGTCCATGGGACAAGCTGGTTTGGTCAGGGGATCAAGTTCACAATGTAAACTTGAAATCATGCCAAATCTGGTTGTGCACACAGGGTGTTTGACAAAATGCCAAAGGCATCTAGGCAATTCTTGGGGTGGCCCAAATTTCCAGATTAGGGTCTCTTTAGTTGATACAGAGGGTGGTGAGGTTAGTTTGCCAAAAGCTCAAAGTTGTTAGTGTAAGTTTTGCAAAACTTCAGTTCTGGGCAGAAGGTAAATGGCATTGTTTCAAGATCCAGAAATCTTCCAATGGGTCCCTTCTTCTGGACTTAAGGGTTTTGCAAGGTGGGCTATAAGCAGGAGAAAACTCAAGGGTACTAGAGCAAATTAAATTAGGGTTGCTGTAGAAAAAGCCAAACTGGACCAGAAAGCAAAAGAGGTTGATTCACTCAAATTTTTCAAAGAACACCACTGGGTTTTTGCATAAAGTTGAATTACATACCACTACTAACATCACACAATTTTGGTGGAAGTTTTAAAGAAATATTTAATTAGGTTGTAGTGCAAAATTGCTCTCTGGACCAGATTTTTAAACTTGGTGTAGAGCTCAAAATATTAAAAGAATGAAATATATTTTTGCATAAAAGTGATTTAAAAACATCACATGTCGCAATTCCTTTCTGAATGTTTCTCTTGATGCGGGAGATTCCCGGATCTACCTTCTGTGCTTTGATAATTTGATCCGTAAGGGTAGGTTTTGCCACCAAGGTGGAGAGAAAACCTTGAGGTACAATGTGAAGGTTAAGCTTCCGAAATTCCTCATGGAGAAGCGGTTGACTTTGTTGTAACATCAGGTTGTTACAATAAGATTTACGACTTAGCGCATCAGCCATGACGTTGGCTTTCCCTGGGGTGTAGGTTATTCCTAAGTCGAAGTCTGTGATCAATTCAACCCAACGTCTTTGCCTAAGATTCAGATCCGGTTGGGTGAAAATGTACTTCAGACTTTGGTGATCAGTGAATATTTCGCAACGATTACCGAGGAGGTAATGTCGCCAGGTCTTAAGTGCATAGACTACGGCTGCAAGTTCTAGATCATGAGTAGGATAATTCTCCTCATGTGGGTGCAATTGCCGTGAAGCGTAAGCAATTACGTGTCGATCTTGCATGAGAATGCAGCCTAGTCCTTGTCGCGAGGCGTCGCAGTAGATAACAAAGTCCTTGGAGAAGTCTGGCGGTACCAGCACAGGAGCAGAAGTCAGGCGTCTTTTCAGTTCCTGAAAGCTGTGCTCACATTGTGGAGTCCATTCGAACTTCTTATCTTTCTTGAGGAGTTCGGTTAGAGGTTTAGCAACTTTGGAGAAGTTCTCGACAAAGCGACGACAATAGCTCGCTAAGCCTAGAAAACTCCGAACTTGCTTGACCGATTCGGGTGGAGTCCAATCAAGGACGGCTTGAACTCGCTCAGGGTTAACCGCAATACCTTTACCAGATATTACATGACCCAGATAGGTCACTTCTGACAACCAGAATTCACATTTAGAGAATTTGGCATAAAGGCGATGCTCTCGAAGTTTCTTCAACACTAGCCTTAGATGTTCGGCATGTTCTTCCTCGTTCTTAGAGTAGATGAGTATATCATCGAGATAAACTACGACGAATTTATCCAATTACTCCATGAAGATTGAGTTCATTAACCGAGAAAAAGTGGCTGGAGCGTTGGTTAAACCGAAGGACATGACGGTGTACTCGTATTGGCCATAACGAGTAACAAAGGCCGTTTTAGGAATGTCCCCGTTTCTGATTTTGATTTGATGGTAGCCCAACCTCAAATCCATCTTGGAGAAGACTGAGGATCCAGCGAGCTGATCATACAGATCGTTGATCCTGGGAAGCGGGTATTTGTTCTTGATTGTGACCAAATTGACAGGTCGGTAATCTACAACCATCCGGTCCGTACCATCCTTTTTCTTATCGAATAGGACGGGGCAAGCCCACGGAGATGAGCTAGGTCGGATGAAACCCTTTTTCAAGGATTCATCGAGTTGTTTCTTAAGCTCGGCTAGTTCTAGAGGTGCCATTTTGTAAGGTCTTCTAGCAATCGGAATGGTTCCTGGAATGAGGTCTATTACGAACTCAACATCCCTGTCAGGTGGAACACCTGGCAATTCCTCTGGAAAGACATCCGGGAAGTCACGGACTACCGGCACGTCCTCAAGGTCTGGCAAAGGGCTGGCGTTAAGAGAATATAACTGTCGCTTGGCTATTCGGGTCAAGACATTGACTATCTTCCCCGAAGGATGGGTGAGTTGAACAGTCCTAGAGAAGCAATCAATTTTGGCTTGATGAGCTGACATCCAGTCCATACCCAAAATGATATTAATATCCGAAGATTTAAGGGCTATCAGAGATGCAAGGAAAACAAGTCTGTCGACTTGGATTTCATTTCCATAACTTACCCTAGAGGTCTGCCATCTAGACCCAGGGGTAGAGATTTCCATAGTGGATGGCAAGGCACAGAATGCAACGTTATGCAAACGAGCATAACTTTCAGATATAAAAGAATGAGAGGCTCCTGTATCGAAAAGAACAGATGCCGGGTGGCAATTAACAAGAAGCGTACCGAGAACGACGTTGGGGTCCTCTTGAGCTTCTTCGGCAGAGATACAGTTGACATGGCCACGTGAAGCGGTGACCGGTTTAGCATGAAACACCTTCCCTGTCGGCTTGCCACGGCCAACAGCTTTAGCAGATTGATTGGGGTTGGTCTGGGGACACTCACGCATATAATGACCAGATTCCCCACACTTGAAACAAGTCACGGAACTGGTACGTGGAGGAGCATTATTGGTTGGACCCCCATAGGGCTTGGCTGGAGCAGACTGTTGAGCGGGGCGAGGCGCCTGGAAGGATGGCCTCGGTGTGAACCTGGGTGGCAGGGCGGTGTTGGGTACCCACACGCGGCGCTTCTGAGGACCAGCACCGGATGAGGAACCCGTGTCACGTCCATGCTTGCGTGTTGCGTCATAGTCAGTCTGACCAGTTTCAGCACTGATGGCTTTGTTGACAAGTTTCGAGAAGGATGTGCACTCATGCAGACGAAGGTCGCGGCGAAGCTCAGGACTAAGGCCCTTGCGGAACCTTGCTTGCTTCTTGGCGTCAGTAGAAACTTCCTCAGTTGCATATCGGGCGAGATTACCAAACTCCCTGCTATAGACATCCACAGAAAGTCGGCCTTGGGTGAAATTGCAAAATTCTTCACGCTTACGGTCCATGAGACCCTCTGGAATGTGATGTTCACGGAAAGCCTCGCTGAATTCAGCCCAAGTTGTGACATGGCCCGCTGGGCGCATGGCTCCATAATTCTCCCACCATAGACTGGCGGGGCCTTCAAGATGATATGCAGCAAAGGTGACCTTGTCAGCCTCCGCTACCAGCGCGGAACGCAGTTTGTGAGAGATACTGCGAAGCCAGTCATCAGCGTCGAGAGGCTCGACGGAGTGGTGGAACGTGGGTGGATGCAATTTGATAAAATCACTGAGTGACACCACGTTAGCCCTCTGATGGTGTGCTGTATTCTGTTCGATACGCTCCAACAAACGGTTTGTCTCCCGCTTGTTTCTCTCAGCTTCCATCATCACCTCGGCTAGTGAAGGAGGATGAGGCAGATTTTCATTCCTGGCTTCACTGCCTTCGGCCTGCTCTTGGGAAGCAGGATTAGCGCGTGTGTTGACCATCCTAGGTAAACAAGACAATGATTTAGTCAGAATGATGAAATTCCGACATGGGATACATAATGTAAGAAATAACTCGGAATGCAAGATGATCATCCGTATGACATGGTAGATACAGAAACTGCTTCTTTATTCCATCGTCATACACACCATACAAGGTTTAGTACAAGCCAAGCAAAGTACTAATACGGTGAAAAGAGGATTACATCTCATCGGAGGCATTCCAAGCTCCTATACATTATTTTTCTACATCTCCGGAAGAGTACAAACTAGGTCATATCCCACGAGACACGCAGGACAATAGACGACACAGCTAGTGCGAACTAGTGATACTACTACTAACTCAGACCGATCCGTAGTAGTCCTCGTAGAAGTCACCTCCATAGCCTGGAAGTTCAACATGATCATCCGGAAACAGACGGTCTCGCGGAGCTTGTGGACCATAGGGGCTAGGATGAGGTCGTGGACCAACAAACGGTGGCCTGCGGGGACCGCGAGGTGGGGTGATGCCTCCTACATCACGCCAAACCATCACGTCCGGCAGAGCAGATCTCACAGGATAGAGATCGCGCATATCTGAATATCCAGCTTGCACCGCCGGTGCGAACCGAGTCAAAGTGGCCCAGTGGTCAGCACGGGTATTGAAGAGCTCTAACCTTAAGGCCCGATTTTCACGGTCCTTATCCTCGAGCATCTCAGCAGTGGTGCGAGTCCGTGAATCCTCCTGAGTGGAGTCAGCATAGATAGCCTGGAGATACCCTTGTGCTCCCGGAAGTGATCCTGGCATATACCGGAAGTCAGAGTCCCGAAATAGACCAGATCTGACTCGCATAATGGTCATCATAGAGTAGGCGGCATCCTGCACAGCCATCTCGATAGTAACCCCGAGTCCATAGGAGCAGTGAAGAGGCTCAGTGGATCCAGGATAAGATGGAAATATCCTGACAGTGCAGAGATACTGGCTTTGATTAAAGTCTCGGAATTGCTCTTCGACCGTGTACTCAGGATACCAGCGGTATCCAGCCTCAGTCATTACCCTGACCAACTTAGCAGTATGGCCGGGTACATCTAGGCATCGAGTCAGGCGAACCACTTGATTGAGGTCGCGAGTGGCCATCTGAAAGCATAATCATAATGCAAAGGCATTAGAATTTCTAGCAAAATTTCGGCAGCATAACAGCTGTAAATGCTCAAAAAGGATATTGAGACATTTGACAAAGGATTTCGTACACACTCAACATCATCATATCAAGTCTTGAAACCATCCCTACAACATAATGTGGTAGAAGAACTGAACTAGGCTGATAACCATCAAACTTATAAGGTACTACTGATTAGTAACACGTGATCCTGATAGAGAGAACAGATCCTAATTCCTTAACCCCCGGTGGAAGAATGGACTGACTCAGATCAGAATGTCATAAGGTATAAGGAGTAAAAAGAGCCTTACGTTCCATCCCACAAACAATTCCCCTACATATAACTAAAGAATTTCTAGACTCAACATCGACCAGTTTGGCTTGGAGAACCTACAGGCAGTCCGGCTCTGATGCCAACGCTGTCAGGACCCCGACTCGATGTCACATCGATCTAGCTGGTAACACCTCATATCACTTTGCGGCCTCACGCACGGTATCCCCACGGGTGTCGTCTTATCTTTTCCCGGGACCGTTTGCGCCTTTTGGCTCACGTATATGATAGTGTCGCTAGCATCCATATGATAAAGAGCCCGGGCTGACATGACTAGTCGTAAACCCAAAGTGGCACAGACTTACAGGGACAGGCATCCATGACCCAGCTTCGAACGTGTCGGTCATCAGCAAGTGGGTCCGGGCTGTAGCACTGGGCTAGCAGGACTCCGGTAAACCGGGCTGTAGCGGGCTAACAGGACTCCGGTACTCAAAGCGTGACATTTCCCCGAAGGGACAGACACAGGAACGAAGAAGGACACATGCCGGCCAGCCTAAGTGTTCCAGAGCAGTAGCAAGCTACCATGGCTCAGCGGTAACACTAGGAGACATTTCCCGGTAAGAGAGGCTACTAAAGATAAACAACTAGATAGGTCAGATCCCACACATACCAAGCATTTCAATCATACACACAATATGCTCGATATGTGCAAATACAACGAAGCATCACAACATGACTCTACGACACAAGTACTTTATTTAAGGCTCAGGGAGCCATACATATCATACACACAGGTACGGGTCTCACGACCCAACATACAAATCATACAGTCATACAAGCCAACAGCGGAAGTACTTGTCTGGGTACAGACAACTAGTAAAATAAAAGAGGCTTGGAAGCCTAACTATACTACGTGGTCCATCACAAGCTCAGGGTCACCACCTGGGTCTTTAGCCTACTCGTTGATGTCAACGTCTACATAGAACCCATCAGAAGGGGTTGCAGCGTCTTCTGTAAAAATGTAGATTATAGCAACATGAGTACAAAGGTACTCAGCAAGACTTACATCAGATCCTACATACATGCATAGTATCAAAAGGTTGGTGGAGTTATTGCAGCAAGCCAGCTTTGACTCATGGCTAGACTATCCTACGATACTCCAACTTGAAATAGTTTTGCGCACACGAGTCCACTATTCACCACTTCAATACACTACCGAGGATCCACCTCCGTCTTCCTACGGAAGAGCCATCCTCGGCACTCACACTTATCTTGAGGCTTTTAGTAGTTTCCATTTACTTGTCTATGAACTGTATAGGCAACCAAGTAGTCCTTTACCGCGGACGCGGCTATTCGAATAGATCATGTTAACCCTGCAGGGGTGTACTTCTTCATACACGCTCTCACCACTTATCGTCGTTTACACGACATGTACTCGGCAACCTTCAAGCGGAAGCCCAACGTGGGTGTCGGCCACGACCTACCTAATCACCTAAGCCTCCAGTCCAGGTTTATCGCCTATTCAGGTTCCATCCGCAGGGAGTCCGGCCGAGGTTTCCCATACGGCCCCGAACGATGTGAACAGGGTTCCCGAGATACCTAACGGGTATTCGGTACACCCGGCCACGTACCTACCGCATCACAGCCCACCCCTACGGTCAGCGCTGTCCACGGCCTCCAGTAGGCTACAAACACCAGAAACTACTTGCAACTCCTGGACGGAGAACTAGGGTGAATAAGAAGTCGAGAGGGTCCATTGGTTTCGGGCCCAATGCATGGTAGTAGCTGATTCTTAAATCACACATACAGATCTCAGTGCTTAAGGTCGGCTTCAATGAAACAACCCACCATGTACTCCTACATGGCCTCTCATCGATACCTTTACCAAATCGTGTTCACCACACCACTCTCATTACCGACATAATCATTTCACTCTAGCCCATCACCCAGATGAACCAGACCTGACACGACTCTAAGCATAGCAGGCATAGCAAGGTAGGAACAACACATACATATGGCTCAATCAACTCCTACACATGCTAGTGGGTTTCATCTAGTTACTGTGGCAATGACAGGTCATGCAGAGGAAATGGGTTCAACTACCGTAGCACACAGCAGTTTGAATCGCGTTGTCTTAATGCAGTAAAAGAGAGCAGGAGCGAGAACATGGGATTGTATCGATATGATCAAATGGTTGGTTGCTTGCCTGATGGTTCGTTGCACGGATACGATTCTTCGTTAGGGTAATCACGGTACTCCTCGGGGACAGATCCTGTCGCAAAGGATAACGATACACAGGCATCACCAAACAATGTGCAACAATATGATGCATGCATGAAACATGGCAATATGAGTGTGTTGGGCTAATGCAACTAAAGCCAGAAGTGTTTGAGCAAATTTGAATCAAAGATTCAAATTTCAAATTCAAATATGGCCTTTTAAAGTGCCTTTCCTTGTTCTGATTAAAACATCAATTTAACTTGTTTGGTCATGCATGAAAATAGTACAGATGGATAGATTGGATTTTTCTGATCATTTTTCATATATAATTTGTCCAATTTGGAGTTACAGAATAAAAGTTATGAATTTTTGAAGTTTAAATAATATTCTGAATTTCCTGATTTAATTTAAATCCAGAAATATCATTTACTGCGTCAGCCTGACATCACAGTGACATCAGCAGGTCAACAGAGCTGGCTCGGGTCAAACCTGACGTGTGGGGTCCACACGTCAGTGTCACAGGGGCTAATCCCGCGTTGACCCCGGGCTGGTTAGCTTTGACTAAGCCCTGGGCCCACTTGTCAGCGTCAGTAGGTGGTGGTTTAGTGGCTAATTAGCTAGGCCACGTCAGCTCGCCGGAGTTCTGGCCGGCGGCGACCATCAGTGCGGCGGCGATAGTGGTTTTGGTCGTTTTGGCCACCAAATGGACCGTGGAGGCCACCGGAGTGAAGCTGAGGACGACCCGCGGCTCTTGGCGGAGTCCGTTGGGGTCGGGGTGGCCGGAGTTGACGGCGGTGAGCTCGGCTGCGGCCGCCGGGGTTCGGTCGTGCACGGGGGTGGTGCTGGAGCTCGAAGTCGAGCAAAATGAGGCGCTAGGGATGCTCTACTGGGTTCTGTGAACGCGTTGGACTCGCCGGGGTGACCAAATGGTCACCGGAGCTGCGTCGACGGCGAGCTCGGCGACGGCGGAGGTTCGGCCGTGGTGGAGATGAAGCTACGGTGAGGGATCGAGGGGGAAAAGAGGGGGAAACGGTGGCGTAGCTCACCGCGGTTGCAGTGGGCGTCGAAACGGGCTCGGGGACGCGCCGGAGACGAGGAATTTGACGGCGACGGTGGTCGGAGTCCGAAGAGGGGAACGGCGACGTGGCGGCGATGCAGGGCTTCCGGGGAGCTGTGGGGCGGTGGGGAGGAAGAAGGAGTCGAGGCGGAGCTCCTGAGCTAATCGGGGGAGCGAGGGGTGGTCGGAGACAGTGGCTACGGCGAACGGCGGCGACGGTGTGCTTCGGCCGAGAGCGAGAAAGAGCGAGGGAGAAACGGGGGAGAGTGAGCGAGAGCAGGGGGGAATCGGGACGGGCTGCGGACGTCGTCCACGCGGCCAGGAGGGCGTCGGCAAGCAGGAGGTGGCCGCGTGGCCGCGCGCGCGCGAGCACGCAGCAGCTTCGGGGCGTGGGGAGGAAGACGACGGGGAGCTACAGTGTTGGGCTGGGTCGGCTGCTAGCTGGGCCGGCCAGCTGGCTGGGCCGCACAGGTAAGTCTTCCCCTTTCTTTTCTGTTTTCTGTTTTTATTTAATATACCTGCAACTTTGTTGAATTAAATAAAATACCTAGGCAATTCCAAAAATCACCAAACTACTCCTGGCTCATAGTTGGATTATTTCCAACATGAAACATTTTAGTTTGGAGATATTTGAGCATTTAAATATTTTATATTATTTTAAATGCCCAAATTCAAATAGTTATGATTTAATTCAAAACCCTAGGATGGCCTAGGAAAATGTGCACCACTTTTGCAGAGGTTCTGAACCAAGACAAAAATGATGGGCATTTTAGAAGGGCATTTCAGGTTCATTGAAAATTTATTTTAGTAAACCCTAGTTGGTTTCAGAGGGGGCTGGGGGTTCTGTCATCCCCATTTCAAGTTTCTGATGAATGAGTAAACATGATGCAACACTCTAATGCATGACTAGCTAGGGTGTGACAAAAGGCACTGTTTTGATTGATATCTTGCCTTCATGGCTAAGGGTTTTAACAAGTATACAGAGCCAAATACAGTTCTTTTGTTTAGAAAATTGCCTTGAAGTATTCAGGAGGAGGAACCCGCCTTGCAGTGCCGAAGACAATCCACGTGCCAAACATATCGTCATTGAAGACTGGTTCAGGGGTTACCTAGGGACTCCTGGATTAGTGGGTCCTCGGGTTTCCGGGCTATGAGATATGGGCTAGACTGATGGGCCGTGAAGATACAAAGTGAAAGATTTTCCCCCGTGTCCGCGTAGGACTCCCCTATGCATGGATGGCAAGATTGGTGTCCGTATATGTAATTTCCTTCCTCTACGAACCGACTCTGTACAACCCTAGGCCCCTCCGGTGTGTATATAAGCCGGAGGGTTTAGTCCCTAGAGGCTATCAAAATTCATATAGGCTAGACATCTAGGGTTTAGCCATTACGATCTCGAGGTAGATCACCTATTGTAACCCCTATACTCATCAAATATAATCAAGCAGGACGTAGGGTGTTACCTCCATTAAGAGGGCCCGAACCTGGGTAAACATCGTGTTCCCTTGTCCCTTGTTACCTTCGGTCCTCAGACGCATAGTTCGGGACCCCCTACTCGAGATCGGCCGGTTTTGACACCGACACTGAGCATCAAGCATCTACGCCCGGAATAACCCCCTTGAAGGTGGTGTTGCTGGGTTTAATCCTTCACAAATCGATCCCCATTTTACTCATTGTGTGTGTAGATTAGATTGAGGCTGCTGCCTCCATCCAGTAGGACTCTCGTTAGGTGATACCCATCGATAATTGGCTCAAGAACCAGGGCCGCCGATCCTCCATGACGGATGCTGGTCGGATGATCCTTGCGGTCAAAGGTGATCGGGCCAGCCGACCATAGGTTGATCTTCGGTGCTACGGGCTCAACTGTGTACACATCCTGTAGTGCACGCTTCCTCTCCTTCCTTAGTATATGGGTGGCGTAGATCATGTTTACTGTCTTGAAGTCAGAAGGGAAGGTTTCTCGCCTCCACTGTTCAGCCTGTGGGGCTCCTCATGGTCCTCGCTATGTGGGCTTTTGTCCGAGTCTTCGGCTTGGAGTTTGCCAGCATGCTTTATCACCAAACGTTTGCGGTTGGAGTGGTTGGCGGGCTTTTAAGCGGTGCCATCAATCTGGCAGGGCCTGTCAAGGATTGCGTCCAACTTGGTTGGGCCGTCCTAGTTACCTTAGAAGGCTTCTTCCGTGACCCAGACATTGGATTACAGAATCCAACATTTACTGTTTTGTCATCAGCTTTGTAGTCGTTATGGTGGCGTTTGTTCTTGTTCCTTCATGGCTTCCCATTCCTGTCCGGGACTTCAGGAGTGTTGGGGGTGTCCGCGTTGATGCTTCTACGAGCCAGCCAATTGTCCTCTCCGACGCAGAAGCGGGTCATTAGGGAGGTAAGCGCTGACATCGTTCTCGGCTTGTCTTGGCCGAGTTGGCATGGTAGCCGTTCTTCCTGAATACTGTGCTTAAAGGCAGCTATAGCTTCGGTGTCCGGGTAGTCAATAATTTGGTTTTTCTTGGTCAAAAATCGGTTCCAAAATTATCAGGCCAACTCACCGGGCTGCTAGATTACAGGGCTCAAGTCATAGGCGTCCGGGAGCCGGACATAAGTGCCCTGGAAGTTCGCTCGGAAGGCCTCCTCAAGTTCCTCCCAACACCCTATGGAGTCTTTGGGAAGGCTATTTAACTAGTGTCTGGACGGACCCTTGAGCTTTAAAGGATGGTACTTGATGGCATGGAGGTCGTCTCCTCGTGCCATATGGATGTGTAACAGAAAATCTTCGAACCATACTATAGGATCTGTAGTTGTAACGCCCTCGATGCGGCTATATCTCCTACGTGTCGAAGCACGTCTTAGAGGCATAACCGCATTGAAACAATGTCGCAGGTGAGGTAATCTTCACAACAACCCATGTAATAAATAAGGGAAAAGATACATAGTTGGCTTACACTCGCCACGTCACACAAATAGCATAAATAAGATAACATTCATCCAAATACACTCAAGGTCCGACTACGGAACCAAAATAAAGATAAATCCCAAATGCAACATAGTCCTCGATCGCTCCAACTGGGCACCACTACTGATCATCTGGGAAAGACACATCGTATCGTCCTGAGTCCTCATCGAACTCCCACTCGAGCTTAGTTGAATCTCCTGGAATGGTATTGTCGGTCCCTGCATCTGGTTTTGGAAGTAATCTGTGAGTCACGAGGACTCAGCAATCTCACACCCTCGCGATCAAGACTGTTTAAGCTTATAGGAAGGGTAAAAGTATGAGGTGGAGCTGCAGCAAGCGACTAGCATATTTGGTGGCTAATATACGCTAATGAGAGCGACAAGAGAAGGCAAAGGCACGATCGAACAACTATGATCAAGAAGTGATCCTAGAACAACCTACGTCAAAACATAACTCCAACACCGTGTTCACTTCCCGGACCCCGTCGAGAAGAGACCATCACGGCTACACACTCTGTTGATTCATTTTAATTGAGTTTAGTTTAAGGTTATCTACAACCGGACATTAACAAATTCCCATCTGCCCATAACCGCGGGCATGGCTTTTGAAAGTTCAAATCCCTGAAGGGGTGTCCCAACTTAGCCCATCACAAGCTCTCATGGTCAACGAAGGATATTCCTTCTCCCAAGACAATCCGATCAGACTCGGCATCCCGGTTACAAGACATCTCGACAATGGTAAAACAAGTCCAGCAACACCGCCCGAATGTGCCGACAAATCCCGATAGGAGCTGCACATATCTCATTCTCAGGGCACACTCAGGTGAGACATCCTATGAGTAAAACCAACCCTCAAGTTGCCCCGAGGTGGCCCCGCAGTCTACTCGGTCGGACCAACACTCAAAGGAGCACTGGCCCAGGGGGTTTAAATAAAGATGACCCTCGGGCTCCGGAAACCCAAGGGAAAAGAGGCTAGGTGGCAAATGGTAAAACCAATGTTGGGCATTGCTGGAGGAGTTTTATTCAAGGCAAACTGTCAAGGGGTTCCCATTATAACCCAACTGTGTAAGGAACACAAAATCAAGGAACATAACACCGGTATGACGGAAACTAGGGCGGCAAGAGTGGAACAAAACACCAGGCATAAGGCCAAGCCTTCCGCCCTTTACCAAGTATATAGGTGCATTAAGATAAACAAGATAATATGGTGATATCCCAAAAAAGAACATGTTCCAACAAGGAACAAACTCCAATCTTCACCTGCAACTAGCAACGCTATAGGAGGGGCTGAGCAAAGACGTAACATAGCCAAACAATGGTTTCCAAGGACATGGTGGGTTAGAGGTTTGACATGGAAATATGGGAGGCATGATAAGAAAGTGGTAGGTATCGTAGCATAGGCATAGCAAAAGAGCGAGCATCTAGCAACCAAAGATAGAAGTGATTTCGAGGGTATGGTCATCTTGCCTGCAAAGTTCTCTGAGTTGATTTGATCCTCGTAAGCGTACTCAATGGGCTCCTCGATCACGTACTCGTCTCCCGGCTCTACCCAAAGCAAAACCATAAGCAAAGGGAGACACAATCAACCACATGCAATGCACAAACAACATGATGCACAACATGTCATGAGATGCGAGATGCGGTATGCGGTGCATATGCATGACTTGGAGAGGAAAGATTGAACCTGGCCTCAACTTGGAAATCCAAGAGTGCCACTAGAAAGAGGAGTTGATTTCGGTCGAAATCGATATAAAGATCACCGGAATCGGATGCACAGATTGGAAATGACAAGCAAAACAAATATGGCACCGATCTGCGATAAACAGCATGAGACCATATAAATGCAACAAGAACAACATGCTACAGCATTCTAACATAGCAAAAAAATACATGGCAGGGATCCACTCATGATGCTTGATAAAATATGAACACTGAGCTACGGCTAATTCACTCAATAGCAGGTTTAAACAAGCATGGAAAAAGTGCGAAAGATATCAGGTTTCAGACTTAGTGAAATTAACAGCATGTCAGGAATTTAACATCAGGAAGCAATGTTCAAAGCACGAAAACTACATGCTACAGGAACATATCATGGAAAATCAAGTCATGGCATGAAGCTACTCAAATCATACAACAAAAGTCCCCTTACTGACCATAAGCCAAAAGGGATCAGAAAATACAATTGCAACCACGTGAACATAGCAATTATCGTTAACATATTCAGACTTAGTTGAAAACTGGGACATGGCAAAAGAGATATCAAGTAGGCATGTTTACGAGCTCAATGCACTCACCATGAGGCATTGCATGACAAGCTAAGCATACACCCAGCAAGTAGACATGGCATAGAAGCTAGACATGGGAAGAACAACATCATAGCATGGATGGATCAACAACAACAAGCTCGGCAAAATTGCTAAACATGTTAACAATTTGCCAGGAACATTTTATAGCAAAAGTAGGGCTCGATTGACTCAAGCTAGGGTGCTCCATAAATGCAAACAAAGAAATGGATGGATAGAGCACCATAATATCTACAAAACATCCTTACTGATCATGCTCAAAAGAGGCACGGATCACTAGGAATCAACATGAACATATGGCATAAAAAGAATAACAGGACAAAGACAGAATATTTCTAAGTCCCTGAAATCAGCAACATTAGGTAAGCTACTATGCAGGCTTGTGCTAGTAACCCCAGTGATCACAAAAATACATGGCATACACCCCTGTAAAGATAACATGTCATACTTCAAAACATATGTAGAGCTCAGGATCCTAGCATGCACACATTAATCATGGCAAAAATGACAAAAGTGCATTTGCTAATAAGAAACTGAAACTAACATCACATAGCCCTCTTCCAACTGCATTTCGGGCATCAAGATGAGCTCAAATGAAAATGATGTAATGAGATGAAATGGAGTACTCGTCGAGACGAACATTTCGATATGCTACATGCACGAATCGGAGCGACAGTGATGAAGTTATGATGCGTCAAAGTATGCATAAAAATCTAGGGTTTCGGTGAGAAGTCAACCGAAAACGGATCTAGATCTGGCGGGTACTGTAGCAGTTCGTTTCCCGAGGATGGCCGGCCAGAATCAAGGTCGCTGGAGCTGTGGATGTCGCCGGACTTGGGGATCAGGGGAGGAGGAAACCGGCCATCCGGCATGGTGGTCGCGGCAGAGGACGGCGAGGGCGGTGGCGCGATGGCCGGTTGTGGGCGCGAGGGGCGCGGGGCGTCGAGGTCACCGGCGACGAGGCACCCCGCGGTGGCCGGCGAGGTCGAAGGAGTGCGGCGGCGGCCGGAGCGCTGGCGATGAAGGCGGTGGCGGCGCGCGGCAGGAGGAGAAGGGTGACGGGCGCGGCGCGATGGAGATGGGCCTGGGAGGGCCGGCTGCGGGCTCCCCGGGCCTCGGCGGTGGCGAGCGGCGGTACAGGCCACGTGGCGGCATCCTATTGGTGGCGGCGGTGTGTCCAGCGGCCGGCGGACGTGTCCGGTCGCGCAGAGAGGGAAATTAGGGTTTCGGGAAGAGGAGATCCGAGAATGAAATGGAGGGGTCTTTATATAGGCATAGAGGGAGCTAGGAAGCTCCAAATGAGGTGCGGTTTTCGGCCACGCGATCGTGATCGAACGATCTAGATGATGGAGGAGGTTTAGGTGGGTCTTGGGCCACTTTGGAGGGGTGTTGGGCTACAACACACACGAGGCCTTTTTGGTCCCTCGGTTAACCGTTGGAGTATCAAACGAAGTCCAAATGGTACGAAACTTGACAGGCGGTCTACCAGTAGTAAACCAA
This sequence comes from Triticum aestivum, assembly GCF_018294505.1. NCBI lineage: Eukaryota > Viridiplantae > Streptophyta > Magnoliopsida > Poales > Poaceae > Triticum > Triticum aestivum. The sequence goes on along the minus strand of NC_057800.1, from coordinate 279,194,730 downwards.
GGCCGCGTGACAAGTCTCGGTCCTATCCGAAAACTTTTAACACACACACACGAAAAGAGGTAGAAAGGGACACCGGAGGACATAGGAGCTCCGGAATGCAAAACAGACAACGGGGAAAATGCTCGGATGCATGAGACAAACTTGTAGGCAAATGCAATGCACATGATGACATGATATGAGATGCATGACAAAGACAAAACACACGGAGACAAAAACCCAACAACGAGGAAAATATCATAACTTAGTGCCGAAAATGGCAAGAGTTGGAATACAAATAAGGCAAATTACATCCGGGGTGTTACAACACTCCACCACTACGAAAGGATCTCGTCCCGAGATCTAGGACTGGAAAAACTCTGGGTACTCAGAATGGAGGTGATCCTCGCGTTCCCAGGTGGCTTCACAGTCAGAATGATGTGACCACTTGACTTTCAGGAATTTGATAGACTTGTTGCGAGTCTTACGCTCAGTTTCTTCAAGAATAGCAACTGGGTGCTCATGATAAGACAAGTCTTCTTGGAGATTGAGGGAGTCATGGATTAGGGGGTGTTCGGATAGCCGGACTATACCTTCGACCGGACTCCTGGACTATGAAGATACAAGATTGAAGACTTCGTCCTGTGTCCGGAAGGGAATTTCCTTGGCGTGGAAGGCAAGCTTGGCGATACGGATATGTAGATCTCCTACCATTGTAACCGACTCTGTGTAACCCTAGCCCTCTCCGGTGTCTATATAAACCAGAGAGTTTTAGTCCGTAGGACGAACAACAATCATACCATAGGCTAGCTTCTAGGGTTTAGCCTCTCTGATCTCGTGGTAGATCTACTCTTGTACTACCCATATCATCAATATTAATCAAACAGGACGTAGGGTTTTACCTCCATCAAGAGGACCCGAACCTGGGTAAAACATCGTGTCCCCTGCCTCCTGTTACCATCCGGCCTAGACGCACAGTTCGGGACCCCCTACCCGAGATCCGCCGGTTTTGACACCGACATTGGTGCTTTCATTGAGAGTTCCTCTGTGTCGTCACTTTTAGGCCCGATGGCTTCTCCGATCATCAACGGCGATGTGATCCAGGGTGAGACTTTTCTCCCCGGACAGATCTTCGTATTTGGTGGCTTTGCACTGCGGGCCAATTCACTTGGTCATCTGGAGCAGATCGAAAGCTACGCCCCTGGCCATCAGGTCATATTTGGAAGTTTGAACTACATGTCCGACATCCGCAGAGACTTGATCTTCGACGGATTCGAGCCACAGCCGAGCGCGCCGCACTGTCACGATGGGCATGATTTAGCTCTACCGCCAAATAGTGCCCTAGAGGCCGCACCTGTGTCCGCTCCGACCCCTAGCTCGGAGCCGATCACACCAACCGAGGATGGGTGGTTAGACACCGCCTCGGGGGCTGCAATCTCTACGGCGATCGAGCCGAACACCAGACCTATTCTCTGCGAAGCCCATGACTCCAAGGAGCCGGACTCCTCTCCAGACTCCGAGCCCTCCGCGCCCCGACCAATCGAACCCGATTGGGCGCCGATCATGGAGTTCACCGCCGCAGACATCTTTCAGCACTCGCCCTTCAGCGATATTCTGAATTCACTAAAGTCTCTCTCTTTGTCAGGAGAGCCCTGGCCGGACTATGGTCAGCAAGGTTGGGATGCATATGATGAAGAAATTCAAAGCCCACCCACCACCCACTTCATAGCCATTGTTGATGATTTAACCGACATGCTAGACTTCGACTCCGAAGACATCGACGGTATGGACGCCGATGCAGGAGACGATCAAGAACCAGCGCCTATAGGGCACTGGAAAGCCACCTCGTCGTATGATATATTGTCAGGACCGGTTTTTCGGGATATTAATTTCCCAAAAGCGGCCCTTATGCTCACCAGCCCCAGGATTACTGTTAGCTGATGAGACACCAACTTGTTACAGAAACTCCAAGCAAACTATAAAATATGTAGTACAAGACCATTCTGGCCTATGGGTACAACAATTGGTTTCTAGTGGTTGGTGGCGGAAGCGGTTTGCGGATCATCAGCGTCTATGGGACTCCATTTCCCACAGGAACAGCTGACCAGGATAACTCCTATCTTCGCGAGGCTGCTACCTCCATTTGCGTAGGTTCCGGGGCTGTCATCGCAACGTTCCTTTCCATGCAAGAAATCTGGCCAAGACAATAGCCAGGGACAAGCCAGTGAGTACTTTGAATGTACTCGCAAACATTAAGAACACAGGTATAATATAGCCACTGATAATCATGCTTTGAAATATTCCATGATTACTTCGTCAGTCATAAATGAAGCTCATGATGCATGCAAGCAGGTTAATCATGTCATATATGAATATGCAATCAGCGAGTAGAAATATAATGCACCGATCGGGTTTCTGAAGAGACGCCTCTAAAGGATAACAATATAAAGTATGCCTCAGTCGGGCATCTAAGCGACACCACATAAAGGGCTTATAAGTAGATAAAATATCAAGCATGCCACAGTCGGGCGTCTGTGCGACACCGCATAAAGGGCTTATAAGTAAATAAAATAACTAGCATGCCACAGTCGGGCGTCTGTGCGACACCACATAAAGGGCTTATAAGTAAATGAAATGACAAGCATGCCACAGTCGGGCATCTGTGCGACACCACATAAAGGGCTTATATAACAATAATCACAGTGAGTACCCAGGAGGTAGAACCATCCCAGGGATACTCAAGAATTCAAATAACATAAATGGTTAGTCCAAAATAATAATAATCATAATCATCATACGTCACAAGTTATAATCCATGTTCTGGTTTAGTAGTTTCTCCTCTGAAGACCGACACTAAGACCGACACTTGACCCATCCCAGACTGTAGTCCTTAACCATGGACATGGCTATTCGAATAGGTTTAATATCTCTGCAGAGGGTGTACTCTTTACCCATGAGTAACGGATTCCTTTAGTCCATCGGGACTAATTCCGTCTGTGGTCTTTTAATTGAAAACACCCTAACCGCACACACCAGCCAAACTCACCGGTGTCTGGAATCACCCTTGACACTTGTTAAGCAAAACTCTAAGTGGGGAGGCTACAACCTCGACTTAGCATGGGATCACAAAATTTATACCGCGCGCAAACTGGGGGAGCTACCCCCTTCGGCTACAACCAAAAACACCCATGCCCCTGGACCGGATGACTGGCTTTAATCCAGGGCCATGGAACCCTCATCGCGGTCTCTCTGTACGGTGTGTGCTAGACAGGGGTTGACAACTTACTGAACCGTACCCTACCTACGGCACGGACAAGTGGCAGCACGAAACAAGTATGGGGGTTACTGGAACAAGACTCGATCTATGGCCGACTCAGGAGGCTTAAGTATTTCCTGCATGACTAGCTCAAGGATAATATTTCACATCCATCAGACACAACCACCACTCATCATACCTCCCCCAGCCCCGCCGGTCATAACCGTCTCGACGAGGGACAAGCTCGTGTCTACCCAAGACAGAGACTTTCCCGGATCTTTCCCGGTAGGCATGAGAGGCATATGAGGGTGATTGCTATCACAAGTATGTCCATTGCCAACAGCAGAAAATTTCATCTTTGCACTCAAAGCGTACGATCATATCGTCACAAACACATAACGGATACTCCATGTCACGGTGGTGTTGTAACTGTATTAAACAACACATGATAATATTATGCCTGAGTTTAGAAATGCTTGCCTTCAAGATGTGGAGAGGTGAGGTGCCCTCCAAAACTTTTGAAAGTTATATCCCCCTTCCAAATTCCTATTTTCAAAAATATCCAAATAACACATACTTCAAAAACAGTACAAAAAGTTGTCCTAATTATTTTTGAAGTAAATCTTAAACTAAACTAGGTGAAATTTGAGAGAGGTAGGAAAAAGAATCAATTCATTTGGAGTTTTATTTAAAAAGATATAGCCAGTCAAAGTTTCAGTCAAACTCTGTTTTTAAAATAACACAGAAAAGAAAACGTTTTGACGAGAATACGCTTTCAAAGTAGGGGAGACGTACTTTCGGCTGTTTGCGCTTTCACTTAAAACACGCGGGCTGGGCTGGGTCGCTGACAGTGGGTCCAGGGGGCCCACTGGTCAGGTTTGACCAGTCCTCTCTCCCTCCTCTTTCTCTGCCCGGACGGAGGCGAGGCTCCGGCGATCAACGCCGGCGAACGGCGGCTCCCCGCGGGCTCCAAAGGGTCGGGATGGATCTGCAAGACCGGGGCGGTCCTCCCGGTGGTTGTTGGGTCGGCGAGGGTGGAGGGAGTCACCGGCAGTGAGCTTCACGGCGGAGGAGGCTTCGGGCATGATTGGGGAATTTGGCTACGGTGGGTTTTGATCGCGTTTGAGGGGTCGGGCAGCTCTGCACGGTCGAGGAGAATCGCATGGTGGCACTGGTTGGACGGGAGGGGCTCGGGTTGCTACTGAATGGACCGGAGGGCGACGGCGGCTGTACTGGCCGGAGATGGGGAAGAAAACCTTCCCTGGTCGATTGACTGCTACGGGGGTGCTAGGTGGGTTGGCTTGAGGTTGCCTGAGGTTTCGGAGAGGCTCGGGGCTCTTTAAATAGACGGTCGGGGTCGGTTCCGATGATGGTCGTGGATAAGAACGCCGACGACCGTCATTCTGTTGCAGCAGGGGGGCGTGGCGGCAACAAGCTCTTGCGGACAAGCTGCGGATGAGCTTGAGCTGTTCAAGGGGCAGCTGGCGAGCGCTGGTGGCTCGGGCGGCGCCGTCCACGGCAGAGGCTGCTGTGGCCGCCCGCTATCCGCCGTTGCCGACCTGACGGCGGCGCTGTTGGGCGCCAGGGGGGCTTGGCTGGTTCCTGCGAGCGGATGAGGTCGGGGGGTGCGGCTCTGCAGGCGAGCAAGGGCCGGGGCGCGACGCGGCGACCCGAGCACACGCACGTGCAAAACGCGTGCTCTGGGCGTGCCCAGAGCACACACGCTACGTGCTCGACAATATGCCAAGGCATGCTAGCGGGCTCCAAACCACAAGGGAGTTAGCAGGGTGAGGCAATAGGCTAGGTCAAGTCCATGGGACAAGCTGGTTTGGTCAGGGGATCAAGTTCACAATGTAAACTTGAAATCATGCCAAATCTGGTTGTGCACACAGGGTGTTTGACAAAATGCCAAAGGCATCTAGGCAATTCTTGGGGTGGCCCAAATTTCCAGATTAGGGTCTCTTTAGTTGATACAGAGGGTGGTGAGGTTAGTTTGCCAAAAGCTCAAAGTTGTTAGTGTAAGTTTTGCAAAACTTCAGTTCTGGGCAGAAGGTAAATGGCATTGTTTCAAGATCCAGAAATCTTCCAATGGGTCCCTTCTTCTGGACTTAAGGGTTTTGCAAGGTGGGCTATAAGCAGGAGAAAACTCAAGGGTACTAGAGCAAATTAAATTAGGGTTGCTGTAGAAAAAGCCAAACTGGACTAGAAAGCAAAAGAGGTTGATTCACTCAAATTTTTCAAAGAACACCACTGGGTTTTTGCATAAAGTTGAATTACATACCACTACTAACATCACACAATTTTGGTGGAAGTTTTAAAGAAATATTTAATTAGGTTGTAGTGCAAAATTGCTCTCTGGACCAGATTTTTAAACTTGGTGTAGAGCTCAAAATATTAAAAGAATGAAATATATTTTTGCATAAAAGTGATTTAAAAACATCACATGTCACCTCCAATTTTTGGTGAAAATTTTAAATAAGTTTATCAAGTGGTTGTAGTTTAAAAAGAGCTCCAAAATTAATGAAAAATCTGTTTATGGAATAAAGCTCAGAGAAAAACAATTATGCAAATAAACTCCACTGATAATAGAAATGTTTTTCTTGAAGCCCCTAAAACCAAAAGATAAACCATAAAATAAAAGTTTAAATATCCTGGCAAAATTTTAATTAATAAAACAAGGTCAAAATTTTTGGGGGGTGACAACACTACCCCCCTTAAGAAAAATCTCGTCCCCGAGATTTGTTAAAAGCTGTTTTTAAAAAAAAATATGCAATAAAAAGTGACTATAGTGAGAGCGCAATAAGTGGTGTAAAACCACAGTGTGGAACTCTAGCGCTGCGTGGAAAAATCTACGGTTAGGGGAAAACGAGAGATTTCTACGTTGGATACAATAAATATAGAACAAATTATAAATTTCAAATACGCTGGTCGTACCCGAGAGCATAGTGCTCTCTCTGGCTGACAGGTGGACCCGGGGTCCACTGTTAGCCTCTTCTTCTTCCTCTGGTTCTCTCTTCTTCCTCTCTCCCGCGCGCTTTCCCGCGCTTTCTCCATCGGCGATGCTTAGTGCGTAGGGCATCTAGGCCGTACCTGCGGTAGTGCGTGGCGTGCTAGCTGCCGGTGCAGCATGCACTCACCTTGCGGGCCAGCGTGCTGTCGGCACTGCTTGCGGATTCGCCTCCGAACACCAGCGATCGGGCGACGAGCGGCGCTGGTGGACCTCGCCTACCGTACACCGAGCTCGGGCAATAAAATGGCCGAGGTGCTTCTCTCTTCTTCCTCACACCTGGCCTCGCTTCTCCTTCCCCTTCTTCCTCCTCCATTTCCGTTTACAAAAGCTAGAGACAAGGTTTTAATGGCGGAGGCGATGCCGGATTGGTACATGATCCTGATGTGCGGAGGGCTGGCGGCATTGCTGGGGCTCTCCGTGCTCCTGTGCGTGATGATCCTCGATGATCGACGTGACGCTGGTGCTCGAGTGCTGGCTCTTCGCGGTGGCGGTGATCACGAGGAGTAGGTGTGGTGTCGGGTGCTAACTGTTGTCGGTATATTGGGTAACTTGTACTCGGATGATTACCCACTAATCTCTCCTTCAGAGACTGTGGTGTACTAGGGAGATGATTAGCCAGATGCAGCACGGTTACGTGGTGTTGCAGGTAGTGTATGTGTTCGAGTGGTTGTGGTTGTGAGTCTGCTGCCGTGGCGCTGTGTGAATAACAAATCCATGTTGTGAGGAGACATATGCTGCAGCAACTCAGGGAAAAGAAATCTCACTCTAGGATTTTCACGAGAGAAAATTAGTTACTCAAAATTTACAGCAGCAAAAACTACTCACCACAATTGAAACCAAATATTTATCTCAACGCATAAGAATAAAAATAACACGCATGAGTTACAACACTTAGCTAAATGTTGGAATAAAAGCACAAGGCAGTGACGTCTAGAACGAAAATGGCAATTGGACGGGGTCCCGAGAAAATGTCTCTGGTATTGGGTCACACTCTTCTTCTATCGGGGAAAGCGGGTTGATTAGTCAATGAACGCGTCTCTCCTGGCCGGGCCTTAGTGGTCTGCCGATGGCGATCTGAGGATTTAAATCAGCAAGGCTCTGGAGATAACCCATCACTCGCTGGGTCACACGCTCTCGAGCGATTACATACTGGACAAGGTTGGCTAGTACGGGGTCCCTCTCAACTCTTCCACCGGGGAAGGATGCTACTTCTCCGGGTGCTGCATGGCTCGGAAAGTAATAATACCCTCATTCGCTAGCATAGGGTACCACGAATCGAAGGCGAACAATCGCTTCGTGTGCAGCCGCTTCTATGGCCATCTGCGGAGTTGGCATAGATTTCCCCAGGAAGGAGACTTCCGTTGGGTCTTGATTTGAGTCTACGGGAGGGATGTGCACTACTGCCCAATATTTCAAGGTGGAAGAGGTGATCCTCGATTTGAGCAGCTCGTATTGGGGTGGCTGGGTAGAACCCATGGTACTACAGGTAAAATCCCACAATATTTTAACAAAGCTACCTGGGGTTGCATCTGGGGTCCTCAGATAAATACTTGGGCTCGGCATGGCGAGAAATGGTTGAGAGGGTTGCGCACAAGATGAGGGGTACTCGGCAAGGTCACAAGGTGGCCTTTATATAGCCTCCAGGCTGGGTTATTCACCGCGGTGAGGGGCACTAGCTTGCTGGTTCTACTCTCATGGGGGTCGGGGTCAAAGCCACAGATACACACATCTCCCAAAAGTGACGTATTACCGTGGGTGCCGTCGGGGTTGGTTTTGGCAGCTACGCCCGGAATTAAAATGCAGTCGTACACCAACGCACTCATGCATGGCCACTATTCAAAATAGGGATGCACAAGCAGGTAGCCCTCCAATATGGCGATACATGATCACATAATTACAGGGCATGGGGTATACTAAGACTTGGTACTGCTCGAGTGGCTTAGTCCACCTCGTTTATATCTAAGTGGGCGTGCCTTGCGGATGTCGAGGCTTCTCCATTGGCCTCACCGTCGGGATTGGCTGGAGGCGGTTGAGGAACTGCAGGGTCGGGGTAGTGATGATGACCATCGCGGGGATTGTTGGCCACAATCCCATTGGAGTGGGTTCCCAAAAGGCGACGAAGCACTTCTGGGGTCATCAAGGCACCTTGGTTGATGGCTGGGGCTGACCTCAGGGTCTCGATCGGTTGTCCGAACAGCACGACTGGGTTGTCGGTGTCGGGCTCATCTTCTCTTCTTGCTGGGGCTCGGCGGATCAGTTCTCCACAAGCTGCGATCAGATCAAGGGTGATTTGATCGAACAGCCCCTCTAGTGCACTTACATAGTGCACCAGATGCAACAATGCAGGATCCGTCTCGTGGTCTCCGTTGGCAACTTGGGGTGGTCTACCATACCCGTCACGGCTGGGGTAGTAGTAGAAGGAGCGATAGTTAACTCTGGGCGACAAGTGCCAGAGTTGAACTATAGCTTCTCGAGCAGCTAGTTGGATGGCTTGTGGCTCAAAGGAAGTTGTCCTTCCGGTGAACCTGTAGGGGCGTTCTGGTGATAGACCCCTACCATAGACGTGCACAGTGGCCCAAAATTGATGGCTCTCACCGCTCATGGACCCTTGGTACACAACATATTTTGGGGGCTCTTCTAACGCGAAGGCACGGCGGGTGAGGTTTGCTAGCACGGTCACGAAACCTCCAAGGTTGGTTGCTGTGGTCTCATTGTGAACAATGGGTCCTGGGATTTTAGCTTGGTTTGGGGTTAGAGGTTGTGCTGTGCTGGGTTGAGGCTAGCGTGCCCTTTTATTGAAAAAGGGGACGGAGTCTTCCTTCGCACGCTTGCGAAAAAGACTATTTAGGGGCCGGTCACTGGCGTGTGACTGACAGGTTAGGATGATAGGTTGGGCACCGACTGCCAAAAGGTGTCGGGTCACTGTGAGGCTATCTTACACCAGAAGCTTGGCAGGGGTTTGGTTAAGGTCTGGTGGGTTGGTTTACCTAGGTTTTTCGATCTGGCTAAGATAAGATTAGCCAATGGTCAGCCTGGCTCTGATACCAAGTTTGTCAGGACCGGTTTTTCGGGATATTAATTTCCCAAAAGAGGCCCTTATGCTCACCAGCCCCAGGATTACTGTTAGCTGATGAGACACCAACTTGTTACAGAAACTCCAAGCAAACTACAAAATATGTAGTACAAGACCATTCTGGCCTATGGGTACAACAATTGGTTTCTAGTGGTTGGTGGCGGAAGCGGTTTGTGGATCATCAACGTCTATGGGACTCCATTTCCCATAGGAACAGCTGACCAGGATAACTCCTATCTTCGTGAGGCTGCTATCTCCATTTGCGTAGGTTCCGGGGCTGTCATCGCAACGTTCCTTTCCGCGCAAGAAATCTGGCCAAGACAATAGCCAGGGACAAGCCAGTGAGTACTTTGAATGTACTCGCAAACATTAAGAACACAGGTATAATATAGCCACTGATAATCATGCTTTGAAATATTCCATGATTACTTCGTCAGTCATAAATGAAGCTCATGATGCATGCAAGCAGGTTAATCATGTCATATATGAATATGCAATCAGCAAGTAGAAATATAATGCACCGATCGGGTGTCTAAAGCGACGCCTCGAAAGGATAACAATATCAAGCATGCCACAGTCGGGCGTCTAAGCGACACCACATAAAGGGCTTATAAGTAGATAAAATATCAAGCATGCCACAGTCGGGCGTCTGTGCGACACCACATAAAGGGCTTATAAGTAAATAAAATAACAAGCATGCCACAGTCGGGCGTCTGTGTGACACCACATAAAGGGCTTATAAGTAAATGAAATGACAAGCATGCCACAGTCGGGCATCTGTGCGACACCACATAAAGGGCTTATATAACAATAATCACAGTGAGTACCCAGGAGGTAGAACCGTCCCAGGGATACTCAAGAATTCAAATAGCATAAATGGTTAGTCCATAATAATAATAATCAAAATCATCATATGTCACAAGTTATGATCCATGTTCTTGTTTAGTAGTTTCTCCTCCGAAGACCGACACTAAGACCGACACTTGACCCATCCCAGACTGTAGTCCTTAACCATGGACATGGCTATTCGGATAGGTTTAATATCTCTGCAGAGGGTGTACTCTTTACCCATGAGTAACGGATTCCTTTAGTCCATCGGGACTAATTCCGTCTACGGTCTTTTAATTGAAAACACCCTAACCGCACACACCAGCCAAACTCACCGGTGTCTGGAATCACCCTTGACACCTGTTAAGCAAAACTCTAAGTGGGGAGGCTACAACCTCGACTTAGCATGGGATCACAAAATTTATACCGCGCGCAAACTGGGGGAGCTACCCCCTTCGGCTACAACCGAAAACACCCATGCCCCCGGACCGGATGACTGGCTTTAATCCAGGGCCATGGAACCCTCATCGCGGTCTCTCTGTACGGTGTGTGCTAGACAGGGGTTGACAACTTACTGAACCGTACCCTACCTACGGCAGGGACAAGTGGCAGCACGAAACAAGTATGGGGGTTACTGGAACAAGACTCGATCTACGGCCGACTCAGGAGGCTTAAGTATTTCCTGCATGATTAGCTCAAGGATAATATTTCACATCCATCAGACACAACCACCACTCATCATACCTCCCCCTGCCCCGCCGGTCATAACCGTCTCGACGAGGGACAAGCTCGTGTCTACCCAAGACAGAGACTTTCCCGGATCTTTCCCGGTAGGCATGAGAGGCATATGAGGGTGATTGCTATCACAAGTATGTCCATTGCCAACAGCAAAAAATTTCATCTTTGCACTCAAAGCGTATGATCATATCGTCACAAACACATAACGGATACTCCATGTCACGGTGGTGTTGTAACTGTATTAAACAACACACGATAATATTATGCCTGAGTTCAGAAATGCTTGCCTTCAAGATGTGGAGAGGTGAGGTGCCCTCCAAAACTTTTGAAAGTTATATCTCCCCTTCCAAATTCCTATTTTCAAAAATATCCAAATAACACATACTTCAAAAACAGTACAAAAAGTTGTCCTAATTATTTTTGAAATAAAACTTAAAATAAACTAGGTGAAATTTGAGAGAGGTAGGAAAAAGAATCAATTCATTTAGAGTTTTATTTAAAAAGATATAGCCAGTCACACTCTGTTTTTAAAATAACACAGAAAAGAAAACGTTTTGACGAGAATACGCTTTCAAAGTAGGGGAGACGTACTTTCGGCTGTTTGCGCTTTCACTTAAAACACACGGGCTGGGCTGGGTCGCTGATTGTGGGTCCAGGGGGCCCACTGGTCAGGTTTGACCAGTCCTCTCTCCCTCCTCTTCCTCTGCCCGAACGGAGGCGAGGCTCCGGCGATCAACGCCGGCGAAAGGCGGCTCCCCGCGGGCTCCAAAGGGTCGGGATGGATCTGCAAGACCGGGGCGGTCCTCCCGGTGGTTGTTGGGTCGGCGGGGGTGGAGGGAGTCGCCGGCGGTGAGCTTCGCGGCGGACGAGGCTTCGGGCATGATTGGGGAATTGGGCTACGGTGGGTTTTGATCGTGTTTGAGGGGTCAGGCAGCTCTGGACGGTCGAGGGGAATCGCATGGTGGCACTGGTTGGACGGGAGGGGCTCGGGTTGCTACTGAATGGACTGGAGGGCGACGGCGGCTGTACTGGCCAGAGATGGGGAAGAAAACCTTCCCTGGTTGATTGACTGCTACGGGGGTGCTAGGTGGGTTGGCTTGAGGTCGCCTGAGGTTTCGGAGAGACTCGAGGCTCTTTAAATAGGCGGTCGGGGTCGGTTCCGACGATGGTCGTGGATAAGAACGCCGGCGACCGTCATTCTGTTGCAGCAAGGGGACGTGGCGGCGACGAGCGCTTGCGGACAAGCTGCGGATGAGCTTGAGCTGTTCAAGGGGGCAGCTGGTGAGCGCTGGTGGCTCGGGCGGCGCCGTCCACAGCAGAGGCTGCTGTGGCCGCCCGCTATACGCCATTGCCGACCTGACAGCGGCGCTGTTGGGCGCCAGGGCGGCTTGGCTGGTTCCTGCGAGCGGATGAGGTCGGGGGTGCGGCTCTGCAGGCGAGCAAGGGCCGGGGCGCGACGCGGCGACCCAAGCGCACGCACGTGCAAAACGCGCGCTCTGGGCGCGCCCAGAGCACACACGCTACGTGCTCGACAATATGCCAAGGCATGCTAGGGGGCTCCAAACCACAAGGGAGTTAGCAGGGTGAGGCAATAGGCTAGGTCAAGTCCATGGGACAAGCTGGTTTGGTCAGGGGATCAAGTTCACAATGTAAACTTGAAATCATGCCAAATCTGGTTGTGCACACAGGGTGTTTGACAAAATGCCAAAGGCATCTAGGCAATTCTTGGGGTGGCCCAAATTTCCAGATTGGGGTCTCTTTAGTTGATACAGAGGGTGGTGAGTTTAGTTTGCCAAAAGCTCAAACTTGTTAGTGTAAGTTTTGCAAAACTTCAATTCTGGGCAGAAGGTAAATGGCATTGTTTCAAGATCCAGAAATCTTCCAATGGGTCCCTTCTTCTGGACTTAAGGGTTTTGCAAGGTGGGCTATAAGCAGGAGAAAACTCAAAGGTACTAGAGCAAATTAAATTAGGGTTGCTGTAGAAAAAGCCAAACTGGACCAGAAAGCAAAAGAGGTTGATTCACTCAAATTTTTCAAAGAACACCACTGGGTTTTTGCATAAAGTTGAATTACATACCACTACTAACATCCCACAATTTTGGTGGAAGTTTTAAAGAAATATTTAATTAGGCTGTAGTGCAAAATTGCTCTCTGGACCAGATTTTTAAACTTGGTGTAGAGCTCAAAATATTAAAAGAATGAAATATATTTTTGCATAAAAGTGATTTAAAAACATCACATGTCACCTCCAATTTTTGGTGAAAAATTTAAATAAGTTTATCAAGTGGTTGTAGTTTAAAAAGAGCTCCAAAATTAATGAAAAATCTGTTTATGGAATAAAGCTCAGAGAAAAACAATTATGCAAATAAACTCCACTGATAATAGAAATGTTTTTCTTGAAGCCCCTGAAACCAAAAGATAAACCATAAAATAAAAGTTTAAATATCCTGGCAAAATTTTAATTAATAAAACAAGGTCAAAATTTTTGGGGTGTCACAACACTACCCCCCTTAAGAAAAATCTCGTCCCCGAGAATTGTTAAAAGCTGTTTTTAAAAAAAATATGCAATAAAAAGTGACTACAGTGAGAGCGCAATAAGTGGTATAAAACCACAGTGTGGAACACTAGCGCTGCGTGGAAAAATCTACGGTTAGGGGAAAACGAGAGATTTCTACGTTGGATACAATAAATTTAGAACAAATTATAAATTTCAAATACGCTGGTCGTACCCGAGAGCACAGTGCTCTCTCTGGCTGATAGGTGGACCCGGGGTCCACTGTTAGCCTCTTCTTCTTCCTCTGGTTCTCTCTTCTTCCTCTCTCCCGCGCGCTTTCCCGCGCTTTCTCCACCAGCGATGCTTAGCGCATAGGGCATCTAGGCCGTACCTGCGGTAGTGCGTGGCGTGCTAGCTGCCGGTGCAGCGTGCACTCACCTTGCGGGCCAGCGTGCTGTCGACAATGCTTGCGGATTCGCCTCCGAACACCGGCGATCGGGCGACGAGCGGCGCTGGTGGACCTCGCCTACCGTACACCGAGCTCGGGCTATAAAATGGCCGAGGTGCTTCTCTCTTCTTCCTCACACCTGGCCTCGCTTCTCCTTCCCCTTCTTCCTCCTCCATTTCCATTTACAAAAGCTAGAGACGAGGTTTTAATGGTGGAGGCGATGCCGGATTGGTACATGATCCTGATGTGCGGAGGGCTGGCGGCATTGCTGGGGCTCTCCGTGCTCCTGTGCGCGATGATCCTCGATGATCAATGTGACGCTGGTGCTCGAGTGCTGGCTCTTCACGGTGGCGGTGATCACGAGGATTAGGTGTGGTGTCGGGTGCTAACTGTTGTCGGTATATTGGGTAACTTGTACCCGGATGATTACCCACTAATCTCTCCTTCAGAGACTGTGGTGTACTAGGGAGATGATTAGCCAGATGCAGCACGGTTACGTGGTGTTGCAGGTAGTGTATGTGTTCGAGTGGTTGTGGTTGTGAGTCTGCTGCCGTGGCGCTGTGTGAATAACAAATCCATGTTGTGAGGAGACATATGCTGCAGCAACTCAGGGAAAAGAAATCTCACTCTAGGATTTTCACGAGAGAAAATTAGTTACTCAAAATTTACAGCAGCAAAAACTACTCACCACAATTGAAACCAAATATTTATCTCAACGCATAAGAATAAAAATAACACGCATGAGTTACAACACTTAGCTAAATGCTGGAATAAAAGCACAAGGCAGTGACGTCTAGAACGAAAATGGCAACTGGACGGGGTCCCGAGAAAATGTCTCTGGTACTGGGGCACACTCTTCTTCTATCGGGGAAAGCGGGTTGATTAGTCGATGAACGCGTCTCTCCTGGCCGGGCCTTAGTGGTCTGCCGATGGCGATCTGAGGATTTAAATCAGCAAGGCTCTGGAGATAACCCATCACTCACTGGGTCAAACGCTCTTGAGCGATGACATACTGGACAAGGTTGGCTAGTACGGGGTCCCTCTCAACTCTTCCACCAGGGAAGGATGCTACTTCTCCGGGTGTTGCACGGCTCGGAAAGTAATAATACCCTCGTTCGCTAGCATAGGGTACCACGAATCGAAGGCGAACAATCGCTTCGTGTGCAGCCGCTTCTATGGCCATCTGCGGAGTTGGCATAGATTTCCCCAGGAAGGAGACTTCCGTTGGGTCTTGATTTGAGTCTACGGGAGGGATGTGCACTACTGCCCAATATTTCAAGGTGGAAGAGGTGATCCTCGACTTGAGCAGCTCGTATTGGGGTGGCTGGGTAGAACCCATGGTACTGCAGGTAAAATCCCACAATATTTTAACAAAGCTACCTGGGGTTGCATCTGGGGTCCTCAGATAAATACTAGGGCTCGGCATGGCGAGAAATGGTTGAGAGAGTTGCGCACAAGATGAGGGGTACTCGGCAAGGTCACGAGGTGGCCTTTATATAGCCTCCAGGCTGGGTTATTCACCGCGGTGAGGGGCACTAGCTTGCTGGTTCTACTCTCATGGGGGTCGGGGTCAAAGCCACAGATACACACATCTCCCAAAAGTGACGTATTACTGTGGGTGCCATCGGGGTTGGTTTTGGCAGCTATCCCCGGAATTAAAATGCAGTCGTACACCAACGCACTCATGCATGGCCACTATTCAAAATAGGGATGCACAAGCAGGTAGCCCTCCAATATGGCGATACATGATCACATAATTACAGGGCGTGGGGTATACTAAGACTTGGTACTGCTCGAGTGGCTTAGTCCACCTCGTTTATATCTAAGCGGGCGTGCCTTGCGGATGTCGAGGCTTCTCCATTGGCCTCACCGTCGGGATTGGCTGGAGGCGGTTGAGGAACTGCAGGGTCGGGGTAGCGATGATGACCATCGCGGGGATTGTTGGCCACAATCCCGTTGGAGTGGGTTCCCAAAAGGTGACGAAGCACTTTTGGGGTCATCAAGGCACCTTGGTTGATGGCTGGGGCTGACCTCAGGGTCTCGATCGGTTGTCCGAACAGCACGACTGGGTTGTCGGTGTCGAGGTCATCTTCTCTTCTTCCTGGGGCTCGGCGGATCAGTTCTCCACAAGCTGCGATCAGATCAAGGGTGATTTGATCGAACAGCCCCTCTAGTGCACTTACATAGCACACCAAATGCAACAATGCAGGATCTGTCTCGTGGTCTCCGTTGGCAACTTGGGGTGGTATACCATACCCGTCACGGCTGGGGTAGTAGTAGAAGGAGCGATAGTTAACTCTGGGCGACAAGTGCCGGAGTTGAACTATAGCTTCTCGAGCAGCTAGTTGGATGGCTTGTGGCTCAAAGGAAGTTGTCCTTCCGGTGAACCTGTAGGGGCGTTCTGGTGATAGACCCCTACCATAGACGTGCACAGTGGCCCAAAATTGACAGCTCTCACCGCTCGTGGACCCTTGGTACACAACATATTCTGGGGGCTCTTCTAACGCGAAGGTACGGCGGGTGAGGTTTCCTAGCACGGTCACGAGACCTCCAAGGTTGGTTGCTGTGGTCTCATTGTGAACAATGGGTCCTGGCATTTTAGCTTGGTTTGGGGTTAGAGGCTGTGTTGTGCTGGGTTGAGGCTAGCGTGCCCTTTTATAGAAAAAGGGGACGGAGTCTTCCTTCGCACGCTTGCGAAAAAGACTATTCAGGGGCCGGTCACTGGCGTGTGACTGACAGGTTAGGATGATAGGTTGGGCACCGACTGCCAAAAGGTGTCGGGTCACTGTGAGGCTATCTTACACCAGAAGCTTGGCCGGGGTTTGGTTAAGGTCTGGTGGGTTGGTTTACCTAGGTTTTTCGATCTGGCTAAGATAGGATTAGCCAATGGTCAGCCTGGCTCTGATACCAAGTTTGTCAGGACCGGTTTTTCGGGATATTAATTTCCCAAGAGCGGCCCTTATGCTCACCAGCCCCAGGATTACTGTTAGCTGATGAGACACCAACTTGTTACAGAAACTCCAAGCAAACTACAAAATATGTAGTACAAGACCATTCTGGCCTATGGGTACAACAATTGGTTTCTAGTGGTTGGTGACGGAAGCGGTTTGTGGATCATCAGCGTCTATGGGACTCCATTTCCCATAGGAACAGCTGACCAGGATAACTCCTATCTTCGTGAGGCTGCTATCTCCATTTGCGTAGGTTCCGGGGTTGTCATCGCAATGTTCCTTTCCACGCAAGAAATCTGGCCAAGACAATAGCCAGGGACAAGCCAGTGAGTACTTTGAATGTACTCGCAAACATTAAGAACATAG
The DNA here is from genome assembly GCF_018294505.1 of Triticum aestivum. NCBI lineage: Eukaryota > Viridiplantae > Streptophyta > Magnoliopsida > Poales > Poaceae > Triticum > Triticum aestivum. The sequence continues at coordinate 279,177,590 of NC_057800.1, read as the reverse complement.
GTATAATATAGCCACTGATAATCATGCTTTGAAATATTCCATGATTACTTTGTCAGTCATAAATGAAGCTCATGATGCATGCAAGCAGGTTAATCATGTCATATATGAATATGCAATCAGCGAGTAGAAATAGAATGCACCGATCGGGTGTCTGAAGCGACGCCTTGAAAGGATAACAATATAAAGTATGCCTCAGTCGGGCGTCTAAGCGACACCACATAAAGGGCTTATAAGTAGATAAAATATCAAGCATGCCACAGTCGGGCGTCTGTGTGACATCGCATAAAGGGCTTATAAGTAAATAAAATAACAAGCATGCCATAGTCGGGCATCTGTGCGACACCACATAAAGGGCTTATAAGTAAATGAAATGACAAGCATGCCACAGTCGGGCATCTGTGCGACACCATATAAAGGGCTTATATAACAATAATCATAGTGAGTACCCAGGAGGTAGAACCGTCCCAGGGATACTCAAGAATTCAAATAACATAAATGGTTAGTCCATAATAATAATAATCATAATCATCATACGTCACAAGTTTTGATCCATGTTCTGGTTTAGTAGTTTCTCCTCCGAAGACCGACACTAAGACCGACACTTGACCCATCCCAGACTGTCCTTAACCATGGACATGGCTATTCGAATAGGTTTAATATCTCTGCAGAGGGTGTACTCTTTACCCATGATTAACGGATTCCTTTAGTCCATCGGGACTAATTCCGTCTATGGTCTTTTAATTGAAAACACCCTACCGCACACAACAGCCAAACTCACCGGTGTCTGGAATCACCCTTGACACCTATTAAGCAAAACTCTAAGTGGGGAGGCTAAAACCTCGACTTAGCATGGGATCACAAAATTTATACCGCGCGCAAACTGGGGGGGCTACCACCTTCGGCTACAACCGAAAACACCCATGCCCCCTGACCGGATGACTGGCTTTAATCCAAGGCCATGGAACCCTCATCGCGGTCTCTCTGTACGGTGTGTGCTAGACAGGGGTTGACAACTTACTGAACCGTACCCTACCTACGGCAGGGACAAGTGACAGCACAAAACAAGTATGGGGGTTACTGGAACAAGACTCGATCTACGGCCGACTCAGGAGGCTTAAGTATTTCCTGCATGACTAGCTCAAGGATAATATTTCACATCCATCAGACACAACCACCACTCATCATACCTCCCCCAGCCCCGCCGGTCATAACCGTCTCGACGAGGGACAAGCTCGTGTCTATCCAAGACAGAGACTTTCCCGGATCTTTCCCGGTAGGCATGAGAGGCATATGAGGGTGATTGCTATCACAAGTATGTCCATTGCCAACAGCAAAAAATTTCATCTTTGCACTCAAAGCGTATGATCATATCGTCACAAACACATAACGGATACTCCATGTCACGGTGGTGTTGTAACTGTATTAAACAACACACGATAATATTATGCCTGAGTTTAGAAATGCTTGCCTTCAAGATGTGGAGAGGTGAGGTGCCCTCCAAAACTTTTGAAAGTTATATCCCCCTTCCAAATTCCTATTTTCAAAAATATCCAAATAACACATACTTCAAAAACAGTACAAAAAGTTGTCCTAATTATTTTTGAAATAAATCTTAAAATAAACTAGGTGAAATTTGAGAGAGGTAGGAAAAAGAATCAATTCATTTGGAGTTTTATTTAAAAAGATATAGCCAGTCAAAGTTTCAGTCAAACTCTGTTTTTAAAATAACACAGAAAAGAAAACGTTTTGACGAGAATACGCTTTCAAAGTAGGGGAGACGTACTTTCGGCTGTTTGCGCTTTCACTTAAAACACGCGGGCTGGGCTGGGTCGCTGACAGTGGGTCCAGGGATCCCACTGGTTAGGTTTGACCGGTCCTCTCTCCCTCCTCTTCCTCTGCCCGAACGGAGGCGAGGCTCCAGCGATCAACGCCGGCGAACGGCGGCTCCCCGCGGGCTCCAGAGGTCGGGATGGATCTGCAAGACCGGGGCGGTCCTCCCGGTGGTCGTTGGGTCGGCGGGGGTGGAGGGAGTCGCCGGCGGTGAGCTTCGCGGAGGAGAAGGCTTTGGGCATGATTGGGGAATTGGGCTACGGTGGGTTTTGATCGCGTTTGAGGGGTCGGGCAGTTCCGCACGGTCGAGGGGAATCGCATGGTGGCACTGGTTGGACGGGAGGGGCTCGGGTTGCTACTGAATGGACCGAAGGGCGGCGGCGGCTGTACTGGCCAGAGATGGGGAAGAAGACCTTCTGTAATGCCCCGGACACACCCGCCGGTGGTCGTTACTCCTGGCAGGATCTAGACTGGCCCTACAGATCAATACTAGTCTTTTCTGCGCACTTTGTCCTCACTCGTGCGCACCCAGGAGCAACTTCCCGGTCGGTCACCCATCCTGACACTACTCCAAGCTGAGCACGCTTAACTTTGGAGTTCTGTCTGAATGGGATCCCGGAAAAGAAGGAATTCCTTACTGATATGAGTAGTCTATCATCCTTAATAAGTCAGGCCATCACATACACCCCCACTCAGAGGAACCGACGTCCTTGTCGGGCCACGAGAACATTCCCTCTTGGCACATACGTTTGTGCATCCAGTCCGGTACATGTGCCATGCTGGGTGCCACGACAGGTCACAAACGTCATGAACAACATGACCGCGCACCTGTCCGCAAACATCCGTGTAACCACGAGGGTCGGCTCTGATACCCACTTGTAATGCCCCGGACACACCCGCCGGTGGTCGTTACTCCTGGCGGGATCTAGACTGGCCCCACAGATCAATACTAGTCTTTTCTGCGCACTTTGTCCTCACTCATGCGCACCCGGGAGCAACTTCCCGATCGGTCACCCATCCTGACATTACTCCAAACTAAGCACGCTTAACTTTGGAGTTTTGTCTGAATGGGCTCCCGGGAAAGAAGGAATTCCTTACTGATATGAGTAGTCTATCACCCTTAATAAGCCAGGCCATCACACCTTCCCTGGTCGATTGACTGCTACGGGGGGGCAAGGTGGGGTGGCTTCAGGTCTCCTAAGGTTTCGGAGAGGCTCGGGGCTCTTTAAATTGGCGGTCGGGGTCGGTTCTGACGATGGTCGTGGATAAGAACGCCGGCGACCGTCATTCTGTTGGAGCAGGGGGATGTGGCGGCGACGAGCGCTTGCGGACAAGCTGTGGATGAGCTTGAGCTGTTCAAGGGGGCAGCTGGCGAGCGCCGGTGGCTCGGGCGGCGCCGTCCACGGCAGAGGCTGCTGTGGCCGCCCGCTAGCCGCCGTTGCCGACCTGACGGCGGCGCTGTTGGGCGCCAGGGGGGCTTGGCTGGTTCCTGCCAGCGGATGAGGTCGGGGGGTGCGGCTCTGCAGGCGAGCAAGGGCCGGGGCGCGATGCGGCGACCCGAGCGCATGCACGTGCAAAACGCGCACTCTGGGCGCGCCCAGAGCACGCACGCTACGTGCTCGACAATATGCCAAGGCATGCTAGGGGGCTCCAAACCACAAGGGAGTTAGCAGGGTGAGGCAATAGGCTAGGTCAAGTCCATGGGACAAGCTAGTTTGGTCAGGGGATCAAGTTCACAATGTAAACTTGAAATCATGCCAAATCTGGTTGTGCCCACAGGGTGTTTGACAAAATGCCAAAGGCATCTAGGCAATTCTTGGGGTGGCCCAAATTTCCAGATTGGGGTCTCTTTAGTTGATACAGAGGGTGGTGAGGTTAGTTTGCCAAAATCTCAAACTTGTTAGTGTAAGTTTTGCAAAACTTCAGTTCTGGACAGAAGGTAAATGGCATTGTTTCAAGATCCAGAAATCTTCCAATGGGTCCCTTCTTCTGGACTTAAGGGTTTTGCAAGGTGGTCTATAAGCAGGAGAAAACTCAAGGGTACTAGAGCAAATTAAATTAGGGTTGCTGTAGAAAAAGCCAAACTGGACCAGAAAGCAAAAGAGGTTGATTCACTCAAATTTTTCAAAGAACGCCACTGGGTTTTTGCATAAAGTTGAATTACATACCACTACTAACATCCCACAATTTTGGTGGAAGTTTTAAAGAAATATTTAATTAGGCTGTAGTGCAAAATTGCTCTCTAGACCAGATTTTTAAACTTGGTGTAGAGCTCAAAATATTAAAAGAATGAAATTTATTTTTGCATAAAAGTGATTTAAAAACATCACATGTCACCTCCAATTTTTGGTGAAATTTTTAAATAAGTTTATCAAGTGGTTGTAGTTCAAAAAGAGCTCCAAAATTAATGAAAATTCTTTTTATGGAATAAAGCTCAGAGAAAAACAATTATGCAGATAAACTCCACTGATAATAGAAATGTTTTTCTTGAAAGGGCAAACAAGTCCAATAATATATTGGGAGAGTTTATTCACTTGAGGTAAAAACTCCAAAATAATAAGGTAAAGAAAGACCCTGAAACCAAAAGATAAACCATAAAATAAAAGTTTAAATATCCTGGCAAAATTTTAATTAATAAAACAAGGTCAAAATTTTTGGGGTGTCACATATATACATGGTGGACACCCCAAAAGAAGGCAATGTCGATGGAACAGCGGAGGATGACCCCTCCAAGAAGCAGCCTAAGCGTCGGCGTCAGCGGTGCCGCTCTAAATCCCGCCAAAACAAAAACGGTGATTCCCCCACGGGGGATAATAACACCTCGGACAGTGCCGAAGACAACCACCTCTAGCAAGATTCAGCACAGGAGGATAGAGAAGCCAGCCCTCATGAGAGAGCGGCAGACAGAGGGGTCGAGGACGATAATTATATGCCTCCCTCCAAAGACGAGGCAAGCCTCGATGACGACGAATTTGTCGCGCCGGAGGATCCCGTCGAACAAGAGCGTTTCAAACGCAGGCTTATGGCCACGACGAGCAGCCTCAAGAAAAAACAGCAACATCTTAGAGCTGATCAAGATTTGCTAGCCGATAGATGGACTGAAGTCCTTGCGGCCGAAGAGTATGAACTCGAACGCCCCTCCAAGAGCTACCCAAAGCGCAGGTTGCTACCGCAATTAGAGGAGGAAGCACTTAAACCTACATCACCAACGCATGATGCGGCCGACCGGCCACCCCGTGGCCGCGACAGAGAGGCCTCTCGGCCCTCCACTCAAGCCACACCCAGGCGCCGCTCAAAAACCACCAAGGCATGGGAAAATGCACCAGACCTGCGAGATATATTGGAGGACAAGGCAAGACAAACAAGATTGATCTACGGATCACGTGGGTGCCCCACGGCAGGAGACGGTACTCGTCACGCTGGATACAGTAAATCCGGCTGGGCCGAACATAGTAGACAAAGCTCGTTTGAGCTACGTCGTGATGTAGCCCAATACAGAGGCGCCGCACACCCACTATGCTTCACAGATGAAGTAATGGATCATCAAATCCCCGAGGGTTTCAAACCCGTGAATATCGAATCATACGATGGCACAACAGATCCTGTGGTATGGATCGAGGACTATCTCCTTCATATCCACATGGCCCGCGGTGATGACCTACACGCCATCAAATACCTCCCACTCAAGCTTAAAGGACCAGCCCAGCATTGGCTTAACAGCTTGCCAGCAGAATCAATTGGTTGTTGGGAGGACCTAGAAGCCGCATTCATCGACAATTTCCAGGGCACTTATGTGCGACCACCAGACGCCGATGACCTAAGACACATAATTCAGCAGCCAGAGGAATCAGCCAGACAATTCTGGACATGGTTCCTAACCAAGAAAAATCAAATCGTCGACTGTCCGGACGCAGAGGCCCTAGCAGCCTTCAAGCATAACATCCGCAACAAGTGGCTTGCACGGCACCTAGGATAGGAAAAGCTGAAATTTATGGCAGCCCTCACGACACTTATGACCCGCTTTTGCGCGGGAGAAGACAGCTGGCTAGCTCGCAGCAATAACATTACCAAGAGCCCTGGTAATTCGGATACCAAGAACAGCAGTGGCAGGTCGCGTCGCAACAAGCAAAAGCGCCGCATTAACGGCGACAATGCTGAGGATATGGCCGTTAATGCCGGATTCAGAGGCTCTAAACCCGGTCAATGGAAAAATCCATTCAAAAGAAATACTCCGGGCCCATCCAGTTTGGACCGAATACTCGACCGCTCATGCCAGATACATGGCACCCCTGAAAAACCAGCTAATCACACCAACAGGGATTGATGGGTGTTCAAGCAGGCAGGCAAGTTAAATGCCGAAAGCAGAGACAAGGGCTGCATAGCGATGACGAGGAGGAGCCTCGGCCGCCGAACAACAGTGGACAGAAAGGTTTTCCCCCACAAGTGCGGACGGTGGACATGATATACGCAACCCACGTCCCCAAGAGGGAGTGGAAGCGTGCGCTAAGGGACGTATACGCGATGGAGCCAGTCGCCCCAAAGTTCAACCCATGGTCTTCCTACCCGATCACTTTTGATCGAAGGGACCACCCCACTAGCATCCGTTATGGCGGATTCGCCGCATTGGTTCTAGACCCAATTATTGACGGATTTCACCTCACTAGAGTCCTTATGGACGGCGGCAGTAGCCTGAACTTGCTTTACCAGGATACAGTGCGGCAAATGGGCATAGATCCCTCGAGGATTAAGCCCACCAAAATGACCTTTAAAGGCGTCATACCAGGTGTAGAAGCCAACTGTACAGGCTCAGTTACACTCGAAGTGGTCTTCGGTTCTCCGGATAATTTCCGAAGCGAGGAGTTAATCTTCGACATAGTCCCGTTCCGCAGTGGCTATCACGCACTGCTCGGGCGAATCGCATTTGCCAAGTTCAATGCGGTGTCGCACTACGCATACCTCAAGCTCAAGATGACAGGCCCTCGAGGAGTCATCACGGTCAATGGAAACACTGAACGCTCTCTCCGAACGGAGGAGCATACGGCGGCTATCGCAACGGATGTACAAAGCAGCCTCTCAAGGCAATTCTCCAGTCCGGCCATTAAACATCTGGACACCGTCAAGCGCGCCCGGAGTAACCTACAAGAAAACCGCCTGGCACGTTCCGAGCAAGCGTAGCAATACGGCCCCAACCCCAGCCCTCGCGAATTTGCGAAACCAGTGTTGCGCGTACATAACTACGCTCTGGAAATACCATGGGCACAGGGGGAGGGGCACCATCACGGCACGCCCGAAACGCAGCTTAAACCGCACTAGGGGCTGCCGATTTCTTAATTTTCTCTTATTTTCAGGACCCCATTCTTCGGAAGGCTTGTCCGGCAGTACAATTGCCGCACAAACGATACAACCAGGGAAGCAGAAACTACGCCGCACTATGGAACTCTAAGGTGGTCTCTATAACGAGCAGTATACCTGTTTCACATAACATTCCGCAGCTTTCCCCTGGAAAGGACATGTTAAATAGTCCCATCTTTTGCTTATTGTAGTATTTGTATCGTTCTGCTTTGATCGCAGCTTTTTAAATAAACAATGCATAGCTTCCGTCTATTATCGCATTACTTTTTTTAAGAATATATGTTCATTAATGACATGTTGCACCCGTACACTTTGGTACGACCAATACGCCAGGGGCTTAAGTACCCCATAATACGGTGTGAGAAGTCCGAACACTTTCACAAGTGCGGCACCCCGAACTTATAGCATTATATGCATCGGCTCCGAATCATGTCTTGGGTCAATAGTTGGGTTTGCCCGGCTCCTATGTTTTGGTACCTTACGTTCCGTTATATCGGCTAAGGTAGTACTAGGAGAACTACTGCGATTGTGCCCCAGTTGAGCTAGGCTAAGCACCTTAGTAGAGAAAGCTAAAACTGACCGTCATGATAAGGCGAGAGCTGGTCGCTGTTCGAGAGATTTTCGAGTCCCTAAAGACTTATGCCGCTTAGAGCGAGGAGTCGGCTTTGTCTGGCCTAGGCATGGATAGCGCCCCGAACTCGGTCTTCCAAACACTAGGGGCTTTGCCGAAATTTAAAATTATAGAATTCTATGGCTAAGTGAGAGTGTTCAAGCATTATAGTCCGATTGCCTTGTTCGTTGTGTTGAGAGCCTCCCTCGAAGGACCCAAGAATGGGAAAAAGAGTGCTCATGTTTATCCCGAACACCCCAGCACTCGTGGCATGGGGGCAGAAGCCGACGACTCGCCATCTCTCAAATTTGATAAACGGCCGCACAGAAGGTAATATTTTAAATTCAAAAGGCATTGCTTAGCGCACATGAACAAGTTTTCAGCGCACAGGACAAAATGAGCGAGTTTACTAAAAAATTACATCCATGGAACATTCATCCGCCACAAGGCGGGCACCCTTCAGAACGCCCTCATAATACATCTCGGGCTTGCGATGCTCCTTGCCCGGCGGTGGCCCGTCCTTCACAAGCTTCTCAGCATCCAACTTGCCCCAGTGCACCTTCGCACGGGCAAGCGCCCTACGGGCACCCTCGATGCATACGGAGCGCTTGATGACTTCGAGCCTTGGACAGGCCTCCACCAGCCGCCTCACCAGCCCGAAGTAGCTCCAAGGCATGGCCTCTCCAGGCTACAGCCAGACTATGAGGCTCTTCATGGCCTGTTCGGCCACCTTATGGAGCTCGACCGGCTATTTCAGCTGGTCGCTTAAGGGCACCGGGTGTTCGGCCTCAGCATACTGAGACCAAAACACCTTCTCCGTCGAGCTTCCCTCCTCGGCTCGGTAGAAGGCGGCGGCATCCGACACGCTACGAGGCAAGTCTGCGAACGCTCCTGGAGAGCTCCGGATTCGGGTAAGTAACAAGTAATTCACTTTACGTGTTTGCTTTGCATAAAAAATGCCTTACCCGCCGCTATCTTTTTTCTCGCCTCAACCTCTTGGAGGGCCTTCTGGGCTTCGGCCTTAGCAGACATGGCATCTTCAATGGCCGCCGCGAGCTCAGACTCTCCCGTCTTCGAGTCAAGCTCCAAACTCTCATGTTTTTTCATGAGAGCCTGGAGATCTTGACGCACCTCGCCAACCTGCGTCTCATGCTTCTCCCGCTCGGTGCGCTCCATGGCCGCCCTCTTCTTGGCCTCGGACAGCGCTTGCTTAAGGGTCGCCACCTCAGTTGTGGCCCCTACAATAGCCACGTTAATCCTGTCACTTTTTGCAATTGCGCCTTTCACATATTTAAATAAGGTATTTCTTACCTTCCTTCTCCTCAAGTTGCTTCTTGGCTAGGCCGAGCTCTTGCTCGGACCGCTCGAGGTTCTGCTTCAGTGTGCCCACCTCCGCAGTCAGTGCGGCGGATGCTAGCAGCGAAACCTGCATACGCATATTGACTTACTTTTGTTAGACTCCTTCGAATGTCATTTAGATCCTCTATTCGGCTTTTCTTTCCGAACGCTGAACAGAGCATCAGGGGCTACTGTCTATGCGGTAATATTTTTACATATTATTTACTTACCTCAAAGCCTGTTAGAAGGCTGGCACAGGCTTCAGTCGGTCCGCTCTTGGTGGACTAAACCTTCTAGATCACCGCACTCATAATAGTGCGGTGCTCCTCGTCGATGGAGGCGCCGTTAAGCACCTCCAGCAAGTTGTCCGGTGCCTCCGGTTGGACGGAGGTCACCGGCTCGGTAGGCTTGCTCCTCTTAGAAGGAGGCTGCCTATCGGAGTCCGGAACCGTTGAAGGTTCTGGCGCAATGTCCGGCTCAAAGCCGGACTTGGAGCCCTTGGGGGTTCTATCCCCTTTACGCCTGGAGTCCGGGAGGTTGCCTTGCAGCGCCTCCAGGACCACCTCCTCCTGGCTTGGAACCTGTTGGGACACCACCTCGGCGCTGTCCGTAGGGTGGGGGGGGGGGCGAAGCCGTCGGAAGCGAATTCACATCCGACTGTCGGATTTCGGGTTCCGGCAGACCCTTGAGGTTCGAACACTGGGGTGCACGCGGAGATTTCGCCTCCTACCTTCCTGCACCCCTCCGCCATGCTAGGATCAAAGCTATGAAAAGAACAACATAAGGGACACAGGGTTTATACTGGTTCGGGCCACCGTTGTGGTGTAATACCCTACTCCAGTGTGTGGTGTGGTGGATTGCCTCTTGGGCTGATGATGATGAACAATACAAGGGAGAACAGCCTCGCGAGGGTCTGTTCTTGGCTGGGGCGATGAACTGCTGGGAGGAGTTCAGCCACCTTTCTCTATCTCTCTCTCTCTCTGCTTACCACCTCTCTACTTGTCGAGCCCTTGGAGGAGACTGAGCCGAACCCTTTGCTACGTGGGAGGCCGGTCCTATTTATAGTGGCCCTGGTCCTCTCCCCAAATATTGAGCGGGAAGGGAGCCAACAATGGCGGGCTAATTTGAAGGGGACAGCAAGTATCAACTATCCTGACAAAAGTAGTCTTCGCCTGCGCAAAGCTCTGGTGATGACGCCGTCTTGGGCCCCATGGTGACCTCCATCTCGTAGTCCTCCTGGTCTTGGTCTCGTTGCACCGAAATGGCAACCTTTGCCTGATGCCTCGGTACTCCGCGACTGCACTTGCCCCCTTTGCACCAAAGAGGAAAGGAGGACGCTGCGCGGGCTGGCACCCGCCTGGCGCCCTGAGTCGTCATGGCTTGCGTCACGGGCACCTCGCGAGGTACCCCGCCTTGATCTCTCCGCCTCCTCGTGAGCCAGCCTGACGAGGCCGTGCCTGAGGAAGCTCCGTGTCGTCCGCCCCGCGAGGCTTGGCCCCTCGCGAGGGTCTTGAGTTTGTGTTGGTGAAGATGGGCCGTGCTGGGCCCCCCTTTGAGCCACGCCGCAGGCCGCAGGCAGGCAAGTCTGGGGACCCCCGTTCCCAGAACGCCGACAGTAGCCCCCGGGCCCAAGGCACGCCCGGACTTGGCCGTGCAGGGAGGCAGAAGGGCAAGAGCGAAGTGCCGCGGGCCCTAACAGCCTGCGGCCTTGGGCGCCGTGTGGCAGTTGACTGGACGTGGGCGCCTTAGCAGCCACGCGAGTTGATAAGGGAGTGGCGTCCGCCTAGGCCCTTCTTCTTGCTCCCCCCGGTTGCTGTTCAGATCCCCTTTCCTGCGCTTCTCCTTCCTTCCTCCGAAATCTCCAGATCTGCTCTGACCGTGCGACCCAGGAAGCCATGGCGCCTCGCCAGCCCCCGGCCGCAGCTTGGTACTCGTCTGCCCTGGACCCGCCGAACGTGTCGGAGGCGGGCCTTGCCCGGTTGCGCCGGATAGCGACGGCGCGAGGCATCGACGGGGCGAAGGTGTTCAAGGCCGGCTCCGCCACCCCTGAGGGTCAGAGGAGCACCTTCTATCCACTCTTCGTAAGTGCCATTGTTGCTGGCCTGGTGCCTCCCTTCTCCGAGTTCTTCTTCTCTGTCCTCCGCCATTACAAGCTGCAGGCTCTGCATCTCCATCCCAACTCCGTCCTTCTCCTCGCGATCTTTGCTTATTATTGCGAGGCCCACGTTGGGGTGCAGCCCTCAGTGGCCTTGCTGCGCCACTACTTCTCCCTCCGGACCTCTCGCGGTCCTGCTTCCGCGTGCGCGAGCTTCGTCGCGTACGGTGGCGCCATTGCCATCTCGAACTCTGGGAAGAGGATTGAGGGCTTCAGGAGCAAGTGGGTCTTGGTGGACGCTGAGCGCATCCACCCTCGGCTGATCTTGCCCACCGAGCAGCCCACGAGCTCCAGCAACTGGGGTCGAGCGGAGCTCACGGATCCCCGCGCGAAGATGGTGTTGGAGAAGATGGACGCGGATCTGAGGCCGGCCGACATGGCGGCGGCGAAGCTGACCGGCGCGTCGTTGCTGAGGGAGTTCCTGGAGCACCAGCTGGCTCCGCTTCGGCAGTACTCGCTTCCAATGTGGAGGCCCCGTCCGAGCCCCGCGGCCTGGGCCGACGGAGACTTGGCTGCGGTTCTCCAATCTCTGGTCGGGGGCAATGTGGCGAGGTTGGAGGGCGCTCCTACGCCCTTGTTCCTCCGCGACGACTGGGAGCGGGTAGTGAAGTCCATGCCCGTCTTCAACGGGGAAGGGCCCGTGCCCCTGGAGGCTCCCGAGGGACCGGTGGACGTGCCCTCCGGCGACTCCAGCGAAGAGGAAGAAGGAGGGGAGCGCGGAAAAGGGCCTGACTCCGAGGCGACTGACGGAGAGTCGAGGGCTCCCCTCCCCCGGCGCAGGTCCCGCGTTCTCCGCCTCTCTCCGAACGATGACGACGAGGATGACGACGAAGACGACGACGAGCAGGACGGCGGGAGCTCGCCCCCGATCCCGAAGAAGGACAGGACCGGGCTGATCTCCCGCGGGTCTCCCCCGGCCCCGGGGCGAACCGCAGACGCACCTTCCGCCTCCAAGCTTCCCGAGGTTGACCCTTCCAGCCGGCTTTCAGGCTTCAAATTTGGCCGGAGGCCGCTTGAGCTCACTGGCGACGACCCGTAAGCATTCGATTCTTGTCTTTATCTCTTGCTCTGCTTCTGAGGCTTGACGTCCGCATCTTTGGATAGGTTGGCGCCCGCAGCAAAGAAGTCAAAGGGGGCTCCTGAGGTTTCGTTCGTGACAGCGCCCCTGAAGGAAGGTGACCGCGACGCACAAGCTTCTCCCGCCCGGTCATCCTCGCGGGGCCTGACTGAGCCGGCTGGGGCGAGCTCAGCCCCCACGGCCCAAGTGGCTCCCGAGGTGCTCCCGTCTGCCGCCGCTGCTACAGCTGTCGGGGCGCGGCAGACTCCGCCTCAGGATGCTGCGGCCGTGCTGCCGCCTTCTCCTCCTACTCCACCGGCTGCTATCTCCCCGACTCCTTCCGCCGTTCTGGACCGCGCTGTTGCTGAGCTGGACCGGCTGCGGCAGGATCTTCTCGGCGCCGACCCTCGCCTGGTGGCCGGGCGCTTGGAGCTGGTTTCTGGATGGGTTCGCTCCGACGCTTCGATTCGGGCGGCGCTGGTCCAGGCCTCGACGGCATGCGACGAGGAGAAGCAGGCCGTCCTTGAGGCGAAGGCTGCTCGCGATGCAGCCCTGGGAGAGGTGGTCGACGTCCGTGGTCGCTGCAAGGTGCTGGAGGACGAGCTGCAGGGCCTGCGGGATCAGCTCGCGAAAGAGGTTCGCCTTCGCCAAGAGCAGGAAGAAGGCGTGAAGGCTCGCGAGGCGGCCGTCGAGGGCCGGGAGGCCAAGCTCAAGAAACGCCGCGACCGCCTAGGCGCGCTGGAGCAGGAATTGGGGGCGAGGAAGGCCGAGCTGGACGGCAAGGCCCTGGTCCTCGCCGAAGACCGCGCGGCCTTCACGGAGCTGGAGGCGAAGGCTCGCTCCTCGCTGAGGACGCTTTACGACAGCGGCCTGGAGAGCCCGCTGGCCGGCGCCGAGGACGGCCCCGCCAAGCTGCTTCCCTTCTTGGTCCACGCTCTTGAAGATGTCGCCCTTGGCCTCGGCCCCACGGCCGAGGCCGAGGCGCGTGTTCTGTCTTCTGCAGCACTGACGCGGGTTCTCACCCACATCCACCTTCGCGATCCCGGGTTCGACCTTGACAGCCTGCTGGAGCCCGTGAGCGGCAAGCGTGCGGCGGCTGCTGCCGAGGCCGTGAAGGGTCGCGCAGAGGCTCTGCTGGGGAAGTTCCGGGCCTTCAGCACCAAGCCGGAGCAAGGCGCTGTCGACCCCGCTGCTCCGTGAGGCGAACCCACGCCGCGCTGCTCCCCCGCCGCCAAGTGACTCCATCGTGGCTCCTGTCCTGCTTTTGATTCCTGCACATGTATCATGCCTCGGGGAGGCGTTTAAACTTGCGCCTGATATTGGGATAACAGTGTGGACTGTAATATTTGCTTTCGAATTCCTTTGAAATTTGTGCTTTTCCTTCCTACTTGCTTACGTTCTACGCCGGCAGAGCCCGGCCCCGCGCGTACCTCACCCAGCAATAGCCCCGACCGGAAACCAGGACGGGACCAAGGAGTGAGGGGCTACGTGACAAGTTAGGCTCCTGAGTCGCGATGCTCAGGAGTCCCCCTTGGCGCACGAACAGCAAGTAGGGAGGTGTGATGTGGGTGGATCCACCGTTCTACGTCTGCAGAGCCCGGCCACGCGCGTACCTCACCCAGCAATAGCCCCGACCGGAAACCAGGACGGGACCAAAGGAGTGAGGGGCTACGTGACCAGTTAGGCTCCTGAGTCGCGATGCTCAGGAGTCCCCCTTGACGCTCAAACGGCCTTCATACCTTGGCTCCGCTCGGGGAGAGGCGCGCGACGAACCAGGCCCGTGGGGACCTGGCTGGGCGGCGTGCGTCTGGGCGTGACCCTGGCGCAGCCCCCGTGCCCAGCCCCCTCGCGCGGCACTCCCGAGGGGAGGCGTTGCGATGAGGCTAGACACTGAGCACTGGGCTCCCTGAGGTTGATGCGGCCCGGAGGCCACCCTCAGTTGTTTATCACCAGCGCGGAGCATAGCGCTTCCGTATGAGTACGGGCATAGCCGCTCCTCGGCAGTGTCGTCAGCCAGCGCGGAGCATGGTGCTTCCACTGGTGCGTGGGAGGGGGCCCCCTCCGGGAGGAGCCCCCGGGGCGTGTACAGCCCCGCCCTGACACGTGGCTGGCACGGTAGGGCCTGGTGAGGTGTATCTGGGCACCCGTGAGCCAGCGCGGGACTCACGGGGCCCTACCTCTAGGCGGGTTGCGCCTGGCACTGGGCCTTATCTTGTGTTGTGTCCCTGCAAGTTCGGTTAGATGCCTGCACTCTACGTCCTCGGGTCCCGGCCCTCGAGCTGGTCTCAGCCGTCGCTGGTATGCCAGGTCGCGATGCCGTGGTCAAGGCCAGAGGGTGAGGGCTGGAGAGCCAGTAAGAGCCCTGAGTCGCGATGCTCAGGTACCCCCCCTTTAACGTGCAAGTGGTCAACATGGAGAAGAGGAGGCGCCGCGGACCGGCATCAAATAATCAAGCATGGCAGTTCTAACGCGTAACCGGAAATGAACGCAAATGGGGTACACGCCGCTGAGCCTGGCCCGAGCGGCTTGGGGATCATGCAGCCCGAGGGGCGCCCCCAACAAGGTAAGCTAACGACGCGAAATAAAAGGGATACACGCCGCAGGGACGGACCCACGCGGCCTGGGAATAATGCAGCCCTGGGGGCGCTCCCAGCTGGAAGTGAAACTTGAAAGATGTCACCTGATGACGCTGAAGACGAAGGGGTGTTGGTGTAGCCGGCTCGGTGGGCTGCGGAAGCCGATCCTCATGAGCCCCCAGGCCCAGGGGCCTCGGGAGGCTCCGGAGGCGCTGGCGGTTCCTCGCGGGCCATCTTCATCTCCGCCAGGGCTGCGGAGCACCTGGCCTCCTGCGCCTCCGTGATGCCCCTCATGAGGCGCTGGTACGCGTCAGCCGCGCTCGGCAAGCCGTAAGGCATGCGAACGTAGCTGTGGGGTGGACCTCCGCAGCGCCCCACTCGCGAGGGCCAGAGGCGCTCCAGGGAGGCGACTTGGTTGAGCCCTGGTACGTCGACGCAGACGCGCAGCCCGCCATCCTCGCCTGGATGGGGAGCCACTGCTGGTAGGCGGCGGGCGCCTCTCATGACTCTGGACTCCTGTAGCTCCTGAATGGCCTTGCTGACGAACTCCTGTGGGTCTGGATCTCCTTGCCTTGCTCCTTCTTGAGGGAAACGTGCTCGAAACACGCCTCCATGTGGTGCCCCAGCGCCTCCCTCGTGACCCTTGCTAGGTCGGTGGCCCTCCAGGGGAGAGCCCCCGAGCCCTGCCTGAGGAGGGCGCCGGGCGCGCTTTCCTATGCGATGGAAGGAGGTTCCCCCTGGGCAGGCACGGGCCCAGAGGGGCCTACCTCCTGAGGGGCCAGGCCGGACGATGTCTTCTTCTTCTTGGGGGCGGCCTCGGGAAGCCTCCTGCTTCCGCGATCTGGGTCCTCCAGTGATGCGGCCTGAAAGGCTCGCTCCAGGGAACACACTGCGTCCTTCTCTTCACAGGGCACCGTGATGACTCCGCCGCTTCCTGGCATCTTGAGGACGTTGTAGCCGTGGTGAGTCACGGCCATGAACTTGGCCAGCGCCGGGTACCCGAGGATGGCGTTGTACGGCAGGCGGATGTGAGCGACGTCGAAGTCGATGAGCTCGGTGCGGTAGTTGTCGCGTGCCCCGAAGGTGACGGGGAGGCGGACCTGCCCGATCGGGACCGTGGAGCCGTCGGTGATACCGGAGAAGGGCTTGGTTGGCTGAAGCTGGCTGTAGGGCACTTGGAGGTTGTTGAACGTCTCTACGGACAGGACGTTGAGCCCTGCCCCGCCATCGATGAGGGTCTTGGTGACCACCACGTTGCTGATGATTGGGGAACAAAGCATCGGGAGGACTCCGGCTGTAGCCGCACACTTGAGTTGATCTGCTGAGCTGAAGGTGATGGCACACGCCGACCACCTGAGAGGGCGCGTGGCTTCGAGCCTGGGGAGGGCTGCATTCACTTCGCGGGCGAACTGCTTGAAGATGCGCTGAGAGGCTGGGGCCTGAGCTCCGCCCAGGATGCAGGCGATCGCGCGCGGCTCCTGGAAGCCCCCAGCCTCCTCGTCCTGGTGGCGGTCCTCGTTTCTCCTTGGCTGCGGCGGCAGCGGTGGGAGGCCTGCGTTGCCTTGCGGGCGATCCTCGCGAGGCTGATCCCTCCAGCCTCCCTCGCGAGGTGGGTCTTGCCAGCGATCCTCACGAGGTTGGTCGCGCCACCCCTGGCGCGGGCCACGGTCTTCCCAGCGCCCTGCGTTCCTTCCTCCTCCTCGGCCGTATCCCCGGTCACCACGGTCAGGGCGACGGCCGATCCTTCCTTCACGCACGGCTCGGAGTTCTTGGCATTCGCTGGTGTTGTGGGTGTGGAGGTCGTGGTACACGCAGTACCGGCTGCCCTTGGGAGGTTCGGGCTGATCTCTGCCCCGCTTGGTGTCTGGTTCTGCCGCGAGCACGGCAGCCCCCTTGCGCTTCACTTCCTTGGCCTTGAGCTTCTTCTCTTCTGGGTCTGCGGCAGGCAGCTCAAGGAGGGAGAGACGCCCTTCCTCAGCCCTGGCGCACTTGTTCGCCAAGTTGAACAGCTCCAAAGAAGTGCACAGGTCTTCATGCATCGCCAGCTCCTCCTTCATCTTGACGTCGCGCACGCCGTCGGAGAAGGCTGAGATGATGGCCTCTTCAGTCACCTTGGGAATCTTGAGGCGTGCGTTGTTGAAGCGCTGGATGTACTTCTGCAGGGTCTCCCCGGGTTGTTGCTTGATGCGGCGCATGTCGCTCACGGCGGGTGGCCGGTCGCGAGTACCTTGGAAGTTGGCGATGAAGCGGGTGCGCATCTCTTCCCAGGAGGAGATTGTGCCTGGAGCCAGGTTCAGGAGCCAGGTGCGGGCCCCGTCCTTGAGCGCCATGGGAAACCAGTTCGCCATGACCTTCTCGTCTCCGTTGGCAGCTTCGATGCCCAGCTCGTAGAGCTGGAGGAACTCCGCAGGGTCGGCCGTGCCGTCGTAGCGAGGAGGCAGGTCCGGCTTGAACTTGCCTGGCCACGCGACGCTGCGCAGCTCGGTGGTGTAGGCGCGGCAGCCTGCTGTGGCCACGGGAGGCCTTGGGTGATGGAGAGCCTGGTCCTGCATGTCCCCACGCGCCGAGCAGGAGGATGGTCGCGACGTGCTGGAGCAGGGAGTGCCCGGGCAGCTTCTGGCGGGCAAGGGACTTCTTGGCAGCTCTGCTCTTGCCGCGCTGGCACCTGACGGAGCGGGTTCCGCCCAGGGGCCACGCATCTTGGAGCCATGGTGTCTTCTTGAGGAGGAGGCGGCCGGGGCGCCGCCGGAGCCTCGTCGCCCGCGCGGGGCGGGGTGCGGTGCAGCGGAGCAGACGGCGCGGAGGAGCCCCTGGCGGCGCGGACGAGTTCGGCGACGCGGTCGAGCCATTCTTCGTAGACGTCGTCGATGGGACGGTAGCACAGGAGCTCGTTTGCCGCGATGAGTGCAGCCCGAGCCTCCATGGGCGCGCGAAGCGCGCGGGACAAAGATCCAGCCGGGGCGAGTGAGGGAGTCGCGGTGCGGCCTTCTTGGTGCACGGATGGATGCTAAGACGATGCTTGCTGCTCGTCCCCTGCCGGGCCGGTGGCGGCGTTGACGGCAGGTGATGGGGAACGGCGAGGACGCCCGCCGACAGGGGCTGTCTGGGCGACGCGGGAAGCGAGGGCGGCCCGACACTCCGTGCGGGCCCGACGTGCGTCAGACATGAGCGTGATGGTCAGAGGAGAGCGGAGCGGTGGAAGACGAATTCCGGCGCACCCCTACCTGGCACGCCAAATGTCGGATTTCGGGTTCCGGCAGACCCTTGAGGTTCGAACACTGGGGTGCGCGCGGAGATTTCGCCTCCTACCTTCCTGCACCCCTCCGCCACGCTAGGATCAAAGCTATGAAAAGAACAACACAAGGGACACAGGGTTTATACTGGTTCAGGCCACCGTTATGGTGTAATACCCTACTCCAGTGTGTGGTGTGGTGGATTGCCTCTTGGGCTGATGATGATGGACAATACAAGGAGAACAGCCTCGCGAGGGTCTGTTCTTGGCTGGGGCGATGAACTGCTGGGAGGAGTTCAGCCACCTTTCTCTATCTCTCTCTCTCTGCTTACCACCTCTCTACTTGTCGAGCCCTTGGAGGAGACTGAGCCGAACCCCTTTGCTACGTGGGTGGCCGGTCCTATTTATAGTGGCCCTGGTCCTCTCCCCAAATATTGAGCGGGAAGGGAGCCAACAATGGCGGGCTAATTTGAAGGGGACAGCAAGTATCAACTATCCTGACAAAAGTAGTCTTCGCCTGCGCAAAGCTCTGGTGATGACGCCGTCTTGGGCTCCACGGTGACCTCCGTCTCGTAGTCCTCCTGGTCTTGGTCTCGTTGCACCGAAATGGCAACCTTTGCCTGATGCCTCGGTACTCCGCGGCTGCGCTTGCCCCCTTTGCACCAAAGAGGAAAGGAGGACGCTGTGCGGGCTGGCACCCGCCTGGCGCCCTGAGTCGTCATGGCTTGCGTCACGGGCACCTCACGAGGTACCCTACCTTGATCTCTCCGCCTCCTCGTGATCCAGCCTAACGAGGCCGTGCCTGAGGAAGCTCCGTGTCGTCCGCCCCGCGAGGCTTGGCCCCTCGCGAGGGTCTTGAGTTTGTGTTGGTGAAGATGGGCCGTGCTGGGCCCCCCTTTGAGCCACGCCGCAGGCCGCAGGCAGGCAAGTCTGGGGACCCCCGTTCCCAGAATGCCGACACCGACGAATCCAGGGAGCCACTCGACGACTCGTCGAGCCCGGCCTTGGGCGGACTGCACAATCATGTTTGATTTAAGGAAAAATAGTGCAATGGCGGAATACTATGAATCACTCTGGTATCCGGATACTTACATTCTCTCCACGGGCTTGGCCCTGTGCGGCTACTCCTCTTCGCCATCATCGGCGTTGGTGCAGTAGTCCGGAGGAGGGGTCTTCCCCCTCTTGGACCCTTCGGCCTCCCCGGTTGGGGCGGCCTTCCTTTTCTTCCCTCCCCCCGCTGGAGGGGGAGAGGTCTCTTCTTCCTCCTCCTCATCTTCATGGGAGGAGTGCGCCTTGGAGTCGTCGGATGATGAATCCGTCACCTCCTGGCGACGGGCACTCTTTTGAGTCCCCGTGGCCTTCTTCTTGGCCTTCTTCTCCGGCACCATGTAGGGTGCCAGAACCAGCAGCTTCGCCAAGCGAGCGTCCGCTGGGCCTTCGGGCAAAGGAGTCGGACAGTTGATCTGTCCGGATGTCTCCTGCCAATCCTATCAAAGGTAAGGGAGCTTAGATCCCGCATGGAGTCAAACTATGAAAAACTAATACCCTGTAAAAGGTAAAAGCAGCTTACCGCACGAGCGTGACGCTGCGTGCAGAATCCGCGATCCTCGGTAGCGGATGCGGGGGCCTCGGCGCCCTTGAAAAGCACATTCCAGGCATCTTCGTACATCGTGTCGAAGAGCCTGCTCAGAGTTCGGTGCCGCGCCGGGTCGAACTCCCACAGGTTGAAAGCCCATTGTTGACACGGGAGGATCCGGCGGATGAGCATAACCTGGACTACGTTGACAAGTTTGAGCTTCCTATCCACCAGGGTTTGGACGCATGTTTGGAGTCCAGTCAGCTCTCCTTTTTTACCCCACGACAGGCCCGTCTCTTTCCAGGAGGCGAGCCGCGTAGGGGGTCTGGATCGGAACTCGGGGGCTGCGACCCATTCAGGGTCACGCGGCTCGGTGATGTAAAACCACCCCGATTGCCACCCCTTTAGGGACTCCACGAAGGAGCCCTCGAACCATAGGACGTTGGGCATCTTGCCCACCATGGCGCCTCCGCACTCCGCTTGGGTGCCGCGCACCACCTTCAGCTTGACATTGAAAGTCTTGAGCCATAGGCCGAAATGGGGGCGGATGCGGAAGAAAGCCTCGCACACGACGATAAACGCCGAGATGTTGAGGACAAAGTTCGGGGCCAGATCGTGGAAATCCAGGCCATAGTAGAACATGAGCCCCTGGACAAATGGGTGGAGAGGGAAGCCCAGTCCGCGGAGGAAATGGGGGAGGAACACCACCCGCTCATGGGGCCTAGGGGTGGGGATGAGCTGCCCCTCTTCGGGAAGCCGGTGCGCAATGTCGTTAGACAAGTATCCGGCCTTCCTCAGTCTTTTGATATGTCCCTCCGTGACGGAGGAGACCATCCACTTGCCTCCCGCTCCGGACATGGCTGGAGAAGGTTGAGATGGGGTGTGCGGACTTGGGCGCTGGAGCTCGAGTGCACGGAAATGGATAGGCTAAGGAGGAAGAAGGCATGGATGAAAAGGTGGATCCTTATCCCCTTATATGGGCGGACGCGACTATGCACCCCCACCAGCCTGGTAAAACTCGCTTATCTCCCAAGCGCCATAGTCAATGGCGCGGTTGGGTTACCCACACCCGTATTGATGAGAATCCCGGAATAAGGGGACGATCTCTGCTTTAACAAGACGTGCCAAGGAAACCGCCTCACTAAACGCGCTGAGGTGGGACAGTAAAACAATTCGAATAAAGACTTGGCGGTGGTGTGATGTCACGCTACGGAATACGTCAGCAGATTAGATTTGTGTAAATATTATTCTCTCTATGGAAATATGTGGAAACTTATTTTGCAGAGCCGGACACTACCTTTGTGTTCAAAATCTTCTATGAAGTACTTGGAGGAGGAACCCGCCTTGCAATGCCGAAGACAATCTGCGCGCCGGACTCGTCGTCATTGAAGCCTGGTTCAGGGACTACTGGGGGAGTCCTGGATAAGGGGGTGTCCAGATAGCCGGACTATACCTTCGGCCGGACTCCTAGACTATGAAGATACAAGATTGAAGACTTCGTCCCGTGTCCGGAAGGGACTTTCCTTGGCGTGGAAGGCAAGCTTGGCGATACGGATATGTAGATCTCCTAACATTGTAACCGACTCTGTGTAACCCTAGCCCTCTCCGGTGTCTATATAAACCGGAGAGTTTTAGTCTGTAGGACGAATAACAATCATAGGCTAGCTTGTAGGGTTTAGCCTCTCTGATCTCGTGGTAGATCTACTCTTGTACTACCCATATCATCAATATTAATCAAGCAGGACATAGGGTTTTACCTCCATCAAGAGGGCCTGAACCTGGGTAAAACATCGTGTCCCCTGCCTCCTGTTACCATCCGGCCTAGACGCACAGTTCGGGACCCCCTACCCGAGATCCGCCGGTTTTGACACCGACAGAGATCAATGTCTTCGAAGTTGACGGTGCGGTCAGGAGTCTTGAAACACTTGCGGAGTTGAGAGACATGAAACACGTCGTGCACATTTGCAAAGTTGGGAGGAAGCTCAAGTTGATAGGCGAGATCGCCTCTTATGCTGATGATCTTGAAAGGACCCACGTATCTAGGGGCAAGCTTCCTTTGATACCGAAGCGACGAGTACCTTTCATTGGAGAGACGTGGAGGTAGACATGGTCTCCGATCTTGAAAGCCAAGTCACAATGCTTGCTATAATAGTAATTCTTCTGGCGTGATTGCACGGCTTTGAGATTATCGCGAATGACTTTGCACATTTCTTCAGCCTCTGTGATCAAGTCATTTCCAAGAAGTTGACGTTCACTAGTCTCTGAACAGTTAAGAGGAGTACGACACTTCCTACCATAGAAAATCTCGAAATGGGCCTTGCCCGAACTCGCTTGTAAGCTATTGTTGTAGGAGAAATCGGCGTATGGAAGACAATCTTCCCACTTCATACCGAAGGAGATGACGCAAGCCCTGAGCATATCTTCAAGAATCTGATTTACTCGCTCGACTTGGCCACTAGTTTGAGGATGAAAAGATGTGCTGAAGCGAATGTTGGTGCCCATGGCCTTTTGAAAAGAATCCCAGAACTTAGGGGTAAAGATGTTGCCACAATCTGAAGATATCAACTGTGGAATGCCGTGCAGAGAGACAATCCTGGAGGTATATAGCTCTGCCAACTGAGCTACTGTGATAGATTCTTTGATAGGAAGGAAATGAGCCACTTTAGTGAGTTTGTCGATGACAACGAATATAGCATCATTGCCACGCTTGGACTTTGGAAATCTAGTCACGAAGTCCATCTCAATATGGTCAAACTTCCATTTGGAATGGCAAGAGGTTGGAGGAGACCAGCTGGTCGTTGGTGTTCTGCTTTCACTCTTCTACAGACATCACATTCGTTCACGAACTAAGCAATCTCACGCTTCATTCGAGTCCACCAATACGACTGCTTGACGTCATGGTACATCTTTTTACTTCCAGGGTGGATAGAGAGGAGTGAATCGTGAGCCTCGTTCATAATGACTTTACGAAGATCACCTTTAGGCACAACAATGCGATCCTCGAAGAATAGAGTATCCTTGTCATCAAGACGATAGCACTTGTACTTGGGTTGACTCTTGGCAATCCCAATCTTCACCTTCTTCACCATAGCATCAAGAAGTTGAGCCTCGCGAATCTGATCTTCCAAAGTAGGAGAGACTTGGAGGTTGGCAAGGAAACCTTGCGGAACAACTTGAAGGTTGAGTTTGCAGAAAGCTTCACAAAGATCGGGTTGGTAAGGCTTGAGAATCAAATTGTTGCAATAAGCCTTCCTGCTCAATGTGTCAGCAATTACATTGGCCTTGCCTGGAGTATATTCAATACTCAGATTATACTCTTGAATCATCTCGACCCAACGAGTCCGCCGAAGGTTGAGATTAGGCTGAGTGAAGATGTACTTGAGACTCTTATGATCAGTGAAGATGTCCACTTTTCTTCCCAATAAGAGATGTCTCCAAGTTAAAAGAGCATGGACAACTGCCGCCAACTCGAGGTCATGAGTGGGGTAGTTCTTTTCATTGGGCTTCAACTGGCGAGAGGTATAGGCCGCAACTTTCTTCTCTTGCATCAACACTGCACCAAGACCTTGAAGGGAAGCATCACAAAAGACCTCAAACGGTTTGGATTCATCAGGAGGAGTCAGAATTGGAGCAGTGACTAACTTCTCTTTCTGGGTGTTGAAAGCGATGTCACATTCAGGAGACCAGACATACTTCACATGCTTCTGGAGAAGGTTGGAAAGAGGCTTCGCGATCTTTGAGAAGTTCTCAACGGACCTTCGACAATAGCTTGCGGGCACAAGGAAGCTGCGGAGTTGCTTCACATTCTGAGGTAGTTCCCAATTCACAATTGCAGACTCCTTCTCAGGATTAACCGCTATGCCCTTGGCAGAGATAATATGCCCAAGGTAGAGAACCTCATCGAGCCAAAACTCGCACTTTGAAAACTTCTCATAGAACTGATGTTCTCTGAGTTTATCCAGCACCAAACGCAAGTGCTTGGCATGATCCTCCTTGTTCTTGGAAAAGACCAAAATGTCATCGAGGTAGACCAAGATGAAGTCATTTGTGTAGGCGTTGAAGATGAAGTTCATCATGCGAGAGAATGTTGGCGGAGCATTGGCGAGGCCGAAAGACATGACAGTGTATTCATATGAACCATAGCTTGTTCTGAATGATGTCTTGGGGATATCTTGTTCACGAATGCGAATCTGATGATAGCCCATACGGAGATCAAGCTTGGAGAGTACTTGAGCACCTTTGAGTTGTTCAAACAGCTCATTGATGTTGGGAAGTGGGTACTTGTTCTTTATGGTCTTCTTGTTCAATGGACGGTAGTCGACACAAAGTCGGTCCATTCCATTCTTCTTCTTGACGAAAAGAACTCCACAACCCCATGGAGAAGAACTTGGTCGGATGAGGTCCATACGCTCTTGAATATCGAGTTGCTTCTTCAGCTCCTTCAACTCTTCAGGTCCAAGCTTGTAAGGATGTTTGCAAATAGGTTCCGTGCCAGGCTCAAGATCGATGACGAATTCAACTGGCCAGTGCGGAGGCATTCCTGGAAGCTCTTCTGGAAAGACGTCTTGATATCGCAAACGACCAGAATCTGAGAGATGGCATCCAGCTCACCCTTCTCATTGAGAGAAAATAGTCGAATGGTATCATCACGAGCAGCAAAGACGATAACATCCTCAGACAAACGTGTCAATTGAATTTGTCTGGCAGCACAATCAAGGTGAGCCTTATGCTTAGAAAGCCAATCCATTCCGAGAATAAGATCAATATCCGAGTTACCAAGGACCACTGGAGAGGATAGAAACTTATAGTCGCCCAACGTGATAGAGACATCCGGAGCAACCAAACTAGAAGTCAAAAGCTTGCCGGCAGAAACAACTTGCATGACTTTGGGCATAACCTTAGTGTCAACATTGTGCTTCGATGCAAATGGGAATGACACGAAAGAATGCGATGCACCAGTATCAAAAAGTACTTTTGCAGGATAATCGTTAACAGGGAGGTTACCCATGATGACATCTGATGAGTCCTCTGCCTGAGTTGCATTCATCATGTTGACCTTGGCGTACTTGGGGTTATGCTTGACCATTGCGGTACTAGTAGATCTCACAGGAGGAAGAGGAGGAGGAAGACGCCTCTGATTGAAGCATTTGTTGGTATAGTGACCCTTTTGCTGACACTTGTTGCACGTGACCTCCGAGAGCGGACGATGATACAGAGCACTTGATCTTGGAGCATGATACGAAGTCTTGTTCTGAAAGCCTGGGTTGGGTGGGTGGGAAGATCCATTGCCACCTTTGCTCTTCTGCTGATAAGGCTGACGGAACGGAGGAGGAGGTGGCAACCAATACTTTTGCTGCTTAGCCACTTGAGTTGAGGAAGAAGGAGGTGCATCTCTGACTCGCTTCTTGGAAGCATCGCACTTCAGCTGAGCAGTCTCTTGTTTCAGTGCCATGTTGTAAAACTCATCGTACTTCTCAGGCTCGAAAAGCACGAGAGCAAGTTGGAGATCTTCTCTGAGGCCACCTCTGAACTGGTAAATCATGCTCTTCTCGTCGGGGACGTCCTGCTTGGCGAAACGAGCGAGCTTCTGGAACATGCCGTTATACAGGTAAACAGACAAGCTGACTTGCTTCAGGTTGCGGAATTCCTCACGCTTGCTCTCAACAACACTCTGAGGAATGTGGTGAGCTTTGAAGTCTTGACGGAATTCATCCCAGGTAATCATACGGCCTCCTCTGGAATCTTTGTATTGCTAAAACCATTCTGCAGCTTGGTCTTTGAGTTGGAACGAAGCAAACTTGACAAAGTCCTTAGGCCTGACGTTGCTGCACTTGAAATGCTTGCAGATATCCATGAGCCAATCATCAGCATCTGTTGCCTCAACACAGTTGCTGAAGGTCTTTGGCTGGTTAGCGAGGAACTGGTTGAGTGTAGCAAACTAATTCTGATTGTTGCCATGGCCATGATTCTCTTGGTTGCGCTCTTGCAAGATTTGCAAAAGTATCTACGTGTTTGCATTTGTAGCGGCCATCACAGCTTGCCATGCCTCCGGAGGTGGAGGTGGTGGTGGCGGATCAGGATTCGGAGTCGTGCGCGTTAGAGGAGCCATCCTGGAGAGGGTGACATCCGTTAGCATCTTAACAGACATATAATGAAGCTGGATCAAATGGATCGAAATTGCAATATATAGTCTTAACATCTGAACAAAATGAACGAATGCATTCCAATTGAAATTGTCACATTTCCATAAATTGAAAAGCCACTTAGATAGAGATAGAAGAATAAAACAACAAGGTACGGACATGAACAAATACTTGGTGAGGATTACCCAATCACAAACCAAATATCCGCGGAAGAAATGCTAGAGCTACAAGAATTCCCACCTATGAAACTCCCGAACCTTTCCGATTATGTAATCAGTTGTTGGGGATACAGGGGAAGCATAATATCTCACCCAAAGCTAGCAAATCCTACATCCAGCTGTATCCATCCTTCAACACATAACCAAGTAACCTTCGGAAATCATTTACCTCAACCTTCGAAAAGCATCCGTTATACGAGTTAGGGCAATACTCCCGAACTCCCTCCCCAGTACTGGGTGGCGTCGAGGTTATCTCACCAACAACTGCATAAAAGAGATTTTCGATGTCGGAGAAACTCAGGTATTCCAGAATTGCAACAATAAAATTGTGACGACAACACCTCGGAGCTCAACTCCCCGGGACAATGCCACAACCCCTAAATGTCAAGAGGCACCAAGAACAATGTTCTCGTCACAAAACCATCGGAACGATTCTAAGATACCCGCGTGATCCTAAAAAAAAATTTAGTGAAATTTGGGAAGAGAAGAGTCAAAACTCTACGTCAGGATGCCTCACCAGAGTGACGAAGGGACTGAGGAGTAAAAAGAAGTCCTACTCTCTGATATATATAATCCTAAATGACTCAAAACATTTTTCTAGACTCAACAACGCCAACGATTCGATCAAGCAGGGGTCTTCTAGGGTCAGGGAAGGCTCTGATTACCAACTTGTAACGCCCTCGATGCGGCTATATCTCCTACGTGTCGAAGCATGTCTAAGAGGCATAACCGCATTGAAAGCAATGTCGCAAGTGAGGTAATCTTCACAACAACCCATGCAATAAATAAAGGAAAAGATACA
The DNA here is from genome assembly GCF_018294505.1 of Triticum aestivum. Classification (NCBI taxonomy): domain Eukaryota; kingdom Viridiplantae; phylum Streptophyta; class Magnoliopsida; order Poales; family Poaceae; genus Triticum; species Triticum aestivum. The sequence goes on along the minus strand of NC_057800.1, from coordinate 279,150,701 downwards.
TAGTTGTCTTACACTCGCCACGTCACACAAATAACATAAATAAGATTACATTCATCCAAATACACTCAAGGTCCGACTACGGAACCAAAATAAAGATAAACCCCAAATACAACATAGTCCGCGATCGCCCCAACTGGGCACCACTACTGATCATCTGGTAAACACACATAGTATCGTCCTGAGTCCTCATCGAACTCCCACTTGAGTTCAGTTGGATCTACTGGAATGGTATCGTCGGTCCCTGCATCTGGTTTGGGAAGTAATTTGTGAGTCATGGGTACTCAGCAATCTCACCCCCTCGCGATCAAGACTATTTAAGCTTATAGGAAGGGTAAAAGTATGAGGTGGAGCTGCAGCAAGCGACTAGCATATTTGGTGGCTAACATACGCAAATGAGAGCGACAAGAGAAGGCAAAGGCACGATCGAACAACTACGATCAAGAAGTGATCCTAGAACAACCTATGTCAAAACATAACTCCAACACCGTGTTCACTTCCCAGACCCCGCCGAGAAGAGACCATCACAGCTACACACTCTGTTGATTCATTTTAATTGAGTTTAGTTTAAGGTTGTCTACAACCGAACATTAACAAATTCCCATCTGCCCATAACCACGGGCACGGCTTTCGAAAGTTCAAATCCCTGCAGGGGTGTCCCAACTTAGCCCATCACAAGCTCTCACGGTCAATGAAGGATATTCCTTCTCCCAAGACAATCCGATCAGACTCGGCATCCCGGTTACAAGACATCTCGACAATGGTAAAACAAGTCCAGCAACACCGCCCGAATGTGCCGACAAATCCTGATAGGAGCTGCTCATATCTCATTCTCAGGGCACACTCAGATGAGACATCCTACGAGTAAAACCAACCCTCAAGTTGCCCCGAGGTGGCCCCGCAGTCTACTCGGTCGGACCAACACTCAGAGGAGCACTGGCCCAGGGGGTTTAAATAAAGATGACCCTCGGGCTCCGGAAACCCAAGGGAAAAGAGGCTAGGTGGCAAATGGTAAAACCAATGTTGGACATTACTGGAGGAGTTTTATTCAAGGTGAACTGTCAAGGGGTTCCCATTATAACCCAACCGTGTAAGGAATGCAAAATCAAGGAACATAACACCGGTATGACGGAAACTAGGGCGGCAAGAGTGGAACAAAACACCAGGCATAAGGCCGAGCCTTCCACCCTTTACCAAGTATATAGGTGCATTAAGATAAACAAGATAATATGGTGATATCCCAAAAATGAACATGTTCCAACAAGGAACAAACTCCAATCTTCACCTGCAACTAGCAACGCTATAAGAGGGGCTGAGCAAAGCGGTAACATAGCCAAACAACGGTTTGCTAGGACATGGTGGGTTCGAGGTTTGACATGGAAATATGGGAGGCATGATAAGCAAGTGGTAGGTATCGTAGCATAGGCATAGCAAAAGAGCGAGCATTTAGCAAGCAAAGATAGAAGTGATTTCGAGGGTATGGTCATCTTGCCTGCAAAGTTCTTTGAGTTGATTTGATCCTCGTAAGCATACTCAACGGGCTCCTCGATCACGTACTCGTCTCCCGGCTCTACCGAAAGCAAAACCACAAGCAAAGGGAGACACAATCAACCACGTGCAATGCACAAACAACATGATGCACAACATGTCATGAGATGCGAGATGCGGTATGCGGTGCATATTCATGACTTGGAGAGGAAAGATTGAACCTGGCCTCAACTTGGAAATCCAAGAGTGAAACTGGAAAGAGGAGTTGATTTCAGTCGAAATCGATATAAAGATCACCGGAATCGGATGCACGGATTGGAAATGACAAGCAAAACAAATATGGCACCGATCTGCGATAAACAGCACGAGACCATCTAAATGCAACAAGAACAACATGCTACAGCACTCTAACATAGCAACAAAAATACATGGAAGGGATCCACTCATGATGCTTGATAAAATATGAACACTGAGCTACGGCTAATTCACTCAATAGCAGGTTCAAACAAGCATGGCAAAAGTGCAAAAGATATCAGGTTTCAGACTTAGTGAAATTAACAGCATGTCAGGAACTTAACATCAGGAAGCAATGTTCAGAGCACGAAAACTACATGCTACAGGAACATATCATGGAAAATCAAGGCATGGAATGAAGCTACTCAAAGCATACAACAAAAGTCCCTTACTGACCATAAGCCAAAAGGGATCGGAAAATACAATTGCAACCACGTGAACATAGCAATTATCGTTAACATATTCAGACTTAGTGGAAAACTGGAACATGGCAAAACAGATATCAAGTAGGCATGTTTACGAGCTCAAGGTGGCCGCGGCAGAGGACGGCGAGGGCAGTGGCGTGATGGCCGGCTGCGGGCGCGAGGGGCGCGGGGCGTCGAGGTCACCAGCGACGAGGCACCCCGCGGTGGCCGGTGAGGTCGAAGGAGTGCGGCGGCGGCTCCGCCGAGCCCGAGGCCCCTGGTAGCACTTTCTACCCCTTCTTCATGAGTAGCCTCATCGCTGGGTTGGTTCCCCCCTTCTCTGACTTCTTCTACTTTGTCCTCAGTCACTATAAGATCCATTCCCTCCATCTTCATCCCAACTCCGTCCTTCTCCTGTCGATCTTCGCCTTCTACTATGAGGAGTACGTCGGCGTGATGCCGTCCGTGGCACTGCTGCACCACTTCTTCTTTCTACGGCTTAAGGAGGGCCCCTACTCAGGGTGCGTTGGCTTCGTCGCGGCCAACAAGACCAATGCCATCTTGAAGGCCGGGAAGAAGATCGAGGGCTTCAAGAGCAAGTGGGTCCTGATGGACGCCAAGCGCGTCCACCCCCGGCTGGTGCTACCGACGGAGATGCCTGTGTCCCACGAGGGATGGTTTCATGTGAAGCTCACCAACCCGCGGGCGACGCAGGTGCTAGAGAGGATGACTGCCGACCTGAAGCCCGGCAACTCGAGAACGGCGAAGCTGACGGGGGCCATGATCGCCAAAGATTTCATGGCGCAGCACGTGGCTCCCCTCGAAGCGCGCCCACGCCCACTGTGGAAGCCTGGAGACGAAGGGGACAACCTGCGCCCGGAGCCCCTCTCCGATGAGGAATTGCGCTCGAATCTTTGTTCCTTGGTCGGGGATGACCAAGGGTACCCGCCTGATGGCCTTGTTCCCTTGTACAGCCGCCCAGATGGGGCAAAGGTTGTCGCCGCTCTGCTTGTCTTCGACGAGCATGGGCTCGTGCCGCCTGCGCCCACAAACATCCCGGCGGAGACAACTCCGGTGGTCGTGTCTTCCGGCGAGTCTCGCGAGGAGGGAGAGGAGGAAGAAGAGGGAGAGGAGGAGCACGACTCGGAGGCGACCCGCGAAAGGGCGGGGGAGACCTCCCCCTCGCACAAGGCTGACATCCTCCGCACCTTTCCTGATGATGATGAGGCCAATGTCCCCTGGAAAGGGAGGAGCTGCGCACTACAGGGGGCTCCTCGAGGTCCAAGGTCAGTCCCCGGAGGAAGTCACCGATCGGGATTCCGACGAGAGGAAGGTTGGCGCCGGTCTCCCGAGACGACGCCCTTGTTCTGCCGCTGCCTGATGCTGCTTCCAACTTGCCTGTTGCCCCCTCTTCTTTGACTGGAGCCCTTGCGCCCATGCCTTAGGCTGGGAGGCTCTCAGGCTTCAAGCTCAAGAAGCAGAGGGACTACACCGCAGTGGACCAGTAAGTATCCTTGTCTTGCCTTGTTCCTGCTTCTGCTGCTGCTTCTTGACGCCTTCCGTTGGTTGACTAGGCCGACGTCCGCGATGAAGAGGAGGAGGGAGGACACGGTGGTACTGCTCAGGACCAAATCACCTGTAGCAGCCACACCCTCCTCCGCAGGGAAGGATGGTGGCGGTGCTCGCGCTTGCCCGGCCCGATCGTACTCACGAAACTTGGGGGAACGTCCTCTGGAGGAGGCAGCCCCCAAGGCCCCGCTAGCACCAAAGGCACCGACGTCCGGCTCGGTTGCTGAGGTCCCCAAAGCTCAGGAGCCCTCAGCCTCCCACGCCATCGTGACGATGTTGCCTCTTCCTTCCTCCGCCACTCTGCTGTCCCCGGATTCTTCCACCTCCCCTGACATCCTGGAGCGCGCTCTTTCTACACTGACCTTGCTACGAGAGGATCTTCAAGGCACCGCCCGTCGCCTGGAGGCTGGGCGCCTGGAGCTGACCTTTGGCTGGCTCCACTCTGACGTGGTCGTCCGGGCGGCGCTGAGCCAGGTTGCGGTGGACTTCGAGAAGGACAAGTAGGCCATCTTCCAAGCTATGGTTACCCGCGAGGCGGCGCAGAAGGATGCCGGAGCCGCCCAAGATCACTTTCCAGCTGCTGGAGGCCGAACTGAAGACCATGTGTAGTGAGCGTGCAGATGAATCTCGGGGCCGCAGGGCGGAGGAGGAGAAGATGAAGGCCCAGGAGGACACTGTCATGGGTCGCAACGCCGGGCTAGAGCAGTTGGCGGAGGCGTAGGCTGCCGAGCGCAGCCGGCTGGAGAAGCTGGAGCAGAAGGTGGAGGCAGAGAAGGCCGCATGGCTTTCAAGTCCCTCGAGGAGAGGTCTCGCGTGGCGCTGCGGTCACTCTACGAGAAGGGCTTGGAGGAGCCACTGGCTACGGACGACAAGGGCCCCACCCAGCTGCTTCCTTATCTGGTCGAGGCGCTTGAGGAAGTCGTGAGCGGTGTCGGCCCCTTGGCAGAGGCAGATGCCCGCATCCTTTCCTCAGCCGCATTAATGCGCATCTTCAGCCACCTCCATCTCTGGGATCCTGCCGCCCACCTCGATGAGCTGCTGGAGCCTGTGGACACCGAGCACTGCGCAACTGCTACCGAAGCCGTGAAGGGTCAGGTGGAAGCCCTACTGAAGAGGTTCCGCGCCTTCGATCCCATGCCCTCAACTGGCGGTGCTGCTGATCCTGCAACTCCGGTGGGTGGTGCAGGTGAGGGCAACACCGCTATGGGAGAAGCATCCCTTTCGGGCGACGGCGGCGTCAGGGGATGACGAGATGACCTGCTGGCGGCTCCTTTCCTGCTTAGCTCATGCGATATGCACCATGCCTCATGGAGGCATTTAAACTTGTGTTTGGTATCGGAAGAACAATATGTCTTGTAATATTTGCTTGAGATTTTGCGATTTTCTTCCCATTTGCTTTGTGTTCAATGTCGGCAGGGCCGGACCCGCGCATACCTCAACCGCCATTGGACCGTCCGGATCACCAGGACGGACCAAGGAGTGAGGGGCTACGTGGCCAGTTAGGCTCCTGAGTCGCGATGCTTAGGAGTCCCCCTTGACGCACAAACAGCTTATAGAAAGGAGATGTGGGATTAGGTCTAGTATTCTACATCGGCATGGCCCGACCCCGCGCATACCTCAACCGCCATTGGACCGTTTGGATCACCAGGACGGACCAAGGAGGAGGGGCTACGTGGCTAGTTAGACTCCTGAGTCGCGATGCTCAGGAGTCCCCCTTGACGTTCAAACAACCTTCATACCTTGGCTCCGCTTGGCGCGCGACGATCAGGTACGATGGACCTGGCAGGGTGGCGTACGCTTGGGTGTGACCCGAGCGCAGCCCTTGTGCCCAGCCCTCTCGCGCGACTCTCCCGAGGAGAGGTGTTGCGATGAGGCCAGACACTGAGCTCGGAGGCTCCCTGAGGTTGATACGGCCATGAGGCTGCCCTTAGTTGTTTATCACCAGCGCGGAGCATAGCGCTTCCGCACTTGCACAGGCATAGCCGCTCCTCGGCAGTGTCGACTGCCAACACGGAGCATGGTGCTTCCACTGGTGCATGGGTGAGGGCTCCCTCTGAGTGGAGCCCCCGGGGCATGTACTGCCCCGCCCTGACATGTGGCTTGCACGACAGGTCTAGGCGAGGTGTGTCTGGGCACTCGTGAGCCAGTGCGGGACTCACAAGCCCCTACCTCAAGGCGGGTTGCGCCTCATCTTGGTTCTTGTTGACTGCGGTGGTCCTGCGAGATGGTTAGACAACCTGCGTCAAACGAATCTCCTAAGGTTATCGCACAAGAAGGCCAAGCACCAATGACCCCAGGAGGTGACGTGAACGGGACCGACCCACCAGACAGAGCTCAACGGTTGGATTTATCGACGCTGCAGGGACGGACCCGAGCACAGACGTCGTGCCTAGACTTCTTATGCGAAGGATCCAAAAGAAAGACGATCAGCGCTCGGCTCCCGTGGTGGGTGATAATCAAGCAGGTAATGACCATAAAATAGCTTATGGATGGAAAGAGAACTAGCTTAGGTAAATGCAAGAACGATACATGCTACTGGGTCGGACCCGAGCGGCCTGGGGATAATGCAGCCCGAGGGGCGCCCTCGGCAGGGTAAGCTAAAGATGCAAGAGGATACACGCCGCAGGGACAGGCCCATGCGACCTGGGAATAATGCAACCCGAGGGGCGCTCCTAGCTGAATGAACTTGGAAAATGTCACCTGGTTTTTTCGTCAAAGGAGCATTGGGGTGGCTGAAGGCACGCGCTGAAGAAGTCGCTCCTCATGAGCCGCCAAGACCCTGAGCCTCGGGAGGCTTTGGGGCTTAGGTGGCCTCCTGAGGACCGTCTCAATCTCCGCCAAGACCGCGTGATGCCTGGCCTCCTGGGTCGCCAGGATGCTCTGTAGATTGCGCTGGAAGGCAGTTGACACGCTCGGCAGGCCAAACGGCATGCAAATGTAGCTGTGAGGTGGGCCCTCGCACCGGCCAGCACGCGAAGGCTAGAAGCGCTCCTGAGATGCGGCCCTGTTGAGCCCTGGGATGTTGATGCAGACGCGCAGCTCGCCACCCTCGCCCGGGTGGGGAGCTACACCAGGTGGGTGGCGGTCACCGCGTATCGCCCTTGCTTCTAGAAGCTTTTGGGTGGCCTTGATGACGAACTCCTGAGCGTCGGGCGCTCCTCGCCCGGTGCCCACCTGAGGAAAACACGTCGTGAAGCATGCCTCCACGTGGTGACCGAGCGCGTCCCTCATGATGTTGGCTAGGTCCGAGGCCCTCCAGAAGAGAGCCCCTGAGTCCTGCCAGAGGAGGGCGCCGGGCGTGACTTCCTATGTGAGGGAGGGAGGCGCCCCAGGTGCGGGAGCCGATCCTAAGGTGGCACCGCTAGAGGTGCCGCTCCCCTAAGGCCATGTGCGAAGTAGCTGCTTCTTCTTCTTGCGGGTGGCCTTAGGAGGGTACTGCGCGCCCTCGCTGTCAGGGTCTTCGATTGCTGCAGCTTGAAAGGCGCGCTCGAGGGAGCACACTGCATCTCTTTCTTCGCAGGGGACTGTGATGATTCCACCACTTCCCGACATCTTGAGGACGTTGTAGCCATGGTGGTCACTGCAATGAACTTGGCTAATGCTGGGTACCCGACGATGGCACTTTACAGCAAACGGATGTGGGCGACATTGAAGTCGACGAGCTCGCTGTGGTAGTTGTCATGCTGACCAAAGGTGATAGGGAGACGAACTTGCTCTATCAGGGTGGTGGAGCCGTCGGTCACTCATGATAAGGGCTTGGTGGGTTGAAGCTGATCATATGGCACTTGGAGGCTGTCGAACGTCTCGATGGACAGGACACTAAGCCCTGCGCCACAGTCAATGAGGTTCTTGGTGACTTGGACATTGCTGATGACGGGTGAACAGAGCATCGGGAGGACGCCGGCGGTCGCTACGCATTTGAGTTAGTCCACCGAGCTGAAGGTGATGGCGTACTTGGACCATCTGAGCGAGCGTGTGGCCTCAAGCTTGGGGAGGGCTGCATTCACCTCGCGAGAGAACTGCTTGAAGATGCATTGGGAAGCCGGGGCCTGAGCACCACCCAAGATGCAAGCACTGGCGCGCAGCTCCTGGAAGCCCCCAGCCCCCTCGTCCTGATGGTGGTCGTCGTTCCTCCTTGGTGGTGGCGGCAGCGGAGGGGGACCAAGATTGCCCTGAGGACGGCCCTCGCGAGGCTGGTCCCTTCGGGCGCCCTCATGAGGCTGGTCTTGCCAGCGGTCCTCACGAGGCTGGTCGCGCCAGTCCTGGCGGGGGGTGCGGTAGTCCCAACACCCTCCGCCTCGTCCTACTCCTCGGCCGTAGCCCCGGTCTTTGCGCTTGGGGCGTTGACCGAAGCGTCCATCTCGAATGGCCTGAGATCTTGACAATCGTTAGTGTTGTGGCTGCGCACGTTGTGGAAGGCGCAAAATGGAAGAACGCCCTTGGATGACTTGGGGAGGTCCCGGCCACACTTTGTGTCTGGCTCTGCCGCGAGTACGGCCACTCCCTTGCGCTTCACATCCTTGAGCTTGGCCTTCTTCTCCTCTGCGTCTGCGGCAGGGAGCTCGAGGAGAGAGAGACGCCCCTCCTCATCTCTTGCACACTTGGTTGCTATGTTGAATAGTTCCCAAGTTGTGCATAGCTCCTCGTGGATGGCGAGCTCCTCCTTCAGCTTGATGTCGCGGACGCCATCGGAAAACGCTGAGTTGATGGCCTCATCCGTCACCTTGGGGATCTTGAGACGCACGCTGTTGAAGCGCTGGATGTACTTCTGCAGGATCTCTCCCGGCTGTTTCTTGATGCAGCGCAGGTCACCCGCGGCCGGAGGGCGGTCGTGTGTGCCCTGGAAGTTGGCGATGAAGCGGTCACGCATCTCACCCTAGGAGGATATCGAGCGTGGAGGCAGGATCAGGAGCCATGAGCGAGCTCCATCCTTGAGAGCCATGGGAAACCAGTTCGCCATGACTTTTTTGTCGCCGTTGGCCGCCTCGATGGTCAGCTCGTCGAGCTGCAGGAACTCCGCGGGATCGGGGGTGTCGTCGTAGCAAGGAGGCAGATCCGGCTTGAACTTGCCTGGCCAGACGATGCTACGCAGCTCAGGAGCGAAGGTGCAGCAGCCTGCGGTGGCGACCGGGGCCCTCTGTAGGGGCGGAGCCTACCCTTGATCTCCGCGCACCACCGCCGCAGGCGGCACGTGGTCTTGTCGTGGTTGTGGTGGGAGCACTGCAGGGTTTTCTTGTGGCCCGGGAACCTCTTGGCAGCTTCCTTCTTCATGCGCGGGCACACGGCGCGGTGGATCATGCCGCGGGACCGCGCGCCTTGCGGCGAGGACGCCGTCTTGACGCGGAGGAGGCGGTGGCGCTCTGTGAGCTACGCGTCTCGGCGCAAGGGTGCTGTCTTGATGCGGAGGCGGCGGAGGCGCTCCGTGAGATACATCGCCCGTCGCTGGAGGTGGGCGAGGCAGCAAGGGGGATGGTGTAGGAGAGCCTTCAGCAGCGCTGACAAGCTCGGCGATGCGGTCCAACCAGTCCTCGTAGAGGTCATCAACCGGGCGGTAACGCAGGAGCTCGCATGCCATGAGCAGTGTAGCTTGCGCGTCCGTGTGTGCGCGGCGACCGTGAGACGATGAGCCGGTCGGAATCAGCGATGGTGTGGCGGTGCGGCCATCCCGCCGCATAGAGGGGTGTAGTGATGATGCTTGCTGCTCGTTTTCTGTCGAGCCGGTAACAGCGTTGGCAACAGGAGATGGAGAACAATGGGGAGGCTCACTGACAGGGGCTGTTTGAGCGACACGGGCGGCGAGGGCGGTCCGGCGCTTGGCACGGGCTCGACATGCGTCCGACATGGATGTGGTGGAGTGATGGAACGCGAATCAGTGGACGGAAAGCTTCAGCGCACCCCTACCTGGCGCGCCAAATGTTGTATTTCGGGTTCTAGGAAAACCCTTGAGGTTCGAACGCTCAGGTGCGCACGAAGAACTCTCCTCCCTCTAGCTCATGCCCTCACCACAATCTCAAGGCTTATCGCGTCGAACTCGCAGAACAAGATTTATACTGGTTCGGGCTATCGACGTGGTGTAATACTCTACTCTAGTGTGGTGTCGTGGATTGCCTCTTGGGCTGAGGATGGACAGTTACAAGGGAAGAACAACCTCCTGAGGAGAGGTGCTCTTGTGCTTGGTGAATTTGTGTGGTTCCCTTGGTGGAATGGGTCCGGTCCAAGATGAGATCATCCTCCTACGATGGTGGCTAGTCCTATATATAGAGGCACGGGTCCTCTTCCCAAATATTAGGCGAGAAGGGATCCCAGAACGGTCAATTTGATGGGGGACAACTAGTACAAGCTATCCTGACAAAAGATGGTCTTCGCCTGCCAGAGGCTCTGGTGATGACGCCGTCTTGGGCTCCATGGTGACCTCTGTCCTGCCGTCCTGCTGGTCGGGGTCTTGTTGCACCGATATGGAAACCTTTGCTTGATGCCTCGGGACTCCGTGCCTACGCTTGCCTATTTAGCACCAAAGAGGAAACGAGGACACTGCGCGCTGGTGCCCGCCTGGTGCCCGCCTGGCCTTGGTCGTCATGGCTTGCGTCACAGGAATCTCGTGAGGTGCCCCTTGCCTTCATCTCTCCACCCCACGCGAGCCATCCTGGTGAGGCCGCCCCCGAGGAAGTCTTGCGTCGTCTGCCTCGCGAGGCTTGGTGCCTCACGAGGGTCTTTAGTGTTTGCTAGTGAAGATGGGCCGTTCAGGGCCGCTGATGGAGCCACGTCGTGGGTGGCAGGCAAGTCTGGGGACCCCCGTTCCCAGGACGCCGACAAAGCGAGCAGAGGATCGATAGTCAATTATCAGGTGGTAACACTGTTTTATCTGGATTAAAACAGGCTTCACTGTTAGCGGCGACTTCCCAATCTGCAGAAGTTTCCGAACTCAAGCGGAAACATGAGTGAGCCGAGGAGGACCTAGTCCTTGTTAACACGCGGCTTGACTAGGCGCACGGTAGAAGATACATCTTACTGTATGACTTTTTATGTCCGTGTTTTCTGTGGAAATTCAAGAGCTGCAATGTGCGTGTTTGTATAGATGGTGTCGTCGCAGTGGAAACCCTCAGGAGAGAGCTTTCTCAAGCCAAGGAGCAAGCAAGGGTAAGCAAGGCAGCCACCGATAAGGCGGTTGCGGACATGACGGCCGAACAGGCCGTTCGGCGCCATTTTGAGGAACAGGTGGCCGAGATGAATCAAAAACTGAAGGACACAACCGCCAAGTGCGAGTCCTTGGAAACAAAAAATAAGGCAAAGGGGATCGAACTACCCAATGCCCATCAAGATGCTTCACATGCACGGTCTGAATCCCGCGCAGCGTTCGGGGAAATCCGTCAAGCCTGTCAGATAGCGGCTGGTAAGCCGTTTCTCTTACAGGCTAAATTTGGGGACCGGAAGTATGCCTTGCTTAATCGACTGTGGAGTTCTTCAGACGCATATGCGGATCTGCTGATGAGTACTGCGGATGCCGCCCAATTCTTCCAGGACCAGGAGGGGTACGAGTCGGAGAAGCTCTTCTGGCCGCGGTTTGTGGAGCAGGAGCATCCCCTACTACTAAATGACTGTATTGCGCAATGGGAGGAGCTGCATAAGATATCCGGCGCGGCCATGAAGGACGTCATAGTCTAGTTGTGGCCGGCTGAAGCCATTCCGGACAGCTACTTTGGCCTCGTGCGGCGTCTCGTCGATGCGCTGCCCTGGGTTGACGCCGTTAAGAGGTGTTCCTGTATGGAAGGAGCGCGTATGGCTTTCGCCCGTGTCTAGATGCATTGGGTGAAAATAAATGCCGGAAAGGTGGCAGTTGAGGGCCCTCCTGAAAGCAAGGGCCACTTCACACCGGAGCGCTATTTTGAGGACATGCTAAAAGGTGCTCGCCTTATAGAGGGCCAATGCTCTAAGGACGGAGTGTTCGAATAAAAGACTCCGAACTGTCCGGGGATTTTTGTTAAACTAGGTGTTTTGTAATATATTCATTCTTGATGAAAAAAATTTATCCTCCTGTGCGTCCGTTTATTATATTTGAGAGTTCCCAGTCGTCGACTTCAGCCCCCATGTAGATGCTACTAGGGTGTTTGGAATTGCACATAACTAGACTTAACCCAACGCCTTGGTCCTTGAAGGAGGTGTCAGTGCGGCGAACCAGGCAATCAGACTATTATGTTTTATTGCTCTGGCTTAGCTATAGGAGTTTGACAATGGGTCTATTAGGTAGCCCCTAGTATGTATGCGACCACCCTAATGCGGATGCCTTACATATGTGACTGGGAAACGGTCCTTCTTGTAATACGGAAAAATCGCTAAGGATTGTAATGAATCGCCGAGTGGCTGACTAACTCTCGCCGGATCATGACAATTAGTTTTCGGTTTTCTCTACTGAGGTGCTTAACCGGACGAGCCAGAAACACAATCATAGTAGTTCTCCCTTTACTATCCTAGTCGATCAGACGGAACGTAAGGTAGCAAGCACAGGAGCCGGGAAACCGAAATATTGACCAAAGACATGATTCGGAGCCGATGCATATAATGCCAAGCTCGGGACGCCGAATTGTGTTGTAAAGCAGTTCGGACTTTTGTTTGGCAACACATATGTTGCCCTATAGAGCCCTTGGCAATTTTATGCCGAGGTGTGTATGTGAGACCACTTAATAGGTGTAATAAAAAATGATATTGAATAATAATTTTGGTTCACTAAAATCTGGTTTATACGTCAAAACATAATCATATAGAAGGTACCATAATCACCAAGGCCATTTTACATGCCGGGGGTCTAGGGCTAAGGGAAAATCTCTATACAGGTTCTTGAGGAAAGTTGTTGTCTGCAAAATGCTTTGCACCTTCCTGCTGCACGTTTGCGCTGCTTTTGCCCGAATAAGAAAGATTCCTTTAAAGGAATGGTCTTTGGCCATGTATACAGAACCGGGCTCAGAAAGAGTCCTAGTGGGTCCGAAGGATGAGTAGGTTTTGATTCACCTGTGGTAAAAAAGAAAAGATGATTAAATAAAGGGGAAGGCCGTATAAGGCCGAACCTTTTTAGAGGCATGTTCGTATATTTCCTCCGCCGATGCCCAAAGCATTTTGAGTGCATAATTGTGCACACGCGATGCGAATTTCGCTGATGTACGTGGCGGTCGACGGAGGCTAGGCTGCTAATCCAGCCTTGAAGTTGCCGGACTACTGGCATGTAGAACTGACCGGTACTGCATGGAGAAGTCCTGTGGCCTAATAGCCAAGGAGCTGTGCGGCTTGGTAGGGCCACTTTTTACTTCGGCCGCAATGGCCGCTATATGCTCCTCGGTACGGAGGGAGCGCTCCATGTTTCCATTGATTGTAATGACACCACATGGACCGAGCATCTTGGGCTTCAAATAGGCATAATGCGGGATCGCATTGAAGCGGGCAAAAGCAGTTCATCCGAGCAGTGCGTGATAGCCTTTGCGGAAGGGGATGATGTTGAAGATCAAATCTTTGCTTCAGAAGTTGTCCGGCGAGCCAAAGACTACTTCCAGCGTGATTGAGTTCGTACAGCGGGCCTCTTTGCCAGGTATTACTCCTTTGAAGGTAGTTCTAGTGGGCTTGATTCTTGACGGATCAATGCCCATTTGGTGGACAGTGTCTTGATAAAGTAGATTGAGACTGCTGCCACCATCCATGAGGACTCGTGTAATGTGGAATCCTCCGATGATTGGATTGAGGACCAAAGCTACCGAACCTCCATGATGTATACTGGTTGGGTGGTCCTTTCCATCAAAGGTGATCGGACAAGCCGGCCATGGGTTAAATTTGGGGGCGACCGGCTCTATGGCATAGATGTCTCGTAGTGCACATTTGTGTTCCCTCCTAGGGATACGTGTGACATATATCATATTCACCATTTTTACCTCGGGAGCGAACTGCTTCTGTCCCCCTGTGTTCGGTTGACAAGGCTCTTGGTCATCTTCGTCGCTTGGTGATCCTTTTCCTTTGTGTTCGGCGTTAAGTTTGCCGGCCTGCTTAGATACCCAACAATTTATGTTGTTATGATTGGCAGGTTTATCGGGGGTGCCATGAATCTAGCAAGGCCGGTCCAGTATTATGTCTATTCTGGATGGGCCATCTCTGTTTGCCTTGAATGGCTTTTTCTGTTGACTGGGTTTGGGGCCGCTGAATACGGCATTGACTGCCGTGTCTTGGTCTCCTTCATTATTGTTTTGATGCTTGTGCATGTTGCGTCATGGCTTGCCATTGCCGTTCCTGGTTTCGAAGGTACCAGGGTTGCTGGTGCTATTGCTTCTGCGAGCAAGCCAGTTGTCTTCTCCCACACAAAAACGGGTCATAAGTGCGGTGAGGGCTACCATGGACTTCGGCTTTTCTTGGCCAAGGTGTAGGGCAGGCCACTTGTCTCGGACGCTATGTTTGAAGGCCGCGGGGGCTTCTATGTCCGGACAATCCACAATCTGGTTCTTTTTTATTAGGAACCTTCTCCAAAACTGTCAGGCCGATTCCCCGGGTTGCTGGATTATGTGGCTAAGGTCATTAGCATCTAGGGGCCAAACATTGGTACCTTGGAAGTTGTCTTTGAATGCATCCTCCAGGTCCTCCCAGCTACCGATAGAATTTTTTGGTAGACTGTTCAGCCAGTGCCGTGCTGGTCCCTTTAGTTTGTAGGAAAGGTATTTGATGGCGTGTAGACCGTCACCGCAAGCCAAGTGAATGTGGAGAAGAAAGTCTTCAATCCATACTTCGGGATCCGTTGGGCCGTCGTATGATTCGATGTTCATGGGTTTGGACCCTTCTGGGAACTGGTGCTCCATTACCTCATCGGTGAAGCATAGGGGGTGTGCGGCGCCCCTATATCGGGCCGTGTCACGGCGCAGTTCGGATGAAGTCTGTATGTAGTTTTTGGCCGGGGCGCGGTTGTGCTTGCCACGCCGGGATTGGTAAACCGTCCTCTCGCGCCGGGGCGTGCCCCCGTGATCCAAAGATTGATCTAGTCTAACCTGCTCTATTTTTCAGGTCATGTCGTAGGTCATATGTGTATCCCCGAGCTATTGTTTCTCTGCTTTTACGGCGAGGTGGAGCGGGCTGGTTTTCGGCTTGAGATGTCGTTCTGCCTTGGCCACGTGGTGGTCGGTTAGGTCTGTCAGCCGCATTATGTGCGGGCGGTATGGGCTCTAGCACCTCGTCGTCGAATTGGGTAGCAGCTTATGCTTTGTGTAACTCTTTGCTGGGCTTTCGAGGCCGCACTCTTCGCCTGCCAGGATATTAGTCCATCTGTCGTTAAGCAGATCTTGGTCAGCTTGAAGCTGTTCCTACTTCTTTTTTAGGCTTCTGGTCGTTGCTATTACCCGGCGCTTGAAGCGCTCTTGCTCAAGGGGTTCCTATGGCATGATAAAATCTTCATCGGTGAGGCTCACGTCGTCCTTGGAGAGTGCAGATAGTTGCTATCCTCTGAGTCTTCGTTCCCTGCTTGCTCGTCGGGATCAATTTGCCCGTCCTCCCGATCGTCCCATTCGGATGTTGGCTCAATGGGGTCTTCTTGGTCTTCGGCGTTCTTTGGAGTATCATTGTCTCCAGTGTTGGTGTTGTTGTTCTTATCGCGATGCGATTTAGAGCGGCGCCGCTGATGTCGACGTTTTAGTGGTATCTCCGGAGGTTCGTCCTCGATTGGGTTTTTCTCATCATTGTCGTTGCCATCTTTATGTTTATCCACCATGTGTACGTCATACGAGGAGGTGGCCGTCCAACATTCGGTGATTGGTGGGTTTTGAGCTTGCTCCACTCCAGCATCGTCGTACATACCATCGATGTCTTCAGAGGCATAATCAAGCATGTCGGTTAAAGCCTCAACAGTGGCTATGAAGTGGGTGGTGGGTGGGAAGTAAAATTCCCTATTTCTAGCCCCTAGTCCGGGTTGGGCGTGATTCAGATGCGGTTCCTCTGTGATGATGAGGGGTCGCATTAGGTCCAAAGCCTTGTTTAAGAGCAAGGTCTGGATGGGGACCGAAGTTTCCTGGCCAAACTCGCGATACGCGGGCTTCGAGGGATCGGAACTAGTGTCTGGAGGAGAGCTCGGCTTTGTGATGACTGCCGGTGGTGCTATTTTCTTTGGATCTCCAATATTAAGCTCTAGAGCTGCAGAGAGTCCGACGGGCTCTAGACTCCCGTCTTCGGACCTAGTGACGCACTCTGGATCTAAGGCCGGAGCGGTGGATGAGGCCGTGAATCCTTGGAAGATCAAGTCTCCTCGGATATCATCGATATTGCTCAGATTTCCAAAATTGATCTGGTGACCAGGGGTGTAGCTGTCGATCTGCTCTAGATGGCCAACCGAGTTGCCCGCAGTGCGAAGCCGCCGAGTACAAAGATCTGCCCGGGGAGAAAATTCTCTTTCATGGCAGCGTTGTTGTAGATGATTGATGGAGCCATCGAGCCTTTCGACGACGGCACAGTGGAACTCTCAATGAAAGCACCAATGTCGGTGTCAAAACCGGCAGATCTCGTGTAGGGTGTCCCGAACTATACGTATAAGGATCGAGGGTAACAGGAGGTAGGGGACACGATGTTTACCCAGGTTCGTGCCTCTTAATGGAGGTAATACCCTACTTCCTACTTGATTGACTTTGATGAGTATAGGGGTTATAGGAGTTTATCTACCACGAGATTGTAATGGATAAACCCTAGATGTCTAGCCTATATGATTATGATTGCCTCTATAGACTAAACCCTCTGGTTTATATAGACACCGGAGGGGGCTAGGGTTGTACAAAGTCGGTTTACAGATAAAGGAATCTTCATATCCGCACGCTAAGCTTTCCTTCCACGCCAAGGAGAGTCCCATACGGACACGCGGAAAATCTTCCGTCTTGTATCTCCACGGCCCATTATTCCGGCCCATATCACATAGCCTGGACGGCTGAGGACCCCATAATTCTGGACTCCCTCACTCCTCCAATCTTATCACTTCCTCAACGTATGCCTCCATCAATGGGCTTTGGTAATCCTTGTTGACTTGTCTCACCACAATTTGCGAATCTCCTCGAATGATCAACTTCTTGATTCCCAATTCAGTGGCAATCCTAAGCCCAGCAAGGAGTCCTTCATATTCTGTTGTATTGTTGGTCGGCTCCTCCCGGGGAAAATGCATTTGGACAACGTACTTCAGGTGCTCCCTAGTTGGACCAACGAGAAGCACACCAGCCCCTGCACCTTGTAGGGAGAAAGCACCATCGAAATACATGATCCATTCTTAGGGTGCTTCCTTGCTGGGGATAACTGTTTCTAGCACTTGTTCATCAGGGGTTGACGTCCATTCTACAACAAACTCTGCCAATGCCCTGCTCTGAATTGGTGATGGGCTTTCAAACTTCAGGCCAAAGTTGGATAACTCCAATACCCACTCCACTATCCTTCCAGTATCCTTAGGGTTTCGGAGTATCCTCTGTAGAGATAAGCGGGTGACAACCGTGATCTCATGGACTTGGAAGTAGTGGCGCAGTTTCCTTGAGGCCATGATGAGGCCAAAAATCAACTTTTGCACACCAGAGTACCTGGATCTAGCCCCCCGCAAGAGGTAGCTGACGAAGTACACTGGGCGCTGCACCACTTTCTTCCTTGCCGCGTCCTTGGGGTTGTCCCCACTGTCGTGCTCTTCTTTGTCCTGATCCATGTCTGGTCTTGCTGGGCTGTCCTCACTCTTTGTCTCTTCCACTTCCCACTGCGCCACCAGAGCTGCACTAACCACTTGATTGGTTGCTGCCAAGTATAGTAACAACGACTCTTGTGGTTTTGGAGCAACCAAAGTGGGCACAGAGGACAAGTAGCCCTTCAAATCTTGTAGTGTTGCATCTGTTTCCGGAGTCCACTTCATGGGCCTGCCTTCTTCCAAATTTTGAAGAACGACAAGGCAAGTTCGGCAGACATGGAGATGAACCTGCTAAGCACGGAAACGCACCATGTCTGACGCCTCACATATTTAACTGACTTGGGTGCCTGGATCTTCTCGATAGCCTTAACCTTATCGGGGTTAGCTTCTATCCCGCAATGGGACACAAAGAAACCAAGTAGGTTGCCAGAGGGGACGCCAAACACACACTTCTCTGGGTATAGCTTCAAGTTGATCTTGCACAGGTTAGCAAATGTCTTCTCCAAATCTTGGATGAGGGTTGATCTGTCTTTGGTCTTGACCACAATATCGTCCATATAAACCTCAATCGTCCTGTGCAACTATGGTTCAAAACCAATATGGACTACTCTTGCAAAAGTGGAACCGACACTCTTCAACCGGAAAGGCATGCGCACAAAGCAGTATGTGCCACATGGGGTGATGAACGAGGTTTTCTCTTCGTCCTACATGCACATAAAGATTTCATGATGTCCATAGTAGGCATCCAGAAAAAATCACAACTCGAATTGGAGTCCATAATCTGGTTAATGAGCGGCAAGGGAGATGGGTCCCTCGGGCAATCCTTGTTGAGATATGTGAAATCTATGCAAAGCCTCCATTTTCCGTTAGCCTTGCATATGACCATCGGGTTTGCTAACCATGTTGGATGCAGTACTCCTCTAACCAAACAAGCTGCCTCAAGTTTCTTGATCTCTTATACAATGAATTGTTGCTGCTCCAAAGCTTTCTTTTGGACCTTCTGCTTGACAGGTCGGGCATGTGGGAAGACATCCAGGTGGTGCTCGATTACCTCCCTAGGAACACCCGCAATGAGCGCACTTTCCTATTTGTCATCAAGGGTGGCGCTGATAGTAGAGGTACCATCAACGCCAACCAGCCCTGCCGGGACCATTTTTACATGAGGTGCAGCAGCTTTGGATCTCTTGTTGTTGGAACTCTCCACCAAGTCATCAACAGGTGTAGCGCACTCCGAAGAGGTACACTTCCCGGATTCCTTACTGGTGTCCCTGCTATCCTTCTTATTTCCTTTCATTTCCTTGGCGGGAACTGTGGATTCCGTGGCCTCTGCCGCGACAGCGTCTCGGTACATCTTATCCACACAAATAATTGGGTCCTTCTCGTCTCATGGAATGGAAATGACTCCCACCGGCCCTGGCATCTTCAAAGTGTTGTAGGCATAGTTAGATGCCGCCATGAATTTTTCCAAGGCTGGGCGTCCAAGGATTCCATTGTACGGCAGGGGGAGGTCGAACACATCAAACACAAACTTCTCAGTCCGATAGTTCAACACTCCTCCAAATGTCACTGGCAACATGATCTTTCCCTTAGGATGACTCCTTGTCAGAGTAAATGACCACGGGTAGCCTCATCAGCCCCCCTTGGTATTTCAAGACATTGGGGCCAGCTGTGCCCCTCACATCTCGCGGTCGAAAGACCGACTCTTCATGCCGTCTGGTCCGACGGCGGGCTGCTAGAAGACGGCGCGCCCCCAATAGACGGCCCCAACGGGGCCGACATCTAGTAGGCGACCCTATGCCACCTCATAATTTGCACCCATTCACTACGATGAGACGGGGCGTGGCTACAGCGCAACCTGCCACCCCTGAATCTAGGGCTGAACATGGCCACAGTGCGAGCATACCAAGCAGACACCCCTCACCCGGCGGGGCACTATTGCCATTCAGCCCGTGACATCACCTATTATTGGGGAACATAGTAATTTCAAAAAAATTCCTACGCACACGCAAGATCATGGTGATGCATAGCAATAAGAGGGGATAGTATGTCTATGAACCCCCGTAGACTGGAAGCGGAAGCGTTTAACAATGCGGTTGATGTAGTCGTACACCTTCATGATCTGTCCCGGTCAAGTACCGAATGTACGGCACCTCCGCATTCAGCACACGTTCAACTCGATGACGTCCTCGCCTTCTTGATCCAGCAAGAGGGGTGAAGTAGTAGATGAGTTCCGGCAGCACGGCGGCGTGGTGACGGTGTTGGTGAAGAACAATTTCTGTAGAGCTTCGCCTAAGCACTAAGAAAACTATTACGGGGGATAAACTAGAGGGGAGGGGGTTGCCAGCACACGGTTTGGTGTTTCTTGATGTGTCTTGGGTGCTAGCCCTACCCCTCTATTTATATGTTGAGACTTGGGGTCGAAACTTGAAGTAAAAGCCTCCACAAAGTCGGTTTCACCCGAAAGACAAGAGTCCTTCTCGGACTCCAGGACCAGACGCCACGGTTCCTGACGTCTGGACCCTGGCGTCTGGCCCCTGGACTCCGCAAAACTTCCTTTTGTGCTTTCCAAAGACCTTGTGGGATTTCCCCTTTGGCCCAAATAAAGTGTTCTCGTACCCAAACATTTCGGGTGACATCCGGAACCCCTTCAAGTGAATTCCGGAACCCTTCCGGAGACCAAACACTATTATCCCATATATCAAACTTTATCTCCGAACCATTTCGGAGTTCCTCATCATGTCCGTGATCTTATCCGGAACTCCGAACAACCTTCGGTTACCAACATACATAACTCATAAATACTATACCATCAATGAATGTTAAGCGTGCGGACCCTACGGGTTCGAGAACTATGTAGACATGACCGAGACACTTCTCTGGTCAATAACCAATAGCGGAACCTGGATGCCCATGTTGGCTCCTACATATTCTACGAAGATCTTTATCGGTCGAACCGCATAACAACATACGTTGTTCCCTTTGTCATCGGTATGTTACTTGCTCGAGATTTGATCGTCGGTATCTCAATACGTAGTTCAATCTCGTTACCGGCAAGTCTCTTTACTCGTTCTGTAATGCATCATCCCGCAACTAACTCATTAGTTATTGCTTGCAAGGCTTATAGTGATGTGCATTACCAAGAGGGCCAGAGATACATCTCTACAATCAGAGTGACAAATCCTAATATCGATCTATGCCAACTCAACAAGTACCATCAGAGACACCTGTAGAGCACCTTTATAATCACCCAGTTACGTTGTGATGTTTGGTAGCACACAAAGGGTTTCTCCAGTAATCGGGAGTTGCATAATCCCATAGTCATAGGAACATGTATAAGTCATGAAGAAAGCAATAGCAACAAACTAAACGATCATCGTGCTAAGCTAACGGAATGGGTCAAGTCAATCACATCATTCTATAATGATGTGATCATGTTAATCAAATGAAAACTCATGTCTGTGGCTAGGAAACTTAACCATCTTTGATTCAACGAGCTAGTCAAGTAGAGGCATACTAGTGACACTCTGTTTGTCTATGTATTCACACATGTAGTAAGTTTCCGGTTAATACAATTCTACCATGAATAATGAACATTTATCATGATATAAGGTAATATAAATAACATTAATATTGCCTCTAGGACATATTTCCTTCAGTCTCCCACTTGCACTCAAGTCAATAATCTAGTTCACATCTTTATGTGATTAGTTCACATCTCCATGTGACTAATACCCAAACGTGTTACTAGAGTCAATAATCTAGTTCACATCGCTATGTGATTAAAACCCAAAGAGTGATCATGTTTTGGTTGTGAGAGAAGTTTAGTCTACGGGTCTGCAACATTCAGATATGTATGTATTTCGCAAATTTATATGTCTACAATGCTCTGCACGGAGCTACTCTAGCTAATTGCTCCCACTTTTAATATCTATCCAGATCGAGACTTAGAGTCATCTAGATTGATGTAAAAGGCTTGCATCGACGTAACTCTTCACGACGAACACTTTTATCACCTCCATAACCGAGAAATATTTCCTTAGTTCTCTAAGGATAATTTTGATCACTGTCCAGTGATCTACTCCTAGATCACTATTGTAATCCCTTGCGAAAAAGATGCTAAGGTATACAATAGGACTGGTAAACAGCATAGCATAGTTTATAGAACCTATGACTGAGGCACAGGGAATGATTTTTCATTCTCCTTCTATTTTCTGCTGTGGTCGGGTTTTGAGTCTTTACTCAACTTCACACCTTGCAACACAGGCAAGAACTCCTTCTTTGACAGTTCCATTTTGAACTACTTCAAAATCTTGTCAAGGTATGTACTCATTGTAAAAACTTATCAAGCATCTTGATCTATCTCTATAGATCTTGATGCTCAATGTGTAAGCAGCTTCATCGAGGTCTTTCTTTGAAAAAATCTTTTCAAACACTCCTTTATGCTTTCCAGAAAATTCTACATTATTTCCGATCAATAATATTCACATATACTTATCAGAAATATTGTAGTACTCGCACTCACTTTCTTGTAAATACAGGCTTCACCGCAAGTCTGTATAAAAACCATATACTTTGATCACTTTATCAAAGCATATATTCCAACTCCGATATGCTTGCACCAGTCCATAGATGGATCGCTGGAGCTTGCTCACTTTGTTAGCACCTATAGGATCGACAAAACCTTCTGGTTGCATCGTATACAACTCTTCTTTAAGAAATCCATTAAGGAATACAGTTTTGACATCCATTTACCAAATTTCATAAAATGCGGCAACCGCTAACATGATTTGGACAGACTTTTAAGCATCAATACGAGTGACAAAATCTCATCGTAGTCAACACCTTGAACTTGTTGAAAACATTTTGCGACAATTCGAGCTTTGTAGATAGTAACACTACTATCAGCGTCCGTCTTCCTCTTGAAGATCCAGTTATTCTTAATGACTCATCGATCATCACGCAAGTCAATCAAAGTCCATACTTTGTTCTCATACATGGATCCCATCTCAGATTTCATGGCCTCAAACCATTTCGCGGAATCTAGGCTCATCATCGTTTCCTCATAGTTCGTAGGTTCGTCATGGTCAAGTAAGATGACATCCAGAACAGGATTACAGTACCACTCTGGTGTGGATCTTACTCTGGTTAACCTACGAGGTTCGGTAGTAACTTGATCTGAAGTTTCATGATCATCATCATTGACTTCCTCACGAATTGGTGTAGGTGTCACAGGAACCAGTTTCTGTGATGGACTACTTTCCAATAAGGGACCAAGTACAGTTACCTCATCAAGTTATACTTTCCTCCCACTCACTTCTTTCGAGAGAAACTCCTTCTATAGAAAGGATCCACCTTTAGCAACAAAGATCTTGCCTTTGGATCTGTGATAGAAGGTGTACCCAACAGTTTCCTTTGGGTATTCTATGAAGATACATTTCTCCGATTTAGGTTCGAGCTTGTCAGGTTTAAACTTTTTCACATAAGCATCATAGCCCGAAACTTTAAGAAATGACGGCTTAGATTTCTAGCCAAACCATAGTTCATATGGTGTCGTCTCAACGGATTTAGATGGTGCCCTATTTAACGTGAATGCAACTGTCTCTAATGCATAACCCCAAAATGATAGTGGTAAATCGATAAGAGACATCATAGATTGCACCATATCTGGTAAAGTACGGTCATGATGTTCGGACACACCATTACGCTGTGGTGTTCCAGGTGGCGTGAGTTGCGAAACTATTCCGCATTGTTTCAAATGAAGACCAAACTTGTAACTCAAATATTCTCCTCTAAGATCATATCGTAGAAACTTTATTTTCTTGTTATGATGATTTTCCACTTCACTCTGAAATTATTTGAACTTTTCAAATGTTTCAGATTTATGTTTCATCAAGAAGATATACTCAAATCATCCGTGAAGGACAGAAAATAACGATACCTGCCGCGATGCTCAACACTCGTCGGACTGCATACATCAGTATGTATTATTTCCAACAAGTCTGTTGCTCGCTCCATTGTTCCAGAGAACAGAGTCTTAGTAATCTTGCCCATGAGGCATGGTTCGCAAGCATCAACTGATTCATAATCAAGTGATTCCAAAAGCCCATCAGCATGGATTTTCTTCATGCGCTTTACACCAATATGACCTAAACGGAAGTGCCACAAATAAGTTGCACTATCATTATTAACTTTGCATCTTTTGGCTTCAATATTATGAATATGTGTATCACTACGATCGAGATTCAATAAACCATTCACCTTGGGTGTATGACCATTGAAGGTTTTATTCATGTAAATAGAACAACAATTATTCTCTGACTTTCAATGAATAACCGTATTGCAATAAACATGATCAAATCATATTCATGCTTAACGCAAACACCAAATAAATTTATTTAGGTTCAACACTAATCCTGAAAGTATAGGGAGTGTGCGATGATGATCATATCAATCTTTGGAACCACTTCCAACACACATCGTCACTTCACCCTTAACTAGTCTCTGTTCATTCTGCAACTCCCATTTCGAGTTACTAATCTTAGCAACTGAACTAGTATCAAATACTAAGGGGTTGCTATAAACACTAGTAAAGTACACATCAATAACATGTATATCAAATATACCTTTGTTCACTTTGCCATCCTTCTTATTCGCCAAATACTTGGGGCAGTTCTGGATCCAGTGACCAGTCCCTTTGCAGTAGAAGAACTTAGTCTCAGGCCTAGGTCTAGACTTGGGTTTCTTCACTTGAGCAGCAACTTGCTTGCCGTTCTTCTTGAAGTTCCCCTTATTCCCTTTGCCCTTTTCTTGAAACTAGTAGTCTTGTCAACCATCAACCTTTGATGCTTTTCTTGATTTCTACCTTCATCGATTACCGTATCACGAAGAGCTTGGGAGTCGTTTCCGTCATCCCTTGCATATTATATTTCATCACGAAGTTCTAGTAACTTGGTGATAGAGACTAGAGAATTCTATCAATCACTATCTTATCTGGAAGATTAACTCCCATTTGATTCAAGTGATTGTAGTACTCAGACATTCTGAGCACATGCTCACTGGTTGAGCTATTCTCCCCCATCTTGTAGGCAAAACACTTTGTCAGAGGTCTCATACCTCTCGACTCGGGCATGAGTCTGAAATACCAATTTCAACTATTAGAACATCTTATATGTTCCATGGCGTTCAAAACGGTTTTGACATCCCAATTCTAAGCCGTAAAGCATGGTGCACTAAACTATCAAGTAGTAATCATACCGGGCTTTGTCAAACGTTCATAATGTCTGTATCTGCTCCTGCAATAGGTCCGTCACCTAGCGGTGCATCAAGGACATAATACTTCTGTGCAACAATGAGGATAACCCTTAGATCACGGAGCTAGTCTGCATCATTGCTACTAACATCTTTGAACTTATTTTTCTCTAGTAACATATCAAAAATAAACGGGGAGCTAAATCGCAAGCTATTGATCTACAACATAGATATGCAAATACTATCAGGCCTAAGTTCATGATAAATTAAAGTTCAATTAATCATATTACTTAAGAGCTCCCACTTGGATAGACATCCCTCTAATTATCTAAGTGATCACGTGATCCAAATCAACTAAACCATGTCCAATCATCATGTGAGATGGAGTAGTTTTCGATGGTGAACATCACTATGTTGATCATATCTACTATATGATTCAAGCTCGACCTTTCGGTCTCCAGTGTGCTGAGGCCATATCTGCATATGCTAGGCTCGTCAAGTTTAACCCGAGTATTTCGCGTGTGCAAAACTGTCTTGCACCCATTGTATATGAACATAGAGCTTATCACACCCGATCATCACGTGGTGTCCTGGCATGATGAACTTTGGCAACGGTGCATACTCAGGGAGAACACTTGTACCTTGAAATTTAGTGAGAGATCATCTTATAATGCTACCGCCAAACTAAGAAAAATAAGATGCATAAAGGATAAACATCACATGAAATCAAAATATGTGACATGATATGGCCATGATCATCTTGTGCCTTTGATCTCCATCTCCAAAGTACCGCCATGATCTCTATTGTCACCGGCATGACACTAGGATCTTCATCATCTTGATCTCTATCAATGTGTCATCATATGGTTGTCTCGCCAACTATTGCTCTTGCAACTATTGCTATCGCATAGCGATAAAGTAAAGCAATTGTATGGCGCTTGCATCTTATGCAATAAAGAGACAACCATAAGGCTTCTGCCAGTTGCCGATAACTTAAACAAAACATGATCATCTCATACAACAATTTATATCTCATCACGTCTTGACCATATCACATCAGAACATGCCCTGCAAAAACAAGTTAGACGTCCTCTACTATGTTGTTGCAAGTTTTACGTGGCTGCTACGGGCTGAGCAAGAAACATTCTTACCTACGCATCAAAACCACAATGATAATTCGTCAAGTTAACGTTGTTTTAACCTTCTAAAGGAGCGGGCGTAGCCACACTCGGTTCAACTAAAGTTGGAGAAACTGATAGCCGACAACCACTTGTGTGCAAAAGCACGTCGGTAGAACCAGTCTCGTGTAAGCGTATGCGTAATTTTGGTCCGGGCCGCTTCATCCGACAATACCGCCGAACCAAAAGTATGACATGTTGGTAAGCCGTATGACTTGTATCGCCCACAACTCACTTGTGTTCTACTCGTGCATATAACATATATGCATAAACCTGGCTCTAATACCACTGTTGGGGAATGTAGTATTTTCAAAAAAAATCCTACGCACAGGCCAGATCATGCTGTTGCGTAGCAACGAGAGGGAAGAGTATTTCTACGTACCCTCGTAGACCGGAAGCGAAAGCGTTTATCAATGTGGTTGATGTAGTCGTACACCTTCACGATCTATCCCGATCAAGTACCGAACGTACGGCACCTTCACTTTCAGCACACGTTCAGCTCGATGATGTCCTCGCCTTCTTGATCCAACAAGAGGGGCGAAGTAGTAGATGAGTTCCGGCAGCACGCCGGCATGGTGACGGTGTTGGTGAAGAACAATTTCCGCAAGGCTTCGCCTAAGCTCTACGAAAACTATTACGGAGGATAAACTAGAGGGGACGGGGTTGCTGGCACACGGCTTGGTGTTTCTTGATGTGTCTTGGGTGCTAGCCCTACCC
Organism: Triticum aestivum; assembly: GCF_018294505.1. NCBI lineage: Eukaryota > Viridiplantae > Streptophyta > Magnoliopsida > Poales > Poaceae > Triticum > Triticum aestivum. Next base: position 279,124,152 of record NC_057800.1, on the reverse strand, counting down.
CTCTATTTATATGTTGAGCCTTGGGGTCGAAACTTGGAGCAAAAGCCTCCACAAAGTCGGTTTTACCCGAAAGAAAAGAGTCCTTCTCGGACACCAGGGCCAGACGCCAGGGTTCTCGGCGTCTAGACCCAGACGCCAGGGGCGTCTGGCCCCTGGACTCCGCAAAACTTCCCTTTGCGCTTTCCAAAAACCTTGTGGGCTTTCCTCTTTGGCCCAAATAAAGTGTTCTCGTACCCAAACATTTCGGGAAACATCTGGAACCCCTTCCGGAGACCAAACACTATTATCCCATATATCAAACTTTATCTCCAAACCATTCCCGAGATCCTTGTCATGTCCGTGTTCTTATCCGGAACTCCGAACAACATTCGGTTACCAACATACATAACTCATAAATACTATACCATCAACGAACGTTAAGCGTGCGGACCCTACGGGTTCGAGAACTATGTAGACATGACTGAGACACTTCTCTGGTCAATAACCAATAGCGGAACCTGGATGCCCATGTTGGCTCCTACATATTCTACGAAGATCTTTATCGGTCGAACTGCATAACAACATACGTTGTTCCCTTTGTCATCAGTATGTTACTTGCCTGAGATTTGATTGTCGGTATCTCAATACATAGTTCAATCTCGTTACCGGCAAGTCTCTTTACTCGTTCCGTAATGCATCATCCCGCAACTAACTCATTAGTTACATTACTTGGCAGGCTTATAGTGATGTGCATTACCGAGAGGGCCCAGAGATACCTCTCTGACAATCGGAGTGACAAATCCTAATCTCGATCTATGCCAACTCAACAAGTACCATCAGAGACACCTGTAGAGCACCTTTATAATCCCCAGTTACGTTGTGATGTTTGGTAGCACACAACGTGTTCCTCCGGTAATCAGGAGTTGCATAATCCCATAGTCATAGGAACATGTATAAGTCATGAAGAAAGCAATAGCAACAAACTAAACGATCATCGTGCTAAGCTAATGGAATGGGTCAAGTCAATCACATCATTTTCTAATGATGTGATCCCGTTAATCAAATGACAACTCATGTCTATGGTTGGGAAACTTAACCATCTTTGATTCAACGAGCTAGTCAAGTAGAGGTATACTAGTGACACTTTGTTTGTCTATGTATTCACAGATGTACTAAGTTTCCGGTTAATACAATTCTAGCACGAATAATAAACATTTATCATGATATAAGGGAATATAAATAACATTACTATTGCCTCTAGGGCATATTTCATTCACCTATGACATAGGGAGCCACGCTCCCACGATGGGCGGTCGTTACGGCCCGCAGGCGGCGGGCCCTACCTGTCCGCGAGGCACCAAAATGCGTCGAACCACCAGCAGGTGGTGTCAAGGGTAGGCGGCGTCAAGGGCAGGCTGACTCCTAGCAGGCAGCCCACCATCCCCTCAAAGTCTGTACGCTGTTAACCAGATGGGATGGGATGTGGCTACAGTGAGGGCCCGCCAGGCAGCAGGATTGTAGCCACTCTCCCCCGACAAAGCCTTCATCATCAGTAGCAAGGCTATAGTACAAAGAAATCAGCATGACACACAGGCGGCTGGCCCTGCCTGTCCGCCAAGTACCCGACAGCCGGCGGGACCCAACAAGAGGCGGGCCCCAGCAGCCGGCGGAGAAGCCGGCACCCAGGGACATTAACAGCCGGGTCCTACACCCGGCTGGATTACCATTGTACCCATGGGGGTAGGGTATATAAACCCCCCAGGCTCACCCATACAAAGGATTCAGAACCCCAGCCATTAGACACACACCCATAGATGGAGAAGTTAGGGCTAGCCTTGCTCTTCCTCCTCCTCTAGCCGAAACATCTTAAGGAGCAAACTTGTAGCTACTCTATTTGACGATAGTCATCATGCGGAGACCCCACAGAGCAGGACTAGGGGTGTTATCTCCATGGAGAGCCCCGAACCAGTGTAAGATTCGCAGGCGTATGCGGTCTCGCTCACTCCCGCTTCTGGATCCCGGCGAGGTACTCTTGTCTCTCTCCATGATAAACCACCCCTTGGCATGAGCAAGTTACTACGAGATTTAATCCGAATAAGCACAAAATAAATCATGAATTCTACCACGATTTCGAACAAGAAGGACAAAAACACATACGGTGCAATGGGAGCAGCACCGTTGGCGTTGAGGTTTTCGCCCATGTCCAAACACCACGTAGACACGGTCTTTGAGCACGGTTCGTAGTCGTTCCACGCTCGGGCATTGAAGTTTGTAACTATTTTCAATTAGAATATACTACTCCTCTTGTGCTAGTAGTAGAGTAGAGTCCTACTCTACTACTCTACTCAAGCAAGTTAGGGCATAGCACTGTAGGGAGTACTAGTACTGTGATCACTCAAGCAAGTTCTCTGGCATTGACATGACCCTACGCTGCTGGTATGTGTCTCGTAAGTCAAGCGGCATGCTGTAGTCATCATCACCTGTCCACTTCCCACAGCACATATTCGCTTATCCATCTTTGTCCGCACATAATCTCGTCCAATCTTCCATCCCCACTAAGGCGCCTCCCCCCCCCTCGTCGGAAGCCCAAGCACTAACAATGGCAGAACCGAGCAGCGTCCGCCGAAAGAGTGGCTGGAATTCGCTCCCCATAGAGGTAATCAAGCTCATTGTTTCGCGTGTGGACAATCTCAGTACCATGCCGCTCGCCGCGTGCTCGTCGGGGCTGTACCGTTTACTCAAAGCCCTCAGGCCGGAGCTTTTTAAGCCAGCTCCTTGCTTGATGATGCTGCCTGATCTTCAGAAACGGCGTGTCACACAGCATAACGATCGTAGGGTGGCAAGCATCAACCCCCTTGACTGCGATCCGATCCCCGTCAGCCTCAACTACATTAACAATATGTACTGGGTCGGCATGAACACGTCTTGGATGGTGCTCGTCGACTGTCGCGGTAACTGGATGCTCGTGGAGGTCTACACCCGGCGATTGATCCTCCTTCCTTCAATTTAACACTGCACTGCTTTGGCACCGCGGCCCAGAATACTCGGAATCTTATAGTAGCCAACATGATACCAAGTTTGATTTGCTCAAGGTTGTAATCTGCCAAGTGCCCACAAGATCTGCGAATTATAAAGACTTCAGGCGAATTGTGTTCTTCAACCGCGGTCTCGCCTATCTGATAGGTCACTACGGTAAGTGGATAAATCTGCACGTCCATCGCAAGATCATACATCCTCCATGGTTCTCGGATGCCACTGAACACAAGGGCTTCATTTACGTTGTCGACTCCTTCTATGGATGGACGTATTGCTGGCCTACTCCAGTCATCGCTACAAACGGCTGTTGCAGCAGTATGTTACTTTCCTATGATATCATGATGGCTTGCTTATACTACTGTCAATATTTGCTGAAAAAATATTCATGCTCATAACATGTTGTTCTTAAGATTGACTAAATCAAGAGCCCTTTTTTATTTGACTCCAACTTGATATGATGTTGTAGGCTTCTAGTGTCCCTACCCTTCCTAATCCCAGAACCTTTCAAAGAAAAGCGTCATGGCAGTTGTAGGTGGTTCCTGGCTCGATCAGACGACGGCGAAAGATTGATGATCGTTCGCACATACCGGACGTGTTGTTTCATGGAATACAATCACAGTCACTGTGGGCCTTCAGGAATTTTTGACTGGAGGCTGGTAAGTAGCCTTGGTACACGCTCTCTATTTGTCAGACTGAATTATCCGATTAACCAGGAGATAACCGACGGCAAGGATCATGATGGCAGCGCAGTTTCATTCATTAGGCAAAACTGTGTGTACACAGCGTACCATGCGTCTCTGCATGCACCATACCCTGATCTGTGCCGCCACGCTCTGCAGCCCAAAGTAGGAGAGAGGGTCGCAAGTATCATACTTCGACCTGCTGGCTAGAGTTTCCCCCGTCAGGCACCCATTTGGTTCAAGCCGTCAGCCAATCTCCATAGATTAATAAATAGTAACGTCTAACTGAGCCAGTTAGTTAGATGCGTACACTTGGTGTAGTAGGATCTTTATTTAGTTTGATGCATACACTTGTTCTTTTTTGGTAGCCCTTTTGTAATGATGGCTGATGTTTGGTTTGGAAGAGAGAGCTGTGTCTTCACTCTTCTGGCCTGCTTACTGCTTCTGTTGCACCCCCAGCCCTGGTTGCTTCTGCGGTTGTTTTCAATGTACAATCAGTAGTATATTTCGTCTGTTGGTTGAATAAATGTGTTGTTAGAACGACAAACACAATGTTTTGGAAGTCGTTGCACGGTTCGATCCTTTAGTGCCCTGTACCGTACGTAACGCGTACTATTTTTCGTACGGAACACATTTTCCACTTGTTGATAGCATGCAGTCCACTGATGAAGGCCCAATAGACAAGCCCATAATTAACTGGAAGGGAGGCTCTCACATGAATCCAGCCCAGGTACATGCTCATGGTCCCCTAAACATAAATAAGTAAATAAATAAATAAAGCTAAATGCTCATGCACCAGTTCTTTGGGAAAATAGGTAGCCTAGTATTTCTTTTTTAAGAATACCCAAGCTAGGACTATTTGTTTTCTCCGAATTACTGGGCTGCAAATCTTTCAAGACGAGGAGGGATGCATTCCGACCTGGCTTAAGAGTATGGTCAATGTCTATTAAAAGTAATATCAAAAGGGGTTGAAAATTCCAAAAAAATTATAGCAAATGGGATATAAGTTTCTTTTTTTGTGTTTGTTCTTCACTGATATCTTATACGTATTTCATTGGATTTAACATGACATAGTACTAATTTATTTTTAAATTTGTTTTAGTGTGGCTATTAATTTTTGGATTAAGAATATTTTGTTCCCTAGCAAAAATTTGTGAATTTTCAAAATTTCCCACATATTTAGTTACTTTTTTTACCCTAGTACTGACCAAAAAATGTCCAGCAATTCTAAAAATGGAAAACGGGCTGCAATAAATTCCATATGAATTAGAAAATGAGTAAAAATTACAAAAATAATAGCAAATGTGCAGTACACGCCACAGATTTCGAGGCTGACTTGTTTACGCAAGGCTTTGTCAGTGAACACATGATTCTAGCAGCAGTGACTGTTGGATGTCCATGCAACGGCCGACGCGCTTCTTCAATCTCTGATCTTCCTGCTCTAGCCGCCTAAACTAGCGCCGGCGGGACTTCCTGCTCCCTCCTCTTGTGGCCCGTTGTGATGCCGCGCAGGCTTCCTCGGCCCACCCTACTCCCTCCGTTGGCCTGGCCGCACGCAATCAACTACCTCCGTATTACGCGAAAGAAAATGATTCCTCCCACTGACATCTGGGGCGCACTGGTTGGGAGGCTGACCTGTGGGCCTACTAAGTTGACGTGTACGCAGGGCTTGTCAACTTTGTCAGCAAACGATTCTAGCAGCAGTAACCGTTGGATTTGAATTGAACGGTCCTGCTGCTTCTTCAATCGCTACTCTTCTTGCACCAGCCGCCCAAACCAGCGCCGTTGAGACCGCCTGCTCCTGCCTCCAGTGGCCAGCTGTCCTGCCGTTGAGGCCTCATCGCCCCTACTACTCCCACAGCTAGCCAGGCCCTGCAGCGACGGCAGCCTCACACCGCAGCCGAACCAATGAACCCTCGTACACCTCTCCGCATGGGCATCCACTGTCGCGTCTTCCCCGGCTCCGCGTCATCCCCTTCCTAGGCCTCGCTGTCGTCCACCGCCTTGGTGCTCTCGGCGCGGTGTGGTCAACGTGGTCAACGACATTCCATCGGAAGAGTACTATACGTGGAGAGGCTGACAGCTGGGTCCACGGCCATAGCCTAGTTTTTTGTGATTTGCTAAGTAAGTCGCTTTGTCAGGCCTGTTGCGCTGCAATCTATCAAGACGAGGAGAGCTTTCATTCAGCTGGTCGAGAAAATGGCCCATCAGTAATGAGAAATGGGTTGTACATTTTTAAAACACATCAAATCGGCAATTAGTTTTAAATTATTATTTTTTTCATTTCGAGATTTTAAATTACATTAATTTTTATGCATGGAGAATTTGTTGGATTTTATATTGATATACATTTATTTTTAAAACCAGTTTGAATGTGAGTCGAAATTTCGGGATTAAAAACTGTTCGGACCACACCGAACTATGCAAAATTTCGTATAATTTTTTAACCGTGGCCACAATATGGGCTGTAATGCTAACAAAAAGAATATGGGCTCAAAAAAAACCTTAATAATTAGCAAATGGGCTGTAAATTATTAGAAATAATGGCAGATGGGTTGTATGATGTTTTCCACAGATTTGAGGCTTTCCTAAAAAAAGGTTGACGCACAAGCAATGACTGTTGGATGGCCATCCGACGGCCGTCGTGCTTCTTCAATCTCTGCTCTTCCTGCTCCAGCCGCTCAAACAAGCGCCGGCGGGACTGCCTACTCCCTCCTCCCCATGGCCGGCTCTACTGCCGCGCAGGCCTCACCGCCCCACCGTACTCCCATCGCTGGCCTAGCCATCCCTCTACTCACCCACACCTGTTGTTATTCTCCGGCGACGACAGACGAACCAGTAAACCCTCGTACAGTCATACTCCCCACTGCATGGGAAACAACTGCCGAGTCTTCCCTGCCTCCGTGTCGTTCCCTTCCTAGGCCTCGCCGTCGTCCACCACCCTAGTGCTCTCGGCGCGGCCTGGTCAACGTGGTCAATGACCGACATGCATCTGAAGTGGACTGTACGTGGAGAGGCCGATAGCTGGGTCCACGGCCGCACGTAAGGAAATGCCTCCTTATTACGCACAAAATAATGATTCCTCCACCTGACATCAGGGACCCACCGAAAGGGCCTCTATATTTCGCGAAAAAAAAAGTTACCGCCGCTGATAGCTCGGACCCACCAGCTATATCTTCGCACGCAAGGAAGTGCCTCCTTATTATGCACAAAAAATGAATACTCCCCCTGTTAGTTGGGACCCAGTATAGTGGCAGGCTGACTTGTGGGCCTACTAAGTTGACGGGGACGAAGGGCTTTGTCAACTTAGTCAATATGCACGATTCTAGCTCTAGTGACCGTACGGTGTCTATCCAACGGCCATAGTGCTTCTTCAACCTCTGATCTTCTTGCTCCAGCCGCCCAAACCAGCGCCGGTCGTGCCTCGTGGTCCTACCTCCCGTGGCCGGCTGTGATGCGGAGGAGGCCTCACCGCCCCTACTACTCCCACCGCTGGCCAAGCCATCCCTCTAATCACCAACACCCCCTATTATTCTGCGGCGACGGCAGCCTCACACCGCAGTGAACCAGTGAACCCTCGTACTCCTCTATGCGTAGGCATCCACTGCCGTGTCTTCCCCGGCTCCGCGTCGTCCACTTCCTAGGCCTCGCCGTTGTCCACCACCCTAGTGCTCTCGGCGCGGCATGGTCAACGTGGTAAGGGAATGACTTCCATCGGACGTGGACTGTACGTGGAGAGGCTGACAGCTGGGTCCACGGCCGCAACAAGGAAGTGCCTCCTTATTACGTGCAAAATAATTATTCCTCCACCTGACAGCGGGGACCCATCGGACAGGCCACCATATTTCGTGAAAAAAACATTTCCCCCCGGACTGCTGGGACCCACCAGCTACATATTCGCATGCAAGGAAGTGCCTGACAGTCGGGACCCACCTGGTCGAAGCGTACATAGCGTTGTCATTCTGGTCGCGAACACCTGATATCACTTTGCGGCCTCATGCAAGGTATTCCCACGGGTGTCGCCTTACCATGGCCCGGGACCGTTTGCGCCTTTTGGCTCACGTATATGATAGTGTCGCTAGCATCCATATGACAGAGAACCCGGGCCGACATGGCTAGTCGTGAACCCAAAGCGGCACCAACCTATGGGGACAGGCATACATGAATCACATCGAGCATGTCGGTCAGCAGCGTGTGAATCCGGGCTGTAGCACTGGGCTAACAGGACTCCGGGAACCTGGGCTGTAGGAGGCTAGGCAGGAATCCGGATGTCACCGCGTGACATTTCCCTGAATGGACAGACACAGGAACAAAGTGAAACACATGCCGGCCAGTCAAGTATCCTGAGCAGTAGTGCTGGGCTAGCAGGACTCCAGTGAATCGGGCTATAGCGGACTACTATGGCTCATGGAAGCACTAGACTACATTTCCCCATAAGAGAGGCTGCCAAGGATAAACAACTAGATTGTCGGATCCCACACATACCAAGCATTTCAATCATACACACAATATGCTCGATATGTGTAAATACAACATGGCATCACAACATAACTCTACGACTCAAGTATTTATTCATTAGGCTCCAAGGAGCGAGATATTACAAACATGGGTCTCATGATCCAACAATCATAGCATACAAATCAAAGCACATGCGGAAGCTTAACATGTCTGAGTATAGACATCTACAAATGAAAAAGGCTAAGAAGCCTGACTATCTACCAAATCCTGCCGAGGGCGCAAGATCGTAGCTGAGGTATCAAGCTAAACGTCGAAGTCCACACGGAACTACTAGCGAGACTGACGTCTCTCTGCAAAACATAAAATAGGCAAACGTGAGTACAAATGTACCCAGCAAGACTTACATCAGAACTAACTACATATGCATCGTTATCAACAAAGGGGGTGGTGGAGTTTAACTGCAGCAAGCCAGCTTTGACTCAGTGGCTAACCTGAACTACGACTGCAAGCAAATCTTTTGAGGTGGCGCACACGAGTCCACATATTCACCATATCAATACACCACTATGGATCCGCTCCTGTCTCCCTACGAGAACGCCATCCATAGCACTCACGCTTATCTTGCGCATTTTAGAGTAACCACTTTTACTTGTCTATGAACTATTATAGGCAACCCAGAAGTCCTTTTCCGCGGACACGGCTATTCGAATAGATCATTTATAACCCTGCAGGGGTGTACTCCTTCACACACGCTCTCGCCACTTACCACCATGTACACGTCGTGTATCTCGGAAACCTTCAAGCGGAAGCCTGGTGAGGGAGTCGGCCACGACCTGACTAACCACACAAGTCTCTAGTCCAGGTTTATCGCCTATTCGGGTTCCATCCGCGAGGAGATCCGGCGGGAGTTTCGCTCACAGCCCCAAACGATGTGTGCAGGGTTCCCGAGACACCAAACGGGCACCCACCATGTACAGAACTCAGTTCCTGAGGATGGTTTCAATGAGACAACCCACCATGTACTCCTACATGGCCTCTCACCGCTACCTTTACCAAATCGTGTTCACACACTTAGCTCACACACAGTAGGACATGTTCATCACTATTCCAATTCATCCCCGATGAGTCAGACCTGACTCAACTCTAGGCAGTAGCTGGCATGACAAACAAGCATGAATGAGTACGCACATCAGGGCTCAAACAACTCCTACTCATGCTAGTGGGTTTCATCTATTTACTGTGGCAATGACAGGTCATGCAGAGGATAAGGGTTTCAACTACCGCAGCAAGTAACAGTTGAATCATTGTTGTCCTAATGCAGTAAAAGAGAGCAGGAGCGAGAGAGTGGGATTGTATTGGAATGAAAAGGGGTTTTTGCTTGCCTGGCACTTCTGAAGATACTTTAGCTCTTTATCAGTGTCATCGAACTCATTGTCGGAACCACGTCTATCGAGAGGGGACAACACCGGCAAATGAGAGGGAATACAATCAATGCAATGCAACAAACATGATGTATGATCATGGCATGGTAAGGTCCTGAATTCACCTAATACAACAGTTGGTCATATTAATTGAAGTGGAATTCAAACATATAGCAAATTCCAACTCCAAAACTACATACCTTATATTCCATAAACATGAATTTTCCTAGTTGGTGATGTTAACTTGCTCAAACAAGCATGAAGATGGCATAAACAGATTCTTCATATTTTTTATGATAATTTTTCATATATAAATTATTTCATTTGGAGTTACGGTTTAATTTCTATGATTTTTAGAAGTTTTGGCTATTTTCTGGAATTTCCTGTAAAAGAAAAAATCCAGTAAATGCTTTATTGCGTAAGCAGAGCGTCAGTGTGATGTCAGCAGTCAAATGGGACGGTCCAGGTCAAACCTGACCAGTGGGTCCCGCGTGTCAATGTCATAGTCTAACTAATTTTTAGTTAGTCCTAATCCTAACTTAATTAGCAGGCGGGCCCCATCTGTCATAGACCAGGAGGGTCAAACTGGGCCCACCCGGGTCAACTCAGTCAGCGGGGGTCAAACCCTTGGTCAGCAGGGTCAATTCCGCCGGCGTTGAGTCGTCGGCGAGGCCAAGACGGTGGCTTCTCTAGCCACGGTTCGATGCGCAGGTGGGTGCTACGGGTAGCTGGCGGTGTGGCGCATCCAATGGTGGCGTTGGTTGGTGCTGGGGTGGTCGGGAACGACGACGGCGTCGAGCCGGGCGGCGGCCGGAGCTCGGCCGTTGGTGGTTTTGCTGCTGCAGCGAGCTAGCGGGGAAACAGACGCACTAGCGAGGCGCTACGAGGTGTTGTGAGTGCGTTAAGCACCCACGCCTGACCAAATGGTCACCGGAGTGACGCCGGCGTCGAGCTCGCGCGGCGGCGTGCTATGGTGAGCAAGGAGGCAGCGTCTACGGTGAGCAAACGAAGCAGAGAAGAGGGGGGTTCGGTAGAGGAGCTCACGGCAGTTGCAGAACGCGTCTCAGCGGGCTCGGGGGAGGTCGGACGACGTTGGGGCGTTGCCGGCGATCTCGCAGGTCGGGAGTTGAAGATGACGGTGGTGACGACATTGTAGGCCTCCTGCGGTCGTGTGCTTTGTCGTGCGGCTCCATGGCATCGAGGCGGAGCTAGGGGACCAAACGGCAAGGTGAGACGTGCCCGGTGGCTGCGGTGGTGCTCGGCAGCACGCTGCGCTGCGCTCGGGTGCGAGGTGGAGAGGGACCAGAGGAGGGGGAGCAGGGGGTATAGTAAGAGAGGTCCGGGGGGTGTCGTGGCGTTTCCCAGAGGCGTCCAAGCGTCGAGGGGGAGCAGCAAGCAGGAGGTGGCCGGGGCGCGTGGCCGCACACGGGGCACACGCCCGGCGTCCTTATGTCGCGAGGAAGACGACAGGGGGGAGGCCAGTGGGCTGGGCTGGCCAGCTAGGCTAGCCAGGTGGGCTTTGGTGGGTGCCAGGTAAGAGGCCCAGGTGCTGTTCTCTCTCTCTCTCTCTCTGCTGATTCTGCTTTTCTATTTCTTTTATTCTATTTTGGTTTAGTAAAATACTAAACCATTTAATAAAATCCTGGAAATAATTAGGGGTGTTGTCTGAATTATTCTAATGACCCATAAGAACTTCCAGCATTTTTGGAGCACTTAAAATATATATAGCATTTAAATAGCTCCAAATCAAATATGTTTGAATTAATTCAAAGCCCAAAGATGTCCTGCAAAAATGTAAACCATTTTTTGGTAGATGCTTCCACCTCAATCCGGAAATGTTGAACATTTTTAGATGGCATTTTGAGTTCAATGAAAAAGATTTTATTTTGACCCTAGTTGAATTCATTTGGTGCTAGGGTTTAAGCATCCCCATTTCAAGATTAATTGAAAATGAAAATGATGCATGGATGCAATGCCACTAATTACAAAAAGATTTCTAGGGCTGTGACATCGGAACAGAGAAACAGCGTCATCGTCGTGTTCATGGGGAGGCAACGGAATGCGTCGTGTTCATGGGGAGGCAACGGAATGCCTCGTGTTCATGGGGAGGCAACAGAATGTGTCGTGTTCATGGGGAGGCAACGAAATGCGTCATGTTCATCAGGAGGCAACGGAACGCGTGGGAGCCAACCGGCTGGGGCGGAACGGAATGCGTGGTCGTGTTCATCGGGAGGGCTTGGACGGAACAGGCGATGGAAACGAGGCCTGGCGTACCGCAAAATGGAGGAAACGGCCTTGTGTTCGACCGGCCACGTTCGAAACGGAATCTTGTTCGTCGGGAGGGGTCTGGCGTACCGCAAAACGGAGGAAATGGACCTCCTACGGTCGAAACGGGGGTCCTGTTGATCAGGAGGGGTGTGACGTACCGCAAAACGGAGGAAACGGACTTGTGTTGGAGCGCTACGGTCGAAACGGGGGTCCTGTTGATCGGGAGGGGTGTGGTGTACCGCAAAACGGGACTCCACGGGATACTGTTCATCTCTACCGTCGACCTCCTCCAGCCTCCACGGGCTACCGTCGACGTCCTCCAGCCTCCACGGGCTCCTGTTCATCCAGCCTCCACCGCGCGCTACTCCACTGGCAACTATTCAACCACCCCTCCACGGGCACCCCTCCACCATCTACTGTTCATCCAGCCCTCCACACCACAGGGTCCTGTTCAACCACCCCTCCACGGGCACCCCTCCACCGTCTACTATTCATCCAACCCTCCACCACACCACGGGGTCCTATTCATCTAGAGGCAACGCCACCACTCACTATTCATCCAACCCCCCACCCCCCACAACGCTCACTGTTCATCCCAGAGGCAGCATCGATCGACTTCAGTTAGCAGCAGTAGCGAAGGAATCGCTCGATCGGGTTCAGTTAACAGTCATCGATCGATCGCTCGGGTTCAGTAACGTGTAGCCTGTAGTGCAATCGCTCGGGTTCAGTTAGAGCCCAACGCCTCGCTGGGGTTCAGTTAGAGCCAACGCATCGCACACACGCGCGTACGTGTTACGAGAGAAACGGGCATCGCTCGGCCCCCAACCTCCCACCGAAACCGGGAACTCCACGAAATTTTCCTCGCCCTCGCTTCTACCATGGTTTTTTCCGTCATGGACGGCCCAAAGAATGTCATGCGGCTGCGTCTCCGGCCCGCCCAGGACGAAAAGCCCATTTTCTATCATGATTTTTTGTCATACAAGTAGGAGCCCACCACATCTATGATGATACCGGGTTTTGTCACAATTATCGTCATAGAAGTGTCATATGTACGACAGGAAAAAAAACCGTTCGGCCCAAAATGTCACGGATGTGTCTTTTTTTGTAGTGAAGGGAATCAAGGCCAAGGGCAATTCAACAATCAACCTTAGTTTGCTACCCTCAACTAGTTTCTTGCAAAACAGCCAAAGTCTTTCAGCGCTTGTGCCATGGCCATGGACACCGATGATTGGGTCGTGGACATCAACAAGCATTTTGAATGTAGCAATGCCAGGCCTGAGGACTACGTCAAGTTCGCTTCTTTTCAGCTCAAGGATCAATCAGCAGATTGGTATCAACAATACAAAGATTCCAGACGGGGTCGAGTTATTACCTGGACCGTCTTCTGCCGAGACTTTCGAGCTCGTCATATTCCAACAAGTGTTTTCGAGAGCAAGCATGAGGAATTCCGCAATCTCAAGCAAGGAATCATGTCCGTGTATAAATACAACCTCCAGTTTCAGAAGCTTGCTCGCTTCGCAAGGCAAGACGTTCCTGATGAAAAAAGCATGATCTATCACTTCAGGGGTGCTCAAGATGTTTTAGGAGCATCTTCATGCCATATTTACAGTGGTGCAAGCCTTGTATTTTTATGTGCCCTGTGCTGACTAGCACAAGCATGCAAAGTAGTCCACTTGATATTGCTGATTTCAGTTACTTAGTTTTTCTGCTAAGTCTTTTCATGTTACATTAGGTTGCCATGTTGATTTGTTGCCACAAGTAGATCCATGCATATTTTGATGAAGTTCAGTAAGGGTGTTTTGAAGATATGGTTATGCCCTTTCCATTCATACCATTGTTTGTTATTATGGGGAACTGTAGCTTGTCATTACCATGCTTTCCTTTTGCTAAATATTATTGTTGTCAGTCTATTAACATGAAGTGCATTTTTGCCAGGTGTTTTGCTAGTGATCCATGCACCCTATGACTATGCTCTTGCCATGTCTAGCTTCATAAATGTGTCTTCTTACTGTGGATTACCTTGAGATGCCATGAAATGCTTTGTGGTGAGTTGCACGTGCTTGCAAAGTTGCTATCATGAATTTGATTCTGCCATGCATGATGTTCCTCCAAGTCTGGAACATGTTCATATCACTTGCCATGTTTGTGTTGATGCTACCATATTTTCTGTGCATCTTTGCGTCAAGTTCAGTAAGGGAGTTTTGTTCTTTTCCTTTAGTACTAGCATGCCATGCCCTTGTTTGCCATGATATGATCCTGTAGCATGTAGTTTACTAGCTCTAAATATTGCTTCCTGATGTTGTTTCTGCCATGAGCAGTGCAAACTGCTAAGTCTATAAACTGTTTGTCATTTGCATCTTTGCGATGTTGTTTTAGACTTGTTCTAGTGAGTACTAGTAGGAGCTCATTGTTCATGATTTGTAGAGCTTCACATGTACTTCACTGCCATGTGTTTTGTTTCCATGTTGGAGGGCTGTAGCATATTTCCATGATGCATCTTAAGTGCTATGTTGTTGTTAAGCGCAGTTTTGCCTTGTTCTTGTTTTGCTCATCATTTGCAAATTGTGCATCCGTTTTCGGTGATATTTATATCGTTTTTGACCAAAATCTCCTAACATATCTAGTGGCATGCTTGGTGCCAAGTTGATGCCATTATCATCTTTTCCCTTCCGGTGTAGCCATATGCATTGCACATCATACCTGGCATTCCATGCCATGTCTTGCATCATGTTGCTTGTGCATTGCACCGTGATTGATTGTTGTTCCGTTGCTTGTGTTATTGCTTTGGGTAGAGCCGGGAGACGAGTTCGTGAATGAGGATCCTATTGAGTACATTTAGAGGAGTAAGCTTTTGACAACCCTGAGAATTTTGCAGGCAAGATGATCATTACCCCCGATATCACTTCTATATTTGCTTGCTAGTTGTTTGTTTTATTGCTATGTCGCGCTACCTACCACTTGTTTATCAAGCCTCCCATATTGGCATGTCAAGCCTCTAACCCACCTTCCTAGCAAACCATTGTTTGGCTATGTTACCGCTTTGCTCAGCCCCTCTTACAGCGTACCTAGTTGCAGGTGAAGACGAAGTTTGTTCCATGTTGGAACATGGATATTGTTGGGATATCACTATTATCTCTTATTTACGTTAATGCATCTATATACTTGGTAAAGGGTGGAAGGCTCGTCCTTATGCCTGGTGTTTTGTTCCACTCTTGCCCCCCTAGTTTCTGTCATACCGGTGTTATGTTCCCTGATTTTGCGTTCCTTACGCGGTTGGGTGTTATGGGAACCCCTTCATAGTTCACTTTGAATAAAACTCCTCCAGCAAGGCCCAACCTTGGTTCTAACATTTTCCACCTAAACCTTTTTCCCTTGGGTTTTCGCGATCCCAAGAGTCATCTTTATTTTAAACCCCCAGGCCATTGCTCCTCTGGGTGTTGGTCCAAACTAGAGCACCGTGCGGGACCGTCCGTTGGCAACTTGGGTTATGTTGGTACCTGTATGCTTAGCTTATCCGGTCTGCCCTGAGAACGAGATATGTGCAACTCCTATCGGGATTTGTCGGCACAGTCGGGTGGTCTTGCTGGTCTTGTTTTACCATTGTAGAAATGTCTTGTAACCGGGACTCCGAGACTGATTGGGTCTTCCCGCGAGAAGGGATATCCTTCATTGACCATGAGAGCTTGTGATGGGCTAAGTTGGGACACCCCTGTAGGGTACATACTTTCGAGAGCCGTGCCCGCTGTTATGTGGCAGATGGGAATTTCTTAATATTCGGTTGTAGAAAACTTGACACTTAACTTAATTAAAATGAATCAACCGCGTGTGTAGCCGTGATGGTCTCTTTTTAGCGGAGTCCAGGAAGACAACACAGTCTTGTGTTATGCTTGAACGTAAGTAGCTTTAGAATCACTTCTTGATCACTATTAGCCTCGACCGTGCATTGCTTCTCTTCTCGCTCTCTTTTGCGTATGTTAGCCACCATATATGCTAGTGCTTGCTGTAGCTCCACCTCACTACCCTTTCCTACCCTTAAGCTTAAATAGTCTTAATCTCGTGGGTGTGAGATTGTTGAGTCCTCGTGACTCACAAATGCTTCAAAACAGTTTCAGGTGCCGAGGATACCAATGCAGGAGACGATTCCGAACTCAAGTGGGAGTTCGACGAGGATTCGGGCCATTACTATGTTTCATTTTCGGATGATCAGTAGTGGAGCCCAGTTGGGATGATCGGGGATCTAGCATTTGGGGTTGTCTTTCTTTATTTTGGTTCCGTAGTTAGACCTTTGATTGCAGTTTGGATGGTGTATGGATTATTTATGTATTGTGTGAAGTGGCAATTGTAAGCCGACTCTTTATCCCTTTCTTATTCAGTACATGGGATGTGTAAAGATTACCACTCTTGCGACAGACCTACCATGCGGCTATGCCTCTAAGTCGTGCCCCGACACGTGGGAGATATAGCCGCAATGTGGGTGTTACAAGTTGGTAATCAGAGCCTTCCCCGACTTAGGAGCCCCCTGCTTGATCGAATCGCTGACGTTGTTGAGTCTAGAACAAAATGTTTTGTGTCTTAGGATTATATATATTGGAGAGTAGGATTCTTTTTACTTCCCAGTCCCTTCGTCGCTCTGGTGAGGCCTCCTGACGTAGAAGTTTTGACTCTCCTCTCCTCAAATTTCACAAAAAAATTAGGATCACGCGGGTATCTTGGAATCGTTCCGATAGTCTTGTGATGAGAAAATTGTTCTTTGTGCCTCCTGACATTTAGGGGTTGTGGCAGTGTCCCGGGGAGTTGAGCTCCGAGGTGTTGTCATCACAATTTTATCGTTGCAGTTCTGGAATACCTGAGTTCACCGACATCAAAAATCTCTTTTATGCAGTTGTTTGTGAGATAGCCTCGACGCCACCTAGTACTGGGGCGGGAGTTCGGGAGTATTGCCATAACTCGTATAACGGATGCTTTTCGAAGGTTGAGGTAAATGATTTTCGAAGGTTTCTTTGTTATGTGTTGAACGATGGATATAGCTGGATATAGGATTTGTTAGTTTTAGGTGAGATATTATGCTTCCCCTGTATCCCCAACACCTGATTGCATAACCAGAAAGTTTCGAGGGTTTCATAGGTGGGAATTCAAGTAGCTCTAGTGTTTCTTCCCACAGATATTTGGTTTGTGATTGGGTAATCCTTACCATTTATTTTGTTCATATATGTACCTTGTTGTTTTATTCATCTACTTTTATCTAAGTGGCTTTTCAACTTATGGACGTGTGATGATTTACTTGGGAATTCATTCGTTCATCCTTGTTCGGATGTTAGGACTATATGTTGCAATTTCGTTCCATTGATTCAGCTTGAATATATGTCTTTCAAGATGCTAACGGATGTCAACCTCTTCAGGATGGCTCCTCCAACACGTTAGAATCCGCCACCACCTCCACCTCTAGAGGCATGGCAAGCTATCATGGCAGCCACCAATGCCAACACTCAGATGCTTTTGCAACTCTTGCAAGAGCGCAACCAAGGGCAAGGGCAACCAAGGAAATCAAGGCCAAGGCAACAATTAGCCTCAGTTTGCTACCCTCAACCAGTTCTTCGCAAACCAGTCGAAGTCCTTCAACAACTTTATCGAGGCCACAAACGCCGATGATTGGCTCGTGGACATTTGCAAACATTTTGAATGTAGCAATGTCAGACCTGAGGACTTTGTCAGATTTGCTTAGTTTCAACTCAAGGATCAAGCTGTTGAGTGGTATCAACAATACAGAGATTCCAGAGGAGGCCATGTGATTACCTAGGATGATTTCCGCCGGGACTTCAAAGCTCATCACATTCCACAAAGTGTTGCTGAGAGCAAGCGTGAGGAGTTCCGCAGTCTCAAGCAAGGCAACATGTCCGTGTATCAATACAATATCCATTTTCAGAAACTTGCTCGCTTCGCTAAACAAGACGTCCCTGATGAAAAGAGTATGATGTACCAATTTAGAGGTGGCCTCAGAGAAGATCTGCAGTTAGCTCTCGTGCTTCTTGAGCCGACCAAGTTTGATGAATTCTACAACATGGCACTAAAGCAAGAAGCTGCTCAGCTCAAGTGCGAGGCATCTAAGAAGAGAGTCAGGGATGCAGTTCAATCTTCTTCTTCATCACAAGTGGCAGCTAAGCAACAGAAGTTCTGGTTGCCTCCTCCTCCTCCGTTTCATCAGTCCTACCAGGAGAAGAGCAAAATTGGCAATGGATCTTCCCACCCACACAACCCAGGCTATCAGAACAAAGCTCAGTCTCATACTCCAAGGTCAAGTGCTCCTTATCACCGTCTACTCTTAGAGGTTACTTGCAACAAGTGTCAGCAGAAATGGCACTATGCAAACAAATGCTTCAACCAAAGGCGCCTTCCGCCTCCTCCTCCCGTGAGATCTGCCAGCAATGTAGTGGTCAAGCATAATCCCAAGCATGCTAAGGTGAACATGTTGAACGCAGCTCAGGCAGAAGATTCTTCAGAAGTGATCATGGGTAACCTTCCAGTTAACTCTATTCCTGCAAAAGTTCTTTTTGACACTGGTGCATCGCATTGTTTCATGTCGAGATCATTTGTTTCAAAGCATGACTTTGTTTTGGAAATGTTGGGAAAACCCTTGGGAGTTGTTTCTCTGGGCTCTACTATGAGGGCTACCACGATGATTCCGGATGTTTCCATCAAGATGGGCGACTATAGATTTCTGTCTTCTCCAATGGTTCTTGGTGACTCTGATATTGATCTAATTCTCGGCATGGACTGTCTTTCTAAGCACAAGGCTCAGCTTGATTGTGCTGCCAGGCAGATTCAATTGACACACTCTTCTGAGGATGTGATCATCTATGCCGCTCGTGATGATACCATTCGACTGTTTTCTCTCAATGAGAAGGGCGAGTTGAATGCCATCTCTCAGATTCTAGTCGTTTGTGAATATCAAGACATCTTTCCAGAAGAGCTTCCGGGAATGCCTCCTCACCGGCCAGTTGAATTCATTATCGATCTTGAGCCTGGCACAGAACCTGTTTGCAAGAGTCCTTACAAGCATGGACCAGAGGAGTTGAAGGAGTTGAAGAAACAACTCGATGAACAAGAGCGCATGGGTCTGATCAGACCGAGTTCATCTCCATGGGGTTGTGGTGTTCTTTTTGTCAAGAAGAAGGATGGAACAGAACGACTCTGCGTCGACTATCGTCCATTGAACAAGAAGACAATAAAGAACAAGTATCCACTTCCCAACATCAATGAGCTATTCGAGCAACTTAAAGGTGCTCAAGTTTTCTCCAAGCTTGACCTCCGTATGGGTTATCATCAGATTCGCATTCATGAACAAGATATCCCCAAGACAGCATTCAGAACAAGCTATGGTTATTATGAATATATTGTCATGTCTTTCGGCCTTGTCAATGCACCTCCAACGTTCTCTCGCATGATGAACTTCATCTTCAACCCCTACACAAATGATTTCGTCCTAGTGTATCTCGATGATATCTTGGTTTTTTCCAAAAATAAGGAGGATCATGCCAAGCATTTGAGATTGGTACTTGACAAACTCAGAGAGCATCAATTCTATGCGAAGTTTTCCAAGTGTGAGTTCTGGCTTGACGAAGTTCTTTACCTTGGTCATATCATCTCCGCCAAAGGCATCGCTGTTAATCCCGAGAAGGTGTCTGCAATTGTGAATTGGGAACCTCCTCAGAATGTCAAGCACCTCCGCAGTTTTCTTGGGCTTGCATGCTATTGTCAAAGATTCGTCGAAAATTTCTCTAAGATTGCAAAGCCTCTTTCCAACCTCCCTCAGAAGCATGTCAAGTATGTCTAGACGCCTGAATGTGACATTGCTTTCAACACCCTCAAAGAGAAGCTGGTCACAGCTCCTGTCTTGACTCCTCCTGGCGAATCCAAGCCATTTGAAGTTTTCTATGATGCCTCCTTACAAGGTCTCGGTACAGTGTTAATGCAAGAGAAGAAAGTTGTGGCCTATACCTCTTATCAGTTGAAGCCCAACGAAAGGAACTACCCCACTCATGATCTTGAGTTGGCAGTAGTTGTCTATGCATTATTAACGTGGAGACATCTTGATCTAGGGTAGAACCCTAGTGGCCTGATCTTTCATGAAAGGAGTGGTTCCTGCGATGAACACGAAGAACACAAGGGGGAAAAGAGGGGAAACACAAGGGTAACACAAGAGAATCACTAAACCAAGACAAGAAAGTCACACATGTGCTAGATCCTCGAATACATAGGGTTCACACGGTACACAATCAACTAAGGATGATACAAGGGTAACGGTCTTGTCCGTGAGGAGGTCTTGATGTTCTTCCCTAAAGAGGGGTCTTGAATCCGCTTGGGGGATCTTCTCTGTAGGAGGCTCGAATCTCCGAGGAGAAGGTAACCAAGTTGATGAGCAAAGCTCTCACATGAAATATGAGCTAATCCTTTGCTAACCCTAGAAAGTTGGACGTGGTGGAGTATATATAGTCTTAGTGCAAAAGAGGGGGGCGAAGGGGTACATGGGCTGCGGCCCAACACGAAACAGCGCATAGGCGTCGGACATCCAGGAGTCACCGGTCACCCGGAGGCTCGCGAGGGTCCGGACGTTCGGTGCCTGTCGGACGTCTATAGATTCGGCTCAGGTGATCTTTGGTCGGATGTCCGGTCGGGGTCAGTCGTCCGAGTAGCATCGGAAGTCCGTCGTTTTCGCTCGGGTGTGGAAGTGTCGGACGTTCGGTCTGGGTCGGACACCCGGAGCTTGGAGGTCGTCGGACGTCCGGTCCTGGCCGGTCGTCCGGAGCCTTTAGCTTCTTCTTCATCACTTCTTCTTCTCCGTCCTCACATCCATCTTCCTCTTCCTCTTCTCCTTGCTCCTTAGCTTCTCCATGATACCTGAGCATGCACAAAGTGTCCATATGAGGTAGTAGCCATGTCTCATGTGCATCAAAGTGGAAATGTGAGAGGAGATATGTCACCGCGGTTTCAAGAGCTCTTGCACGTGCTCGTTTCATGGGTCCAAGAGGTGTCGTTGGAGATGTAGTTGGGTCCATGGGGATGGCCTTGGGATGCTCCGCATCATCTCCCCTCCCTTGGGGAAGATCCGTGCTCAGATCAAATTCTTCATCACCATGGAAGGGAGAGAGATCTTTGACGTTGAAGATGTCGCTCACGTTGTACTTGTCGCGTGGGAGGTTGATATTGTAAGCATTGTCATTGTATCATGCGAGCACCTTGAAGGGTCCATCCGCTCGGGGTCGAAGCTTGGACTTTCATTCTTGTGGAAAACAGTCCTCGCGAAGGTGTATCCACAGGAGATCACAAATGTTGAAGACCATAGGGTGCTTGTTGAAGTTGAGCTTGGACGCAAGGCGTTGAAATTGGCGCTCGATGGTGTTCCTTGTATCTTCATGCACCTTCTTGAGATATGTCGCTCTTGCATTAGTGTCCAAATTGATGCGCTCTTGGGGTGGTAGAGGGAGAATGTCTAATGGTGACAAAGGGTTGAAGCCGTAGACGACCTCGAAGGGGGACTTGCCGGTTGTTGAGTGTCTTGCTCGGTTGTAGGAGAACTCGGTGATAGGTAGGCACTCCTCCCACTCCTTGATGTTTTTCTTGATGAGTACTCGAACTAGAGCGGAGAGTGTGCGGATGGTAACTTCCGTTTGGCCATTTGTTTGTGGATGATACGCCGTGGAGAAAAGTAGCTTGATTACGAGCTTGGCGCATAGGGTCTTCCAAAAGTAGCTAAGGAACTTAACGTCGCGGTCCGAGACGATCGTCTTTCGCACTCCGTGTAGACGCCATATTTCCCTACAAAAGAGAGTAGCAACATGTGAAGCATCGTCTATCTTGTTGCAAGGAATGAAATGTGCCATTTTTGAGAAACTGTCCACAAGGACAAATACCGAATCCTTCCCATTTTGAGTCCTAGGAAAACCAAGTACAAAGTCCATGCTAATGTCTTCCCTTGGTTGATATGGAATTGGTAGAGGCATATAAAGTCCATGGGATTGAGCTTTGGACTTAGCTTTGCGACATGTAGAGCATCGGTTGGTGAAGCGGTTGATGTCGCGAAACATCTTGGGCCAAAAGTAGTTCTTCGAGAGTGTGGCGAACGTCTTGTCTCGTCCAAAATGTCCCATTAAGCCTCCTCCATGAGATTCCTGCAAAAGCAACAAATGAAGAGAAGACTCGGGGTTGCAAAGTTTGTTAGCTCTCATAAGATATCCATCCTTGATGTAATATTCCCAAGAGGTATGCGTCAAACACTTGGCATAAGGAGTAGCAAAGGTAGGATCTTGCTCATACAAGTCTTTGATATGCTCAAAACCAATGACATCCAATTCAAGTTGAGTAACAAGCATGCATATGCGAGAAAGGGCATCCGCCACAATGTTTTCTTTACCTTTAATGTACTTGATGACGTAAGGAAAAGACTCAATAAATTCACTCCATTTAGCATGACGCTTGTTCAACTTGGTTTGGCCCTTAAGATACTTGAGTGTTTCATGATCGGTATGAATGATAAACTCATGAGGGCGAAGATAGTGTTCCCCTTCATGCAAAACGCGGACTAAATCATATAGCTCTTTGTCATAGATGGGGTAATTGAGTTGCACGCCGGAGAGTTTCTCACTAAAGTAAGCTATGGGGCACTTCTCTTGCGTTAACACACCTCCTATGCCATTACCACTAGCATCGCAATGAATCTCAAAGGGTTTGTCAAGTTGGGTAAAGCAAGCACGGGAGCATGAGTAAGAAAATTCTTAAGCTCATTGAAAGCAGTATCTTGGGATGGTCCCCAAATAAAAGGCGCATTCTTCTTGCTCAAAGCATGCAAAGGCGAAGCAATGGTGCTAAAAAAATTCACAAACCCGCAAGGCCAATAAAGCTACGCACTTGATGCAAATTGGTTGGTTGTGGCCAAGTCTTAATAGCATTGATCTTGCACTCATCAACACGAACACCCTTAGAAGAAACAACAAAATCCAAGAAAATGAGCTTGTCAATGCCAAAAAGGCATTTCTCCATATTAGCATAGAGATGCTCTTTTCGAAGAGTTTGCAACACGGTTCGGACATGGGTGACATGATCTCTAAGAGATTTTCTATAAACAAGGATATCATCAAAGTAGACCACAGCAAATATACCAATGTAAGGGCGAAAGACATGATTCATAAGACGCATAAAAGTGCCCGGTGCTTCTGAGAGACCCATAGGCATGACTAACCACTCATATAAGCCAAACTTGGTTCTGAAAGCGGTTTTCCATTCATCACCCTCCTGTATGCGGATTTGATAGTAACCACTCTTAAGATCAATTTTTGAAAAGATAGTGGCACCACTAAGTTCATCAAGCATATCATCAAGGCGTGGAATGGTATACGTATAACGAACGGTGATAGCATTGATAGGTCTACAATCAGAGCACATGCGAAAGCTACCATCTCGTTTTGGCACAAGAATGACCGGGACGGCACAAGGGCTCAAACTTTCACGCACATGTCCATGGTCTATGAGATGCTTTACTTGTCTTTGTATTTCTTTGGTTTCTTCGGGGTTGACGCGGTAAGGAGCTTTGTTCGGAAGCGATGTTCCGGGGATGAGGTCGATTCGGTGCTCAATACCTCGTAGTGGAGGTAGTCCCGGAGGTAGCTCGTCGGGGAAAACAATGTGAAATTCCTGCAAAAGAGAAGACAACACTAGAGGAAGATTGTGAGAAGTGTTAGTTTGTGGTGCATTGTCCTTGCACACAATGACGTGGTGCAGGACACTAGATGGGTTCTCACACACTTCTCTTATCTCACTTTTGGTGGCAAATAGGACTAAGTTCTTCTTTTCGCTCATCGTGGAGGTGTTCGATTTGGGCTTGTGGCACTCACTCTCTTTTTGGTGGCTCGCTCTCTCACTATGATCTCCATGATGGGTGGCTTGCTTGTCGGCGATCACTTGGCTTGGCGACATTGGACGAAGGACGTACTCCTTGCCCTTCATCTTGAAGATGTAGTGGTTCGTTCGGCCGTTGTGGATGACTCCTCTATCAAATTGCCATGGGCGTCCAAGGAGAATGTGGCAAACGGTCATTGGAACGACATCGCACTCCAAGATGTCTTCGTAGGCGCCAATTTTGAAGGAGATTTGTACTTGATGCTCGACTTGGATAGCGTCGGAGTCGCTAAGCCATTGCACTTTGTATGGATGTGGATGCTTCATCTTGGGAAATTGGAGCTTGGAGCAAAGTTCTTCACTTGCGATATTATGACAACTCCCTCCATCGATGATGACCTTGACGGATCGTCCAGTGATGTCGGCCTTGGTGTGGAATATGTGGCATCTTTGGTCTTCTTCTTGTTGATGTTGGAGAGTCAAGACTTTGGAGACAACAAGAGCGGGACTTGAATATTCATCACAAAAGACTTGTTCCTCTTCATCGTTTACTTGCCGGTGCATGACTGCTTGTTCAAGAGCGTCCATTTCTCCTTCACTCATCGAATCGTAGGTGCCGTCGTCGTTGAGGATCATGGTCCGCTTGTTGGCGCACTCATAGGACTTGTGGCCTCGGCCTCCGCATGTGAAGCATTTGAAGGAACTTGTCTTGACGGTCTCATCGGTTGGAGTGGATGATGATGAAGCTCTCGGCTTGAATTTGCTTGTAGTAGGAGGATGACTTGGAGTTGACGAAGCTTTCTTGGAACTCGACTTGTCGATGTTGCTAGTAGAAGGCTTGGTAGACGGTGTTGGAGTCGTTGAAGCTTGGTTGTTGGAGAAACCGTATGACTTGGATGAGAACTTGGCATACTTGAAATCATCTTGCACTTGGCGTTCCACTTTGGTAGCTTGATGCACTACCTCAATGAGATTCGAGTATGGTTGGAAGTCGGCGATCTTCTTGATAGGATGGTTGAGTCCATGCAATAAATGTGCCATAGTTTGCTCATTGTCTTCCGTGACATTGGCCCTTATTATGGCAATCTCCATCTCCTTGTAGTACTCTTCAACGCTCTTGGTTCCTTGCTTGAGTAGTTGGAGTTTCTTGAAGAGGTCGCGATTGTAGTAGGTAGGCACAAAGCATGCTCTCATGACATCCTTCATTTGCGCCCAAGTAGTGATGGGTGGTTCACCTCTTGCCTCTCGGCGCTCGATAACTTGTTCCCACCAAATGAGGACATAGTCTTGGTACTCAAGGGATGCCATCGCGATCTTCTTCTCTTCGTCGTAGTTGTGCAAACAGAAGATATTGTCAACTTTCAATGCCAATGAAAAGTACTCTTCGAGATCGTTGCTTCGATTGAACTTGGGCATGGTGAACTTGAGCTTGCCATAGCATTGTTCATCATTGTGATGGGATCGGGGATGATGACGCCCGTGTTGGAGATGATTGTAAAGCTTGTGTCGCTTTTGGTGAGGAGGGTTGTCAACCTCATGTTGCTCTTGTCATGGAGGATTGCCATTGTCACCATGCTCTTGATGAACTTGATGTTCTTGGCGAGCTTGCGGAGGAGCTTGTCGAGCTCGAGGAGGAACTTGAGGGATGTGACGGTGCACGCGAGCTTGATGTCGACGTTCATGAAGTTCTTCGCGAAATGTTTCTTCTTGTTCTCGAGCTTGTCGGCCTCGGTTGGCTACGGCTCAACTTGAATCTTGTAGGGCTTGTTGTGTAGCAAGTGCTTGAACTTCACGGAGTTGTTGTTCTTGGCGATGTGCTTCGGCTGTCAGGACCCCGATCCTAAGTCACACTGATCTAGCATGTAACACTTCATATCACTTTGCGGCCTCACGCACGGTATTCCCATGGGTGCCACCTTACCTGTCCCGGGACCGTTTGCGCCTTTTGGCTCACGTATATGATAGTGTCGCTAGCATCCATATGACAGAGAACTCGGGCCAACATGACTAGTCGTGAACCCAAAGTGGCACTAACTTACGGGGATAGGCATACATGAAACAACATCAAACATGTCGGTCATCAGCGTGTGAATCCAGGCCGTAGCAACTGGGCTAATATGACTGCGGGAACCCGGGCTGTGGCAGGCTAGGCAGGACCCCGGATGTCACCGTGTGACATTTCCCCGAAGGGACAGACACAGGAACGAAGTGAAACACATACCGTCCAGTCAAGTGTCCTGAGTAGTAGTGCTAGGCTAGCAGGACTCTGGTGAACCGGGCTGTAGCGGACAACTATGGCTCATGGAAGCACAAGACTACATTTCCCCATAAGAGAGGCTACCAAGGATAAACAACTAGGTTGTCGGATCCCACACATACCAAGCATTTCAAGCATACACACAATATGCTCGATATGTGTAAATACAACATGGCATGACAACAAAACTCTAGGACTCAAAGAATTTATTCATTAGGCTCCGAGGAGCGAGATATTACAAACATGGGTCTCATGACCCAACAATCATAGCATACAAATCAAAACACATGCGGAAGCTTAACATGTCTGAGTACAGACATCTACAAATGAAAAAAAGGCTGAGAAGCCTGACTATCTACCAGATCCTGCCGAGGGCACAAGATCGTAGCTGAGGTATCAAGCTAAACGTTGAAGTCCACGCGGAACTACTAGCAAGACTGAAGTCCCTCTGCAAAACATAAAATAAGCAAACGTGAGTATAAAAGTACTCAGCAAGACTTACATCAGAACTAACTACATATGCATCGGTATCAACAAGGGGGGTGGAGTTTAACTGCAGCAAGCCAGCTTTGACTCGGTGGCTATCTTAAACTACGACTGCAAGTAACTCTTTTGAGGTGGCGCACACGAGTCCACATATTCGCCATATCAATACACCACTACGGATCCGCTCCAGTCTCCCTACGAGAACGCCATCCATAGCACTCACGCTTATCTTGCGCATTTTAGAGTATCCACTTTCACTTGTCTATGAACTGTTATAGGCAACCCAGAAGTCCTTTACCGTGTACGCAGCTATTCGAATAGATCATTTATAACCCTGCAGGGGTGTACTTCTTCACACATGTTTCCACCACTTAGCGTCTGCACATGACATGTGCTCGGCAGACTTCAAGCGAAAGCCGACGTGGGTGTAGACCACGACCTAACCAACCACACAAGTCTCTAGTCCAGGTTTATCGCCTATTCGGGTTCCATCCGCGAGGAGATCTGTCCGGAGTTTCACTCACAGCCCCAAACGATGTGTGCAGCATTCCCGAGACACCAAACGGGCGACTCGGTACACCGTGCCACGGTGTATCTACCACATCATAGCCCACCCCTGGGGTTAGCGCTATGCACGGCCGCCAACACATATCCTACGAACACCAAAAACTAGTTGCAACTCCTGGACAGAGGACAAGGGCGGTTAATAAGTCGAGTGGGGTCATATTTCAGGGCCGAACGTGTAGTAGTAGCTGTTTCATGGATCAAAAACACAGAACTCAGTTCCTGAGGACGGTTTCAATGACACAACCCACCATGTACTCCTACATGGCCTCTCACCGCTACCTTTACCAAATCGTGTTCACACGCTTAGCTCATACACAGTAGGACATGTTCATCACCATTCTAATTCATTCCCGATGAATCAGACCCGACTCAACTCTAAGCAGTAGCAGGCATGACAAACAAGCATGAATGAGTAGGCACATCAGGGCTCAAACAACTCCTACTCATGCTAGTGGGTTTCATCTATTTACTGTGGCAATGACAGGTCATGCAGAGGAAAGGGGTTCAGCTACCACAGCATGTAACAGTTGAAATGGTGTTGTCCTAATGCAGTAAAATAGAGCAGGAGCGAGAGAGTGGGATTCTATCAGAATGAACAAGGGGGTTTTGCTTGCCTGGCACTTCTGAAGATAGTATAACTCTTCATCGGTGTCATCGAACTCATCGTCGAAACATGTCTACTGAGAGGGGACAATAACCGACAAGGGAACATAAACAACATTCAATTAATACAATGCACAAGCGAATGAATGATATGACATATTAAGGTATTGAATTGACCTAATGCAATATCTCATCAATTTTAATTGAAGTGGAACTCAAACAAGATCAAATTCCAACTCCAATGCTATTTCATAAATTGCCCTAATCATCATTTGTCCTATTCAGTTAGGTTAACTTGTTCAAACATGCATGATCATGGCATAAACAGATTCTTCATATTTTTCTGATAATTTTTCATATATAACTTATTTCATTTGGAGTTATAGGTTAATTTCTATGATTTTTCAAAGTTTTGGATATTTTCTGGAATTTTTTGATTATTTTAAATCCAGAAATGATTTACTGTGTCAGCATGATGTCGGTGTGATGTCAGCAGGTCAACGGAGACGGTCCAAGTCAAACCTGACCAATGGGTCCCACTGGTCAGTGTCACGATGCTAATTAGGGTCGCTGATGTGTGGGTCCAGTCAACGGCCACGTCAGCGGGGTCAAACCCTGCCGGTCAAAGCGGTCAACCCGCCGGCGTTTAGCCGCCGGCGGCAGCAGACGCGACGGAGCAGCGCGGAATTTGCCTAGCGCCATTTGGCGTGCAGAGCACATCTACGGGATGCAGACGCTCGTCCGCATCCAACCGTGGTGGTGGCGCAGCCGGGGAGTGGCTGGAGTGGCGCCGGCGACGAGCTCAACGGTGGCCGAAGCTCGGGTACAAGTGGGGATGGGGCTGCGGTGCGCAAATGAGCGTGCCGAGGTGCTACGGAGGCTCTACGCGAATGTGAGGAGCGCGTTGGGCGCATGCCCGGGACCAAATGGTCACCGGAGCATCACCGGCAACGAGCGCGGGCGGCGGCGCGTTCGGTTGTCCACGGAGCAGCGACTACGGCGTACCAGGGAGGAAACAGAGAGCGGGGTTAGATGGATAGGCTCACGGCGAGTGCGGTGGCGTCGGAGTTAGCTCGGGGGAGAGGCTGGTGCGGTCGGAACGGCGACGACGATCTTGGCGGCCGACGGCGAAGATGAAGATGATAGAGTCGCTTCGGCGTCCCGCGGGCGCGTGATTCGTCTTGGAGCATCGTGGCATCGAGGCGGAGCCTTTGGGCATGGCGGAAGGGTGAGGGGGTGGCTCTGGGCACGGTGGCAGAGAACGGCGGCGGCGGTCGCTCTCGGGTGAGCTCGAGGAAGAGGCTAGAGGGCGAGGGAGAGAGCAGAGAGTGAGGGGAGAGGCAGAAGGGGCTACGGGGCATCTCCAGACGCGTCGGGGGCGCCTCGGTGGCAAGCAGGAGGTGGAGCTCGGGCGCGCGCGCTGTCGACACGCCTCTGCCTACTGGCAGAGGTTGAAGACAGCCGCTTCAGGCCAGTGGGCTGGGCCGCCAGCTGGAGTTGGGCCAGGTGGGCTGCCAGGTGAGCGCCAAGTAAGTCTCTCTCTCTGCTTTCTGTTTTTCTATTTATTCTGTTTTGTTTTGATTTAGTAAAATACTAAACCATTTTATAAAATCCTGGAAATAATTAGGGGTTTGTCTGAATTATTCCAGTGACCCATAACAACTTCCAACATTTTTGGAGCATCTAAAATATATATAGCATTTAAATAGCTCCAATTCAAATATGTTTGAATTAATTCAAAGCCCAAATATGTCCTGCAAAAATGTAACCCATTTTTGGTAGATGCTTCCACCTCAATCCAGAAATGTTGAACATTTTTAGAGGGCATTTTGAGTTCAATGAAAAGGTTTTATTTTGACTCTGGTTGAATTCATTTCGTGCTAGGGTTTAAGCATCCCCATTTCAAGATTAATTGAACTTGAAGATGATGCATGGATGCAATGCCACTAATTACAAGAAGAATTCTAGGGCTGTGACAACTCACCCCCACTAAACAAGAATCTCGTCCTAAGATTCAAGACGTGACAGAGGGGGCACAAGACCAACACAATCCTCACGATCCAGGTTGCACCTCATAAGGTGGTTGATTTGTTGCATACGTTGATCTTGACATCCTCGCTTTTGAGATCTTTATCCACGCGATGACGACGGAAAGAAACTCTACTAGGATTGATCTTCTCGAAGATCAAGCTATACAAGATCAACTCGCAGAATGAGATGTTGAAACATCTCGAGTTGAGACACAAAACACATCGAGAGAGATGGAAGAACAAACGACGGGGTTTGATTTGGTGGGCAACAATTCCACGCTTAGAGAGATCGTGGATGGTGTCAAGGTGGTGAGGAAATAATTGCCATGATCCCATAACGGGGCACCTTGGGGAAGGTGACTCGTAGAGTTATTCCCTTAAATGGCAAAAAGAATTACTTTTGATATCTAGATCATCGAAACTCTTTATGCCAGCCTAAGGCAATCACAATCGATCGTTTGGCGGAGTTCAAAGGAATGGCATATCCGGATTCGAATGGATGATGTGGACTACCTTATTGAAGACAACGCAAGGAATGATTTTTGCTTATCATCAGAAATGGATGGGACCCATGGTAGGACCACTTTGAAGATGATTCTGAGCAGCAATGGCTGAGAAGGGCAGCCCATGGGAAATTGGTACAAGGCGGTGCAAGCTAGGAACAAAATGCAATGTCGGGAATGTTCCAACCATAATATACGCCTGAGATTCAGATCTGGTTGGTGTCAGGATATTCCAGACTCGCCGAGTCTAGAAGAAAACGAAAGTTTGCAACACAAATCTACAAGACGATGTTGCGAGATTCTCGGGAAATGAACTACGATAGTAAGCTCCAAAACATGAGCTGGTTCTGCTAAACACATGTGAACACGTTGTCCCAGACAAGCATGACCACATAGTAGTCTTATGATAAAACACTACCGAGTTCAGGTGGGGAACCATCATCTAGGGTAACGAAGTCTTGTGCATGACCTAGGATTTGCACAACAACCCCTTTTCCTTGAACAAATCAATTAGTGGCTTGGTGTGCTAGGGACACATATAGAACGAAGGTTGCAAGTCTCCGAACCACAGAATACTTCGCACGTATGCATGACCGATTTGGTATGATTCCAAAAGAAGCAACATTGACTTTCTCGAATCCACGGCGGCAACTTGCATCAGATGCGCATGAATTAGAGGAAGTCACTACTTCCATCCAAACATATGCTTCATGAACGGAACATGAAGGCATTGTTACAAAGTTTCCAACACTAGCTTAATGTTTAACACGAATCATGGGGGAGACAAGATGCTGCTGATGGGCTCAACAACAACTCATCGGAATTTCCATATCACTTGACTTCCACCATCATGTGAACACGGTGATAGCATTGGTCAGACCAAGGGATGTAATGGTTGCTCGAGGGATCAACCACGATTAAGACAACATTACAGACATCGCTGGTTCTTATTTGACTTGAGGATAGCCCTACTCAAGTCAAAGTTTTGACAAGGCAATAGATCCAACAACTGATCACGAGGACCAATCGATGGAGATATCATCTTTCTTCAACACACACACACAAAAAAAAAAGATATCCCTTAACATGAACTAAGTCAGACAAGCTTTTATCTTCCAACTCTCCAAGTTGTTGTCTAGCTCAACCAACTAGCTCAGGGATATCCAACACAGATTCTTGGAGAAGGGGTGATTTATAAGAAAACTAACTTGATCACGAACTCAACATAGCGGTCAGGTGACAACCAGGTAATACTTCCAAGAAGATCTTCGGAAAATCACGAACCACCGATATGTTACTAAGCTCGAGAATAATCTTGCTTTTCAGAGCAAGACGATATGATCAAATAAGCAAGGGGTTGAATATTCCTAACTCATTGATCGAAGAGTGCATCGGAAATAAGTACTAGGCAAGCAACGGGGTTGCTAGGAGTATTGATTTCACACATCATGATTCACTTGTCGGCATTCCGGTTACAATAACACGGGAACCGAGGGATGAAGAATAATGGCAAGAAGTATCACTATATCAAGAGTTCGTAAGAGGTGGTGCAATTCTCATGACATTCCTGACGTAAAGAGGGAAACACTCCAAGGTAGAACAAAACAAAAGCTAGATTGGCATTTTGATCTGCAGGATACAACTACTTTGACCCAATCCTAGAAATGGATGAGGTACTTGAGTTCGTTTCTCCTAGTCATTCCGGAATAGAATGGCCTGACGGCCATAAGAGTAAAAGGCGATGATGAAAAATGAATGCACATCCACTCCTGATATCAATTGATAGACGAGGGTGGGATGACAACTAAAAAGGGACAACTCAAAGGAACATGTAACTTTTTGAGTTGTGGATGCCTAGATTAGTATGCCGAACAAATTCAACATATTTCTTCCGAATAACCCATGCAGAGAGGTAGGATTGGCAGAGTCACAATATAGAATGGGAAACTCATCGAGAGCCCTCCTGTTGTGATCTTCTGATCCAACAAACTTCTACCATAAGTGGTTCATAGTATTTGGAAGAAGGAAATACCACGGACCTCGAGGACTAATGCAAAGGTTACTAATATCCTAAAGGAACTAGCAACACTATCAACATGAGGTAAGTAGGGTGAATCTCGTGTTCAAGAACCCATGAATAGAATACCTACTACTAAATGGCATCACGGAATACTTTCGAGAATGGTGGCCAGAATCATCACACTGGGAACACAAAACATGGCAAGATTACTAGGTGACTCCCTAAAACACCTAGGGTCATAATAATAGCTCCAACACATATGTCGAGGCAACAGAGTACCTCAACTCACCGATTAGTGTGGTTGAACTGGCCCAATGGGACATCAGGAACATGGAAAGGATTTGCAAATGCATCAGACTGTTTAGAAACCTGGGATGACTCGGACAGCATAATGGCTGTAAATGCTCAAAAGATTTGAGATATCCTGCCAAATGGTGGCATAACCACTTATCAACACAATATCAAGGTTCCGACATCAACTATCAACATACGGAAGTAGTAGGAACGGAACTGAGGCTTGAAACTATCAATTCTATAAGTCTATGGATTAGTAACACGTCATCCTGATAGATAGATGAGAAGGCCTAGTTCTTAATCCCCGTAGAAAAGAAGAGGTTGACTTAGATCAGAAGAGCATATGGTAAAGGAGTAAAAAGAGCCTTACGTTCCCTTCCACAATCAATTCCCTTACATAACTAAAGCATTTCTAGACTCGACTTCGACCAGTTTGGCTTGGTAATCCTATAGGCAGTCAGGCTCTGATACCAAAGCTGTCAGGACCCTGATCCTAAGTCACACCGATCTAGCATGTAACACTTCATATCACTTTGCGGCCTCACGCACGGTATTCCCATGGGTGCCACCTTACGTGGCTCGGGACCGTTTGCGCCTTTTGGCTCACGTATATGATAGTGTCGCTAGCATCCATATGACAGAGAACCCGGGCCGACATGACTAGTCGTGAACCCAAAGTGGCACTAACTTACGGGGACAGGCATACATGAAACAACATCAAACATGTCGGTCATCAATGTGTGAATCCGGGCTGTAGCAACTGGGCAAATAGGACTCTGGGAACCCGGGCTGTAGCAGGCTAGGCAGGACCCCGGATGTCACCGCGTGACATTTCCCCGAAGGGACAGACACAGGAATGAAGTGAAACACATGCCGGCCAGTCAAGTGTCCTGAGGAGTAGTGCTGGGCTAGCAGGACTCCGGTGAACCGGGCTGTAGCGGACTACTATGGCTCATGGAAGCACAAGACTACATTTCCCCATAAGAGAGGCTACCAAGGATAAACAACTAGGTTGTCGGATCCCACACATACCAAGCATTTCAAGCATACACACAATATGCTTGATATGTGTAAATACAACATGGCATCACAACAAAACTCTATGACTCAAAGAATTTATTCATTAGGCTCCGAGGAGTGAGATATTACAAACATGGGCCTCATGACCCAACAATCATAGCATACAAATAAAAACACATGCAGAAGCTTAACATGTCTGAGTACAGACATCTACAAATGAAAAAAAGGCTGAGAAGCCTGACTATCTACCAGATCCTGCCGAGGGCACAAGATCGTAGCTGAGGTATCAAGCTAAACATCGAAGTCCACGCGGAACTACTAGCGAGACTAAAGTCTCTGTGCAAAACATAAAAAAAGCAAACGTGAGTACAAAAGTACTCAACAAGACTTACATCAGAGCTAACTACATATGCATTGGTATCAACAAGGGGGGTGGTGGAGTTTAACTGCAGCAAGCCAGCTTTGACTCGGTGGCTATCTTAAACTACGACTGCAAGTAACTCTTGTGAGGTGGCGCACATGAGTCCACATACATGAGTCCACATATTCGCCATATCAATACACCACTATGGATCTGCTCCTGTCTCCCTACAGAACGCCATCCATAGCACTCACGCTTATCTTGCGTATTTTAGAGTATCCACTTTCACTTGTCTATGAACTGTTATAGGCAACCCAGAAGTCCTTTACCGTGGACGCGGCTATTCGAATAGATCATTTATAACCCTGCAGGGGTGTACTTCTTCACACATGTTTCCACCACTTAGCGTCTGCACACGACATGTGCTCGGCAGACTTCAAGAGAAAGCCGATGTGGGTGTAGACCACGACCTAACCAACCACACAAGTCTCTAGTCCAGGTTTATCGCCTATTTGGGTTCCATCCGCGAGGAGATCCGGCCAGAGTTTCGCTCACAACCCCAAACGATGTGTGCGGGGTTCCCAAGACACCAAACGGGTGACTCGGTACACCGTGCAATGGTGGATCTACCACATCATAGCCCACCCCAGGGGTCAGCGCTACGAACGGCTGCCAACACATATCCTACAAACACCAGAAACTAGTTGCAACTCCTGGACAGAGGACAAGGGCGGTTAATAAGTCAAGTGGGGTCATATTTCAGGGCCCAACGTGTGGTAGTAGCTGTTTCATGGATCACAAACACAGAACTCAGTTCCTGAGGACGGTTTCAATGAGAAAACCCACCATGTACT
Organism: Triticum aestivum; assembly: GCF_018294505.1. Lineage (NCBI taxonomy): Eukaryota > Viridiplantae > Streptophyta > Magnoliopsida > Poales > Poaceae > Triticum > Triticum aestivum. Next base: position 279,089,426 of record NC_057800.1, on the reverse strand, counting down.
CCTACATGGCCTCTCACCGCTACCTTTACCAAATCGTGTTCACACGTTTAGCTCACACACAGTAGGACATGTTCATCACCATTCCAATTCATTCCCGATGAATCAGACCCGACTCAACTCTAAGCAGTAGCAGGCATGACAAACAAGCATGAATGAGTAGGCACATCAGGGCTCAAACAACTCCTACTCATGTTAGTGGGTTTCATCTATTTACTGTGGCAATGACAGGTCATGCAGAGGAAAGGGGTTCAGCTACCGCAGCATGTAACAGTTGAAAGGGTGTTGTCCTAATGCAGTAAAATAGAGCAGGAGCGAGAGAGTGGGATTGTATCGGAATGAACAAAGGGGTTTTGCTTGCCTGGCACTTCTGAAGATAGTATAACTCTTCATCAGTGTCATCAAACTCGTCGTCGAAACATGTCTACTGAGAGGGGACAATAACCGGCAAGGGAACATAAACAACATTCAATTAATGCAATGCACAAGCGAATGAATGATATGACATATTAAGGTACTGAATTGACCTAATGCAATATCTAGTCAATTTTAATTGAAGTGGAACTCAAACAAGATCAAATTCCAACTCCAATGCTATTTCATAAATTGCCCTAATCATCATTTGTCCTATTCAGTGAGGTTAACTTGTTCAAACATGCATGATCATGGCATAAACATATTCTTCATATTTTTCTGATAATTTTTCATATATAACTTATTTCATTTGGAGTTATAGATTAATTTCTATGATTTTTCAAAGTTTTGGATATTTTCTGGAATTTTCTAATTATTTTAAATCCAGAAATGATTTACTACGTCAGCATGACGTCGTTGTGACGTCAGCAGGTCAACAGAGACGGTCCAAGTCAAACGTGACAAGTGGGTCCCACTGGTCAGTGTCATGGTGCTAGTTAGGGTCGCTGACGTTTAGCCGCCGGCGGCAGCAGACGTGGCGGAGCGGCGCGAGATTCGCCTACAGGGCGCCGTTTGGCACGCGGAGCACAGCTACGGGATGCAGACGCTCGTCCGCATCCAACCGTGGTGGTGGCGCGGCCGGGGAGTGGCCGGAGTGGCGCCAGCGACGAGCTCGGCGGCGGCCGAAGCTCGGGTGCAAGTGGGGATGGGGCTGCGGTGCGCAAATGAGCGCGGCTAGGTGCTATGGAGGCTCTACGCGATACGAGGAGCGCGTTGGGTGCATGCCCAGGACCAAATGGTCACCGGAGCATCACCGGCGACGAGCGCGGGCGGCGGCGCGTTCGAACGTCCACGGAGCAGCGACTACGGGGTACCAGGGAGGAAACAGAGAGCGGGGTTAGATGGAGAGGCTCACGGCAAGTGCGGTGTCACCGGAATTAGCTCGGGGGAGAGGCTGGTGCGGTCGGAACGGCGACGACGATCTCGGCGGCCGACAGCGAAGATGAAGATGATGGAGTCGCTTCGGGCATCCCGCGGGCGCGTGATTCGTCTTGGAGCTTCGTGGCATCGAGGCGGAGCCTTTGGCATGGCGGAAGGGTGAGGGGGTGGCTCTGGGCATGGTGGCAGAGAACGGCGTCGGTGGTCGCTCTCGGGTGAGCTCGGGGAAGAGGCTAGAGGGCGAGGGAGAGAGCAAAGAGTGAGGGGAGAGGCAGAGGGGGCTGCGGGGCATCTCCAGACGCATCGGGGGCGCCTCGGTGGCAAGCAGGAGGTGGAGCTCGGGCGCGCGCGCTGTCGACACGCCTCTGCCTACTGGCAGAGGTTGAAGACAGCCGCTGCAGGCTAGTGGGCTGGGCCGCCAGCTGGAGTTGGGCCAGGTGGGCTGCGAGATGAGCGCCAGGTAAGTCTCTTGCTCTCTGCTTTCTGCTTTCTGTTTTTCTATTTATTATATTTTGTTTTGATTAGTAAAATACTAGCCCATTTTATAAAATCCTGGAAATAATTAGGGGTGTTGTCTGAATTATTCCAGTGACCCATAACAACTTCCAACATTTTTGGAGCATCTAAAATATATATAGCATTGAAATAGCTCCAATTCAAATATGTTTGAATTAATTCAAAGCCCAAATATGTCCTGCAAAAATGTAACCCATTTTTGGTAGATGCTTCCACCTCAATCCAGAAATGTTGAACATTTTTAGAGGGCATTTTGAGTTCAATGAAAAGGTTTATTTTGACCCTGGTTTAATTCATTTGGTGCTAGGGTTTAAGCATCCCCATTTCAAGATTAATTGAAATTGAAGATGATGCATGGATGCAATGCCACTAATTACAAGAAGAATTCTAGGGCTGTGACATCGGCATCTTGTGCGACTTGGTGTAGACGTGCTCGCTCTTCCTCTTCATGTTGGCGTTGTCGTTGCCGTTCGCGTGCTAGTGCAAAAGCCTCTTGAGTTTGACGTTGTTGGCGCTCTTGAGAGTCGGTATCGCGTAGAGGATTGAGGGTTGCTTGACGATCATTGCGCATGGCACATCGAAGAGTGTTCGATGTCGGTGTACTTGAGCCAGAGAGGGTGAAGTCAGAGTGTCGACTTGAGCGGGTCCTTCTTGATGAAGACGAAGTGGAAGAAGAGCGGTTGAGCAACAAAGCGTGAATCTCATCCATCCTTGCATCATTCTCTTGCTTGTGATCGTCGAGCTTGTGGTCGAAGTAGTCCCTTGTACGTTGCTCGGAGAGTCGCAAGTCGGCGGCGAGGTTGTCGATGCGTTCACTCATTGCTTGTTGCTCTTGATGCAAAGCACGTTGTGCACCAAAGAGGTGGCTCTTGGTGACGTAGGAGTTCATGTCGTCACCGTGCTCAGTGAAGAGTGGGTTGGTAGAAGTACTTGGCCTATCCATCATTCCAAGACAAATGTGAGTGGTAGAAAGAGAAGAACGAATACCAAATGTACCTTGACCGAAGTTGAAAGTGGATCAATGATCACTGCAATGTAGGACAAGGAGATGGCACAATTGGTACTAGCTCTTGTCGGTTTCTCACACCTACACAAATAAAAGCTTATGGCGGAGCTTGGTTAGGATGGTGGCACAAAATATGCAATCGTAAGTGAGCTTCAATAATGTTGGAAAAGATTCGCAAGATGCAATGTAACAAGTAGACCAAGCATATAAGGTACACGGAAACACACACGCAAAAATATAAGTGGGGTCGTGCAACCAAGGGTGAGCCAAAATGTGGAATCCACAAAAATGCTCTTGTTGCACAACACTAGAGAGATGCTAGCACGATTGCACAATAGGCAGATACAAAGAACTTGTACACAACCTACTTAGCAAAAATGAAACGACTTCTATCCCAAGAATGCTCTATGCAAGGTGTTTCTATAATATGATCCAAGATGATCTTGTATGACAAGCTTAATGTTGTATGATGCTATGGTTCTTGCTTAAAAGCTCTTTGCTTACAAGCTTGTTTGTCTCTTTGATGTTTGAGCTCTTTTCTCATGCAATGCTTCACGAACCAAGATAGCAATTGTGTATGCGGCGACAACTTTGTGACACAAGAGATGATACCAATATAGATGCAACAATGATGTATGTATGCTATGGGTAGTATGATCACGAATGTGCACAAGTCTCGTTGCCGGCAATACGCAATGGCTAGTCTCAATGGGTAAGCAACGCAAAGGAGTAAGGCTATAATGGCTATCAATGTAATGTCAAGAGTGATAAGTCCAATACCAAGACGAGGTTACCGTTCTTGCTTATGGTATGGTGTCAAAATGGTGGACCGAATACGAAGATGTAGTCGAGGTGGTCGTTGTTGATGACGCGTTCGTGGCGAAGATGAGCGGCGGTGATGTTGATGTCGAACCGTACCTAGATAGCCGAAACAAAAAAGGATACAGAACCGCAAGTTCTCAAAGCTCGAAGTGGCAACACATGTCGGAGAGCGAAACGGTCCAAATGGTGGTGGTATGCGGAAGTGGTGATGGTGTATTGGTGGTAGGAGTGCGTATGCAGAAATGTGGGGCGGTGGTGGTGACCACACTAAAAAAATTCAATTTCGTCAGGGTTCGTTAGACGTCCGGGCTGGGTCGGTCATCCGTTCGTCAGACGTCCGGGCTGGGTCGAACGTCTGGTGCGTGGGCGAAATTCGGGCATGGGATGAACTGCTAGGTTTTGAGGTGGAGATGGAAAAAATGCTCAAATCTGAAGGATTTTGTGGATGGAAAGGGTGGGGAAAGGGGGGAAACATCTAAAAAATTTTGGGGCTATTTTTGTGGGGAATTTTTGAATTAGGACGAAAAACAACAAAACAAGGCTAGAAACACAACGGGGAGGCTCCAAAATCGTGATCAACGTGGCTCTGATACCAAGATGATCTAGGGTAGAACCCTAGTGGCCTGACCTTTCATGAAAGGAGCGGTTCCCGCGATGAACACGAAGAACACAAGGGGGAAAAGAGGGGAAACACATGGGAAACACAAGAGAATCACTAATCTAACACAAGAAAGTCACACATGTACTAGATCCTCGAATACATAGGGTTCACATGGTACACGGTCAACTAAGCATGATACAAGGGTAACGGTCTTTTCCATGAGGAGGTCTTGATGTTCTTCGCTAAAGAGGGGTCTTGAATCCGCTTGGGGGATCTTCTCCGTACGAGGCTCGAATCTCAGAGGAGAAGGTAACCAAGTGAACGAGCAAAGCTCTCACACAAAATATGAGCTAATCCTTTGCTAACCCTGGAAAGTTGGACGAGGTGGAGTATATATAGTCTTAGTGCAAAAGAGGGGGGCAAAGGGGTACATGGGCTGCGGCCCAACACGAAACAGCGCACAGGCGTTGGACGTCCAGGAGTCACCGGTCATCCGGAGGCTCGCGAGGGTCCGGACGTCCGGTGCCTGTCGGACGTCCATAGATTCGGCTCGGGTGGTCTTCGGTCGGACTTCCGGTCGGGGTCGGTCGTCCGAGGAGCGCCGATCGTCCGTGGAGCATCGGAAGTTCGTCGTTTTGTCTCAGGTGTGGAAGTGTCGGACATCTGGTCTGGGTCGGACGTCCGGAGCCTGGAGGTCGTCGGACATCCGGAGCCTGGAGGTCGTCGGACGTACGGTCCTGGCCGGTCGTCCGGAGCCTGTAGCTCCTTCTTCATCCCTTCTACTTCTCCATCATCACATCCATCTTCCTCTTCCTCTTCTCCTTGCTCCTTAGCTTCTCCATGATACCTGAGCATGCACAAAGTGTCTGTATGTGGTAGTAGCCATGTCTCATGTGCATCAAAGTGGAAATGTGAGAGGAGAGATGTCACCTCGGTTTCAAGAGCTCTTGAATGTGCTCGTGTCATGGGTCCAAGAGGTGTCGTAGGAGATGTATTTGGGTCCATGGTGATGGCCGTGGGATGCTCCGCATCATATCTCTTGTTGAGAAGGAAAGTGGACATGTTCACTGATCATAAGAGCCTCAAGTACATATTCACTCAACCCAACCTCAACCATAGGTAGACTCGTTGGTTCGAAATGATTCAAGAATACAATCCGAGTATTGAATATACTCCAGGAAAGGCCAATGTCATTGCAAATGCTTTGAGCAGGAAGGCTTACTGCAACAGCTTAATTCACAATCCCTTCCAACCGGACCTTTGTGAAGCTTTCCGCAAACTGAATCTCCAAGTTGTTCCTCAAGGCTTTCTTGCCAACCTCCAAGTCTCTCCTACTTTGGAAGATAAAATTCGTGAGGCACAACTCCTGGATTCCATGGTGAAGAAGGTGAAAAATGGGATCGCCAAGAGCCAACCCAAATACAAGTGCTATCGCATTGATGACAAAGACACTCTATTCTTCGACGATCGAATTGTGGTTCCTAAAGGTGATCTAAGGAAAGTCATCATGAACGAGGCGCAAAATTCCCTCCTATCCATTCATCCTGGAAGTACGAAGATGTACCATGACCTCAAGCAGTCGTATTGGTGGACTCGAATGAAGCGAGAAATTGCTCAATTCGTGAATGAATGTGATGTCTGTAGAAGGGTGAAAGCAAAACACTAACGACCAGCTGGTCTCCTCCAACCTCTTGCTATTCCAGAATGGAAGTTTGACCATATTGAGATGGAATTCGTGACTGGATTTCCCAAGTCCAAGCGCGGAAATGATGCAATCTTTGTTGTCATCGACAAGCTTACTAAAGTGGCTCATTTCCTTCCAATCAAAGAATCTATCACAACAGCTCAGTTGGCAGAGCTATACACCTCCAGGATTGTCTCTTTGCACGGCATTCCACAACTGATATCTTCAAATCGTGGAAGCATTTTCACCTCCAAGTTCTGGGACTCCTTCCAGAAGGCCATGGGCACCAACATTCGCTTCAGCACAGCTTTCCATCCTCAAACTAGTGGCCAAGTCGAGCGAGTAAATCAAATCCTTGAAGATATGCTCAGGGCTTGTGTCATTTCCTTCGGTATGAAATGGGAAGATTGTCTTCCATATGCCGAGTTCTCCTACAACAACGGCTTCCAAGCGAGTTCGGGCAAGGCCCCATTCGAAATTCTCTATGGAAGAAAGTGTCGTACTCCTCTCAATTGGTCAGAGACTGGTGAATGCCAACTTTGGCAACGACTTGATCACAGAGGCTGAAGAAATGTGCAAAGTCATCTATGAAAATCTAAAAGCCGCACAATCGCGCCAGAAGAGTTACTATGATAGCATGCACCGTGATTTGGCTTTCGAGATTGGAGACCACGTCTACCTCCGTGTCTCTCCAATGAAAGGTACTCGTCGCTTCGGTATCAAAGGGAGCTTTCCCCTAGATACGTGGGTCCTTTCAAGATCATTGGCAAAAGAGGCGACCTCGCCTATCAACTTGAACTTCTGTCCAACTTCGCAAACGTGCACGATGTGTTTCACGTGTCATAGCTTCGCAAGTGCTTCAAGACTCCTGAGCGCACCATCAACTTCAAAGAAATTGATCTCCAAGAAGATCTGTCTTATCATGAGCATCCCATTGCTATTCTTGAAGAAACCGAGCGCAAGACTCGCAACAAGTCTACCAAATTCCTGAAAGTGAAGTGGTCACACCATTCCGACCGAGAAGCCACCTGCGAACGAGAGGACCACCTTCGTTCCAAATATCCGGAGTTCTTTCAGTCCTAGATCTCGGGACGAGATCCTTTCGTAGTGGTGGAGTGTTGTAACACCCCGGATGTAACTTTCCATATTTGTAACTCCGACTCTTGCCATTTACGGCTTTAAGTTATGAGATTCCCTTTGTGGTTTGGTTTTTGTCTTTGTTTTGCATTTTTTTCATGTCATGTGTTTCATATCATGTCATCATGTGCATCGCATTTGCGTACATGTTCGTCTCATGCATCCGAGCATTTCCCCGTTGTCCGTTTTGCAATCCGACACTCCCACATGCACCGGCGCACCCCTCTTATCTCTTTTCATGAGCGGGTGTTAAACGTTATTGGAATGGACCGAGATTTGCCAAGTGTCCTTGGTACACCACCGGTAGACCGCTTGTCAAATTTCGTGCCATTTGGAGTCCGTTTGATGCTCCAACGGTTAACTAGATAACCGCAAAAGCTTCTTGTGTGTTGCAGCCCAACACCCCTCCAAAACAGCCCAATAACCCATCCAAACCTCTTCCATGTCCTCCGTCGTCGGATCACGATCGTGTGGGCGAAAAATACACCTCATTTGGACACTCCAACCTCCTCCTAGTTATAAATATGTGATCCCCTCCGAAAATATCGCAGTCTAAACCCTAGCTCCACCCTCCTCCGCCACCGGAGACGTCCGGCCCGAGCCAGACGAATTGCCGCCGCCACCCTCACCAATCAGGCGCCGCCACGTGGCAGCGCGCCGCCCACCGCCGCAGGCCCGCCCGAGCCCATGGCGGGCCCCCGAAGCCCGCACCGCCCGGCCGCCTCCCCCGCGTGTCCCCGCCACTGCGAGCTCCGCCCGACGCTGCCGCCTTTCGCCACCGCTCCGCCGCCCCGCGCCTGCGCCGGTCAACGCTGGCAGCCGCGCCGCTCCTCCACGCCGGTCAATGCCGGCAGCCGCGCCGCTCCTCCATGCCGAGGCCCCGGATCCGGCCACCAGAGCCGGCTCGAGCTCCTCCCTCGCCGGATCCGCCCTCCCGCAGCTCCGACGAGCATCCACGCCCCGGCCGCCCTGTTCCTCGACTGTTTCGGCAAGCTCCCCCGACGAACCTCGAATCCTGTGCAACCCTAGATCCAAAAAGGTTGACCCCCCAAATTCCTCTAAGTCTTTTCTGAAACATTTTATGCAGCTTTTCATCGCCTCGTATCTCGGTTAGCGTGACTTCGATTGATGCATATGATATATAAAAATGTTCATTGTGAGATGCTTTTCATTTCATTCCATTGTGGCATGCTTGTTTGAGTTCATCTTGATGCCCTAATCATTGATGCAAGAGTGCTATAAAATGTTTCCTGCTGTTACTTATCATATCATGGTGATTTGTCATTTTTGCCACATTTGATGGGTGCTTCATATGAGCATGAGCTCAACATGTGTTTTGAACTGCAACATGCCATCTTTACAGGGGTGATTGTCTTGAATTTTTTTGATAAATGTGGTGACTAGCACAAGCATGCAAACTAGGCTTTGTGATATTGCTGTTTTTAGGGACTTAGGTTTTTGCTAAGTCTTTTGCCTATTGGTATTTTGATGCCATGTAAACCTGATGCTATAGTGAGATCCATGCTTGTTTTGAGATACTTCAGTAAGGATGGTTTGAACATATGGTTATTCTCTATCCATCCATGCCCTTGTTTGCAATTACGGATGAGACTAGCATGTCCTTTTGTTTCTCTACTTTTGCTATAAAATGTTCCTGGAAGAATGTTAACATGTTAATCAATTTTGCCATGGTTGTTGCTAATGTTCCATGCATCCTATGAACTTGATCTTGCCATGGTTAGTTTCATGAACATGTATTCTTGCTATTGGTATGCTTATCTTGTCATAAAGTAATTTGTGGTGAGTGGTTTGAGCTCGCAAAGTTGCTATCATAATTCTGTTTATGCCATGCTCTGTTTTTCTGCCAAGTCTGAAACTGTTAATAAAACTTGGTATGTTTACATGGGTGCCATCATATCTTCTGTGCCTTTTTGGCTCATGATCAGTAAGGGACTTTTGATCTATGCTTTTAGCATAATCATGCCATGCCTTTGTTTGCTACGATATGTTCATGTAGCATGTTGTTTGCTTGCTCTAAACATGGCTTGCTAATGTTATTTCTGGCATGTTAGTATTTTCATGTTTTGTCAAGCATCTTGTGTACATCACTGCCATATACTTTGTTGTTATGTTGGGGTGCAGTAGCTTAGTTCCTTGTTGCATTCTAAGTGGCATCGTGTTGTTAATCGCAGAATTGTGTCATTCTTGTTTTGCTTGCCATTTGCAAACCGTGCATCTGTTTCCGGTGATCTTTATATCGATTTCAACCAAAATCATCTCCTCTTTCCAGCAGCACACTTGGGTTGCCAAGTTGATGCCTTGATCATTCTTTCCCTTCCGAAGCACGCATATGCATTGCATATCATGTCTTGCATATCATGCCATGTATTGCATCATGTTGCTTGTGCATTGCACCGTGATTGATTGTTGGTCCTTTGCTTGTGTTCTTGCTTTGGGTAGAGCCGGGAGACGAGTACGTGACCGAGGAACCTGTTGAGTACGCTAACGAGGATCAAGCTTTCGACAACTATCAAAACTTTGCAGGCAAGATGACCATACCCTCGAAATCACTTCTATCTTTGCTTGCTAGTTGCTCGCTCTATTGTTATGTCGCGCTACCTACCACTTGCTATATCATGCCTCCCATATTGCCATGTCAAGCCTCTAACCCACCTTCCTAGCAAACCGTTGTTTGGCTATGTTACCGCTTTGCTCAGCCCCTCTTATAGTGTTGCTAGTTGCAGGTGAAGACGAAGTTTGTTCCATGTTGGAACATGGATATTATTGGGATATCAATATTATCTCTTATTTACATTAATGCATCTATATACTTGGTAAAGGGTGGAAGGCTCAGCCTTCTGCCTGGTGTTTTGTTCCACTCGTGCCGCCCTAGTTTCCGTCATACTGCTGTTTTGTTCCTTGATTTTGCGTTCCTTACGCGGTTGGGTGTTATGGGAACCCCTTGACAGTTCGCTTTGAATAAAACTCCTCCAGCAAGGCCCAACCTTGCTTTTAACATTTGCCACCTAAGCCTTTTTCCCTTGGTTTTTCGCGAGCCCGAGGGTCATCTTTATTTTAAACCCCCGGGCCAGTGCCCCTCTGAGTGTTGGTCCAAACTAGAGCACCATGCGGGACTGTCCCTTGTCAACTTGGGTTATGTTGGTACATGTATGCTTAGCTTATCCGATGTGCCCTGAGAATAAGATATGTACAGCTCCTATCGGGATTTGTCGGCACAGTCGGGTGGTCTTGCTGGTCTTGTTTTAACATTGTAGAAATGTCTTGTAACCGGGATTCCGAGACTGATCGGGTCTTCCCGCGAGAAGGAATATCCTTCGTTAGCTGTGAGAGCTTGTGATGGGATAAGTTGGGACACCCCTGCAGGGTATATACTTTCGAGAGCCGTGCCCGCGGTTATGTGGCAGATGGGAATTTGTTAATATCCGATTGTAGAAAACTTGACATTTAACTTAATTAAAATGAATCAACTGCGTGTGTAGCCTTGATGGTCTCTTTTTGGCGGAGTCCGGGAAGAAAACACGGTCTTGTGTTATGCTTGAACGTAAGTAGCTTCAGGATCACTTCTTGATCACTATTAGCTTCTCGACCGTGCGTTGCTTCTCTTCTTGCTCTCTTTTGCGTATGTTACCCACCATATATGCTAGTGCTTGCTGCAGGTCCACCTCACTACCCTTTCCTACCCTTAAGCTTAAATAGTCTTGATCTTGTGAGTGTGAGATTGCTGAGTCCTCGTGACTCACAGATGCTTCCAAATAGTTTCAGGTGCCGAGGATACCAGTGCAGGTGACGATTCCGAACTCAAGTGGGAGTTCGACGAGGATTCGGGCCGTTACTATGTTTCCTTTCCGGATGATCAGTAGTGGAGCCCAGTTGGGACGATCGGGGATCTAGCATTTGGGGTTGTCTTTCTTTATTTTGTTTCCGTAGTAGGAACTTTGATTGTACTTTGGATGATGTATGGATTATTTATATATTGTGTCAAGTGGCGATTGTAAGCCGACTCTTTATCCCTTTCTTAATCAGTACTGGGATGTGTAAAGATTACCCCTCTTGTGACACACCTACCATGCGGCTATGCCTCTAACTTGTACCTGACACGTGGGAGATATAGCCGCATTGTGGGTGTTACACATCTAAAGCACCTCCATGCTCTCTGTCATTGGATCACAATCGTGTGGGCGAAAACCGCACCTCATTTGGACTCTCCTGCTCCATCGACGTATAAATAAGCCCCCCTCCGAAATTCATGGGCATAAACCCTAGCCTAGCTCCTCCGCGCAGCCGGATGTGTCGGCCCACGACGGACACGGCCGCGCCACCGCCTCCGCGCCAACCACCGCCCGCCATCTGTACCGCGTCGCCGCCCACTGCCGCCGGCCCGCAAGCCCGAGTCGGGCCTAGGGAGCCCGAAGCCACCGCCCGTGTGCTGAAACACCGCCCAGTATGCCCCACCGCACGTAGCGCCGCCCAGTCCCGTTGGCCTCCTGCGCCACGGACTTCCTCGCCCTACTCTGCCGCCTTGTCATCGCGCCGCGCCCCGATCCGGCGACATCCCGGCCAGGGAAGGACCCCGCCGGCCGGATCCGCCGCCCCCCGACATTGTCGGCCACTTCCTCTCTCGCCGGAGTGCGAGCCGCCGCCGCCTCGGTTCATGTGCTAGACGAACCCCAGATCCGGAGGTTGAAATTCTCTCTAAGTCCCCGAATATTTCATCTCATGTGACCATCTTTGCCATGTCATATATCCATGCTCGTAGCTCCGATTTGTGCGTAGGATATATCGAAATGTCCATCTCGTGATGCTCTACGTGCTAGTGTCATTTGCATGCATGTTACTGTCCATATTGGTGCCCTAATTTAAGCTGCAAAAGTGTTAAATGAAGTTGTCTGCCGGAATCCATCATAACCTGTTGTTTTATCTTTTTCATAGCATTTTGTGTGTTCATCCTTTGAGCATCATGTCTACATGTTTTAGGAGCATATTCATGCCATAATTACAGTGGTGCAAGCCTTGTATTTTTATGTGCCCTGTGCTGACTAGCACAAGCATGCAAAGTAGTCCACTTGATGTTGCCATAATTACAGTGGTGCAAGTCTTTTTCTGTTACATTTGGTTGCCATGTTGATTTATTACCACAAGTAGATCCATGCATATTTTGATGAAGTTTAGTAAGGGTGTTTTGAAGATATGGTTATGCCCTTTCCATTCATGTCATTGTTTGTAATTATTGGGAACTATAACTTGTCATTACCATGCTTTCCTTTTGCTAAGTATTGTTGTTGTCAGTCTGTTAACGGGAAGTGCATTTTTGCCATGTGTTTTGCTAGTGATCCATGCACCCTCTGACTATGTTCTTGCCATGTTTAGCTTCATAAGTGTGTCCTCTTACTGTTGATTACTTTGAGATGCCATGAAATGCTTTGTGGTGAGTTGCACGAGCTTGCAAAGTTGCTATCTTGAATCTGATTCTGCCATGCAAGATTTTCCTCTAAGTCTGGAACCTGTTCATATCACCTGCCATGTTTGCGTTGATGCTACCATATTTTCTATGCATCTTTGCGTCAAGTTCAGTAAGGGATTTTTATTCTTTGCCTTTAGTACTAGCATGCCATGCCCTTGTTTGCCACGATATGATCCTGTAGCATGTAGTTTACTAGCTCTAAACATTGCTACTTGATGTTGTTTCTGCCATAATCAGTGCAAAACTACTAAGTCTGTAAACTGTTTGTCATTTCCATCTTTGCGATGATGTTTTAGACTTATTCTAGTGAGTACTAGCAGGAGCTCAGTGTTCATGATTTGTAGAGCTTCACCTGTACTTCACTGTCATGTGTTTTGTTTCCATGTTGGAGTGTTGTAGCATATTTCCATGATGCATCTTAAGTGCTATGTTGTTGTTAAGCGCAGGTTTGCCTTGTTCTTGTTTTGCTCGTCATTTGCAAACCATGCATCCGTTTCCGGTGATCTATATATCGTTTTTGACCGAAATATCCTAACATATCTAGTGGCATGCTTGGTTTGCCAAGTTGATGCCATTATCATCTTTTCCCTTCCGGCGTAGCCATATGCATTGCACATCATACCTTGCATTCCATGCCATGTCTTGCATCATGTTGCTTGTGCATTGCACCGTGATTGATTGTTGTTTCGTTGCTCGTGTTCTTGCCTTGGGTAGAGCCAGGAGACGAGTTCGTGAATGAGGATCCTATTGAGTATGTTTACGAGGAGCAAGCTTTTGACAACCTTGAGAATTTTGCAGGCAAGATGATCACACTATAGGAATAAGCTAGTTTACCGTCAGTGAGATTCTTTGCCGTCAGCATAACATCGGGGCAGACGGCAAAGAGTTGTTTTGCCGTTAGTGGATGACGGCAAAGAATAACTGACGGTAAAACAAATGAATAACAGACGACAAAGAATTACAGACGGCGAACGTACGCAAAAGGTGACGGCAAAAATGAGGCAGACGGCAAAGACGTGTTCTTTGCCGTCATCTCTGACCCTACTAACGGCAAATACGGCACCTGAATGGACGTCAGTTACAGTGTACTTTGCCGTCAACTCATCCGTTAACTGACGGCTAAGATTGTGAGTTCGCCGTCAGCTCCGCTAACTTGCAGACGGCAAAAAAAACACGGCCACGCAACACATGCCCCCGAAGAAAAAAAGGGTTTACCGTCAGCGAGACCAGTGGCAGACGACAAACAGCCCAATCCATAGATAGCCTGGTCGGACGCGCCGACAAAAAAAACAGATCGCAGCCCCACCGCTCCCCTCGCCCCGCACCACCAGAACAGAGAGCAGCGCTAGGGTTCGAGCGTCGCCGCCGTTCTCCGGCGCCACCGCCGCCCCCTCCTACACCGCGCCCCAACCCCTCCTCCAATGGCCGCACCATCGCCGGAATCTCCTCCCGTGCCCTAGCGCCGCCGCGCCGGCACCGCCGCTGTCGGGCACCACCTCTGCCACCTCTGCCACTGCAGGGCACCACCTCTGCAGGGAACCACCTCCACCGCTATTGGACTGCAAAGGAGAGGCAGCTGCACGGCCACCGGGTACTATCTCCCCCTCTTCCCCATCTGCCCCCATGGTGAGCATTCCTTCTCCTACCCTTCTGCCCTAGATGGATGGATGCATCGCTGCATGGATGGATGTATTGATCGATGGATGGATGAATGGATGTTGTAATTGGAGAAAATAGTATGTGCTCATTTTTGCTACACGCATTTGTTAGAAATTCTGTTTTGTTGATGATTTTGCACTCCTTAGCATGATGAGATGGGGAAAAAGAATATGTAATCTAGTTCTGTTGATGATTGTTAGCATGGAAATAGTATTGTTGTTAAAACTAAAGGAAATCTTGTTTGAGCAATTAGAGTATGTCAAAAGTTCAAGTGAAAATTGTATCTGTGACATTGTTGCCTACCATATAAAATAATTAATGGCCACAAGGATTTCATGCTTACTGCCGTAGTACATTTACAATAATGACGTGGCTTAAATATAGGTAAATCTGATCCATATTGTAACTAAAATGTAGATACTATATATCTTTGTTTTTACGAGTGTTTCCTTTGTTCAAATGCTTGTCCATAAGATCTGCAGGTAAACCAATTATATGAAGAAGATTGATGCATCCTTTCTTTATACTTGTTCATCTTTGTTTCTGTTCAAATTTTCTGTGAGTGCTTATGTTGGTTGTGCTGGTGCTTTGATGTGCAGGGATCAATCTTTTCACCTCCAGGAGAACTGTTGGTCCTGTTGCCATCACCATCACTGTCCACTACCTCCTCCACGGATCATCTAGGGGTGAGCTCGACCGTTATCCCCACTCCCCTTATTTACTCTGTTCCGGTCGTCGTGCCAATGCCACTAGATTTTATTTTCATGTTAAGTCGCGTAACCTAGGCGTCTCCCGTTCGAAAGGGTGGCATTTATAAATATGCATGTATTTTGCATATTTATAACTGTCATCCTTTCTAATTGTCCACCTTATCCATGGACAGCCCGAGTACGTGTAGATTGGGTTTGTTTCCCGTGCTCTACTTCGGTCCGAGGCAAAATTTCGTCCGCGCCTCCCCATTGTTCTCCGGGTACACATTCTCTCGGCTTGTTGCCGAGACGTGTATCTAGAGAACAGCAGGGAGGTGCTGCCGAAATTTTGCCTCAAACCAGAGTAGAGCACGGGAAATGAACCCAATCTACACGTACTCGGGTGGGATTAGGACCCATCTTTACCTATTAGAGATAGGATTCAACCCATGAATGCCTGTTTCTCTTTTCTATGGTAAAAAATAAAACTAAGGCGTAAATAGTATGACAAAAGTAATTACTTGTGTATCTAGTACATAACTTGATGAATATAAATTTGGTGTACCTACTGTTAGTGCAAGTATGGGTGATCATGCGTGGATGTACACTGGCCACCCTAGTCAGGCAGACATGACCGTTGAATGGGTGATGAAGACCAATGAAATTGTGGAGGCAGCATTTGCTAGTGGCAAGAGAAAAGGTTGGTGCCCCTGCTTGAAGTGCAAGAACGATATAGAACAGTCGAATAAGACGATGGGTAAACACCTTCAGAAGCATGGGTTTAAGACTGGGTATACCCGGTGGACCTTTCATGGCGAGCCTGAATGTAGCAGAGAGGAGGTGGTTCGTCGGCGCACCGATGACAATGGTACCGGGATCGCTGACATGGTAGCTGACTTCAATGATGCACGTGAAGAGGGATCAGAGGAAGAACCGGAGGAGTGCATGAGGGCTTACCTAGAAATGCTGAATTCGTCACAACAACCTCCTCACGAGTACACGGCACAGTGTCAGCTGGATACCATCGCACAAGCAATGTCTCTGAAGTCCCAGATCAACATGAGCAGAGATTGCTTTAATTCGATGATGACCGCTTGGGGTATCTCTCTCCCTGAAGGTCACAAAATGGCTAAAAGTTGGTATGAAGCAAAGAAAATCTTCCGTGCACTAAGCATGCCCTATGAGCAGATACATGCTTGTCCAAACGGATGTGTCTTATTTACAAAAGAGTATGCCGACGACAAGTATTGTGCCAAGTGCAAAGCCTCTAGGTATGTTGAGAGAGACATCGGTGATGGTGTGAAGAAGCAGAGCAATGTCCCTGCAAATGTTCTTCGGTATCTTCCAATCTTGCCAAGAGTTCAACGACTTTTCTTGAACGAAGATACTGCCAAAATGATGACATGGCACAAATATGGGAAAAGACCTGACAAGGATGACCATGGGAGGCCGATGATGGTACATGCGTCTTGTGGCCAAGCATGGAAGAGTTTTGATCGAATACATCATCAGAAAGTAGAAGAGGCAAAGCATGTACGAATCGCCATCGGACTTGACAGGTTCAATCCGTTTGGTATGGTGTCAAAGACATATAGTTGTTGGCCCGTGTTTGTTGTTCCACTCAACCTCCCCCAAGCGTCATGATGCAATGCAAGCACATATTCCTATCGTTGATAGTTCCAGGGCCCAAGTATCCGGGGAAGAATATAAATGTGTACATGCCGCCACTGATAGATGACTTGAAAGAAGCTTGGGTGAATGGGATACGGACATACGATGCTATTAGCAAAAAACTTCACAATGCATGTTTGGTACCAGTACTCATTGCATGACCTACCGGCCCATTCACTTTTCATGGGGTGGTCTGTGCATGGGAGGTTCGCATGCCCAAGATGCAAGGCGAGCCTTAAGTGCCGTTGGCTACAGCATGGTCGCAAGTATTCTTGCTTCGATTTCCATAGACAACATTTGCGCCCTGACCATCCATTCAGACTAAACAAGGTGAACTTCATGAAAGGTGAAGTTGTCGAACACTCGCCACCACCTGAGATGACGGGTGAACAGATTCATGATGAATTAAATGCTCTCCAGCCCGATCCCAACCGTCCAGGGTATTTCCTGGGATATAATGAACTACACGCCTGGACTCACAAGCCATGCTTCTGGGATCTCCCCTACTTCCACCAGCTCGAGCTTCCCCATAACATTGATGTAATGCACACTGAAAAGAATATTGCCGAGGCCATTTTTGGCACATTGTTCAACATTCCCAAGATCACGAAGGATAATACTAAGGCCAAACTTGATCTGATGAAGCTATGTGATAGATCCAAACAAAACTTGCGGGAACCCGTGGGCCGGAAAAATTGGACAATGCCACGGGCTAGGTTTGTTCTTACAAGGGAACAAAAGGAGATACTCATGTGGTTCAAAACTTTGTTGTTCCCCGATGGGTATGCAGTGAATCTAATGAGGGCAGTGAATCTTGATAAATTGAAGCTTTGTGGGTTGAAGAGTCATGATTGGAACATATGGCTTGAGCGGTTAATGCCCGTGATGATTCGAGGCTATATCCCTGAGGATGATTGGGAAGTATTGGCAGAGCTTAGCTATTTCTTCTGTGTTCTTTGTGCTAAAGAAGTATCTCCTACCGTGATAGATGACATGGAAAAATAGGCCCCCGAGTTGCTCTGCAAGCTAGAGAAGATCTTTCCACCGGGCTTCTTTAATCCAATGGAACATATGATTTTACACCTCCCTTCCGAGGTAAGAATGGGTGGCCCTGTGCAGAACCGTTGGTGCTATGGACTTGAGAGAATCCAAAAGACTCTTCGAGCTAAATGTAGAAATAAACGTAGAATTGAAGCATCCATAGCCGATGCATTCTTGGCGGAGGAGATGTCAAACTTCAGCACATCATGCTATGCGGCCAATATTCCAAGCTTGCATAGTGCAAAGTCTCGTTACAATACTGGCGCCCCCGGGCATGAATCCAAGTTCAGCCTTTTCAAAGGCCAACTAGGACATGTGGGTGCTTCTGGTTCAAAGATATTGGATCCAAAAGAGTGGAGATTGCTTACATTGTATATCCTCACCAACCTAAAAGAAGTGCGGCCGTACATTGAGTAAGTGATGGGTACATTATGTAACATCTACTCATATGTTTGTATCTAACTCCGCTCATTTCTCATTGCAAAGTGAATTCGTTGCCCAATTCTCTGATGGAGGGGTCGAACCTGATTCACTTGAAGAGTATGAGCTTCTTGTTGGCGAAGGAGACGGCAATTACGGTTTCATTTCTTGGTTCAGAGCAAAGGTATACTTCTTATTATGTAGACTTGAAGTTGGTATTGTGT
The DNA here is from genome assembly GCF_018294505.1 of Triticum aestivum. NCBI lineage: Eukaryota > Viridiplantae > Streptophyta > Magnoliopsida > Poales > Poaceae > Triticum > Triticum aestivum. The sequence continues at coordinate 279,071,124 of NC_057800.1, read as the reverse complement.
GCAACTAATACAATAATCTTTTCCGCTTAAACTTGTAGGGTGCGTCAATATTGGACAAAGAATTGAAACAAGTTGCTAATGGGTTTGACTATAAGGTCAGTATGTTTGATAATTATGACATCAATGGGTATCGCTTCCGCACACATGGGAACAAGGAACGTCGGGCCGTTCTAAAAACAAGAAACACCGGAGTGTCGGCTATTTGCAATGGAGTTGAGTATTATGGAAGAGTTGATGAAATATATGAACTACATTACTTTGGGGCAAATCCTCCAAAAGTCGTCGTCGTCAAATGCCATTGGTTCGATCCGAAGAAGGTTAGGCAAAGAGATGATATTGGGTAAGTAGAAATTTGACAAGACAACAAATTAGAATGAGAAGATGTCTATATTGTGGCTCAACAGGCGACACAGGTTTTTTATCTCAAGTATTCATGCCAAAAAGTACCTTAAGGGTTGGGATGTCGTGTACGATGTGCCGCCACATCGTAAACATCCTCCCCCGAATGAAGAGGATTATGAACCTCACATCAACCCCGACACTTATGATGGAGAATTCTTCCAAGAAGAACATGGGCCTAGAGGCCGTCCCAACATCCATCCACGCATGGAAGTATACATTGACAATGACAAAGAAGAAGCAGAAGAGGAAGAAGAGGTTACGAACGTGGAAGACCTATCAATGCTTGAACGGTTGCGTCTAGGCATTGCCGATGATAGTGACGATGATGGTGAACACGAGGACGACATCCTTGACGACACGCGTGATACCGATGATGAGGCCCGAACTGACCCCGAAGAAGATACGGATTGTGATCCGGGTGATCCCGACTATTTTTAGTTATAGTGTTGAACTGTAATGTTGATTTTGTACTAGTTGGGTTACCATGACCCAAATGATCATGAACATGCTGTAACATTGAATTTGTATTATTTTTTGAACGTATGCTTATTTATGAGAACTATAATGTACTATTTGTACTATAATTGCCTTAGTAATTCTCATTGTGACAATTCTTTGAACTTATGCTTCTTTATTTCAACTATAATGTATTTGTAATATAATTTCCTTACTAATTCTCATTGCGCCAATTCTTTGGACTTATGCTTATTTATTTGAACTATAATGTTACATTTGTACTAACTGCTTACTTTTTGTCATGGCAGGTGAGTGAAGCTGTAGCGACCCGACCCGAATGGATCAAGTCTCTGTGCTTTCGTGTCATCCCTGGATCGGTATGCTGACACACACAGTACTCGAAGGATTTATAACAGAGGTAAATCACATGTATAAAGTAACGTAAAAACTATTACCTCAATCCAAAATATAGCGGAAACAACAAGGTTGTGGATTCCCATCAACACCAACGGCAAAGTTGAGTATAGGAAATCGTAACCCTAACGTACCACTTACTCGTCGTCTGAAAAGTCTGCAACATGAAAAGTTGCAGCCCGAAAACGGGTCAGCACATGGAATATGCTGGCAATGTAACACATAGAGAGTAATGAAAGAATAGGCTATACTACATGCATATATGGCTGGTGGAAAGCTCTATGGTTACAGTTTTTGCGAAAAGCCAATTTTTCCCTACTTCAAAGGAATAAAATTTATTTAACTATGATGGTGGTTGTTAAACATTGAGAATGGTTGACAGCATCCTCAATCCCAATTAAAAGTACTCATTAAACGCAAACAAATTATAATAAGTAACGTGTTGAGATCAACAGGATAATCCAAGAACTAGATACTCAAGATGTCCATAACCGGGGACACGGCTAATCATGATTAGTTTATACACTCTGCAGAGGTTTGTGCACTTTTCCCCACAAGACTCGATCGCCTCCGCTTGTTTCTCGCACTACATGGTGTTTGAGAAACGGATGACCGAGACATAGTCTTTCAGAAGCGCTAGCACCTTACATGTGGGTAGACCGTACCAACCTAAATCCCCTACATCAGCTAGCCTACCCGTAAGAGTTCGCACAACTTAGTCAACTACGCCAGAGCCCATAATTGGCTTGTGGCTGCACACGGAAGTTTCCAGTTTGAATAATCTTATGATCCCTTAGAGCCTGGGTGGCGGTCCGAAGAAATACAGGCAAGTCCTGATGGAAACCAGGTGCCTCAATCCACCCAGATGTGTGTTTAGGTTGCCACCTTAGATAAACCATTAATTAACAATCTCACATCTGTCATGGATATTCACTCACCCAATCCACGTCTACTAGCATAGCATGGCATAATCAAGCAAACGTAGAAGTAACTCCCAAGGTTTCATAAGTAAAACAGGTAATAGGTACTACCTCAATCTACTTCCCATCCCACAGTTTAATTAGATCCTAAACATGCAAGTGTTGGAGGGTTTGATCTAATGCAGTAAAACTGGGTAGTAGAAAAGGTATGATCAAGTGTTACTTGCCTTGCTGATGATCCGCGAGACCTAGAGATTCGAAGTAACAAGCGGCGCACTCCGGGTGATCTAACGCAGACAAACAACAAGCATACAATAAGCACTCATCTAATGCACGGGGAAATCTCGAATAAAAGATCTAACCAGATAGTTCAACTTAAGAACCCTGGTTGCAAAAGAATCGAATCAAATAAAGCATCGAAAGTCGGAACTCGAGAGAGAACGACTCGGTTTAGCAATCTGAAACTAGGTCAAAATTTTACAGTAGCAAAACTCTGTGTAAGTAGGTTAGTCGGAACGGCGGTTTCGTAACGAAACTCCAGGCGCTTGAATCACCTGATTCCGATAAACGAGCAAGAAATAAAACAGATTTGAAAATCGGATCGGAAATCGAATCCGAAAAATAACGGATTAAATCCGATTAAAAGAAAATGACGAACGGATTAAATGACGGACGTTCGTTAACAGAACTAATCCAACGAACACATTCATTGAAACGAACGGTTCGGTGAACGTTCGTTAATTAAGAAAACTGAAAATTAAAAGCCATCTAGGGTTTTAAAAAAAACGAACATCTCGAAAAAAAACCGGATCGGGTTTTCTTA